>NW_026562397.1:0-600000 GCF_027474105.1 Poeciliopsis prolifica | reverse complement strand
AAATAATTGTTAGCTGCAGACCTATACCATTTATGTCTATAACAACTAAACATAACTCCCTATTCTAGCCAACACTTATTGATAAGTCTTCCAAAATGACAAGAACGATTCCATACAAGAATGAATGGTATGTGATGTCATGCATTCGTACTGGCTTTGCTACTTATCAAGTGGATCAGAAAGTAACACTTCTGATGACATACAAGAAGCTCCAGTTACCTCAGATTTTCCAAGAATGTTTGCCCATTAAAAATGACAATGTGTGGTGAAGTGTAGGCCAGATAGCCTCCTAGAGAGCTGCCTCTCAGAACTAAGAGGGATAACGAGCCCTGAGCCCATGTGAAAAACAAATAGAGGTGCTCAGGGCCCCAACACCAGTTCAAGTTACCGTTCTCCTCTGAAACAGTTACGCTCCACAGCCTGGGCCTAGGGCCCGATCACCTTACCTGCTGCTGCCACATTAAAAAGAGCTATCCAAATATCCTGCACCAAGATGGCCAATAATTACTTATTCATTGGCAGGTAGGGGGAGGATGGGAAGCTTAGGGCAGCATAGAGGGGCATCCTGATGAATAGACGCCCTTGTCAGGAGCTGCAGCAGGAAACAGCTGACACAAGAGTATCTTTTTACGCGGCTGCCTCATGAGATGCCAAGACAACAAGGTCTCAAGCGTGGCTCCAGGGTGCCAAGCAGACACCCCTTTGGGAAGAACGCAGACAACTGGCAGAGGAGAACTGTTCCAGAACGGTTCTTCTGCTGCCGCTCAAACAGAATGCCTTATAGTAACACAAACACACCACGCAGTTCTTGGCTTTAAAACTGCTGGTATACTGGGGGTGTTATTGTCTCTCTCTCACACACACACACACGCTGCCATGTGTAAGCATACTGCCCTCAGTGCCTGTTGCTTGTGGAACTGACAGAACAGAGGTCATTGGTGTTACTGAACACCTCAGAATGTTCACAGGTAGCTCTTTGTTGCTGCACTCCTGGCCAACACCTGAGAGATGGAAATCTCACACTCCAGAGGGGCTGGTCACAAGGAACCAAGGGGCCACAGGCAGCGGATCACCTAGGCACTGCTGGCGCCTCTGACTGGACACCAATATGCTCCTCATTCCACAGCTTTTGAGGGCTTGGAATTCATTCCAATAAATGGTGGGCTTCAATAGGCACTACCTTGGAAGACCTGACACCCAACACCCCTTCTCCAGATATGACCACACAGCACAGGTAGGGGCCCTGGCAAATATCTGCCCTCCGAAGCACCTGTTTATCCCTCGGGCGCAGTAACCAGCGGGTGAACCCCATTCAATATTTATCCCTGTGGCTTTCACAGATCAGCAACCCAAGCGAGGCAAACCCTCTTAATTAAAACTGGAGCTTGCTTCAAAGGACCCCATTCAGGCCATCAGTCAGCGCTCGTGGGACAAAGCAGTCCGGGTCATGTAGCTAAAGTGAAACTAGAGACAAACGCGCTTTTTCGACTTCACTTTCCCTCCTCCTCTTTTTCCACATCCGACTATCCAGAGCTCTCGTTCCAAGCTCCACAGCTGTGGCAGGCTGCGGCGCTGATGTGGGAGGCAGAGCACCCTGTCAAATACCAGCAGCTCTGGCTGTATTTGGAAGATCATGACTAACTTGCTATGGTCTGGATCAGGATTACTTTTGAACCCAAACCAGAAACTACATCAGAGATACTCTCAGAACATTATGTTTCTGGATAGATCTGATTCAGCCACTATTACAGCTGAAAACAGGTCCAAATGTTAAAATATTTATGTAAATTTTCATTCCCTGGATGTCTGGCATTAGATAATATGTGGCTTATATAGTAGACAAAGAATAACTTTTTCAGGTAGAGATTAGCTTGCAAAATTTGAAAAGATCTGGGTCAAGTGGGGGGAAAAAAAACACATTTTGCTAAAATGTTCAGAATTTGTGCGACTCCAGGTGTAGCCAATCAATGAACTCTGATAATAATCCGTCGGGTCAGATTCTATAAGATGGCATTGATGATTCACCATTGAACTGGATCCCATTATTTGCAGAAAACACCTGAATGTTGTTACATCTGTTTCTCACTCAACTATTCTGATTTTTTTGCCTCCACTCATTTGTAACCTACCACTTTTCAAACAATCAAGCAAATTAAACTACTTGTAAAACATAAGAAAGAAAGCTCAATCTTTTTCTAATTAATTATTTTACAAATGATTAGGATGATGGCAGTGGGACCTTCTTTTTTGTTCCAAAGGGTTTTGAATATTGTGCTATTTGTTGCTTTTTAGCATTAATATCATCCCTCATCTTATCAGAGAGTGTGGCATCACATTTAAGTAATGCAATGTGTAGATGTGAATAATCTAAAGAAAATATAAAACTTTCACAAAATGAGAAACACTACTGTGAAAACAAGAATTTGGGGATGAAGAACTTGGATTTTTAAAAAATACAAAATTATCAACCACCTGCATTTAAATAGAACCATTTACATAAATGAGTAGCACAGCTGTAAAATGTCAGCTGTGTCACAGATGCCACAGCATGTGTCACAGTATGACACACAGACAGGAAGAATGTTTTAGTTGTCACGAAACTGCTGTTCAGGAGTTCAAAAATACATAAAGCAATCAGCCTCTATTGTAAAATGTAAAGGCAGCATTTTGAGCAGCAACTTTTTTTTTTTTTTCTCTTTTAGGGTATCTGATCAAAACTCTCTTCTGAACATAAAAAAATTATGGTTATGCATTTCTTATAAGAATAATAGTAATAGTTAATCAGCTTTATCTGAAGGCCATATCTCATACTTTACTTTTTTAATTCTAACTTAAAACTTTTATTGCAATTAATTATTGTTTATCTAAAGCTTGGTCAAGTTTGAACATTTTATGTTGAATTTGTGGAGCATACCACCACCTAGTGGTCATTCTGATTTGTAATCCTGACATTTTGTTGACAAAATACATACAACATCATCACTGAGACTGTTATGAACGGAGAATGAAGGCGGATGTGCTTCATGCTACTATCTGGTAACTGGGACATTTTAGAGATTTGCTCAAGATGCCTGGCCTTACTGATCATACAAGTACTTCATAGCAACAAGATGCTAGGAAGGGCAGTAAAAAACAGTAAATATAGCTGACCTGCACTCTTAGCATTTACTGAACAGATTGGATCATTAAAGCTTCATGAAAGAGCTGGTAATGGAGCGGAAGGGAAAAAGCACTGATTTATTTGACATAAATTAGTTTGTAAGGTTGAGCAAAATGACTAATAATTCATATGTTTAGAAAAGAGAGAAATGTTGCAATGGTTTTGTGGCCTGTTACACTGAAGACATTCTATCCTGGTGTGAAATGTACTTACACTGCATGATGAGGACAAACCGGCTGCCTGGTGGGTTGAAGCAGTTTTCCAGCTGTGAGGACCAGATGTTTCACTTTCCAATTCAGGTTCATCATCAATGAATATGACACCTTGTTGTGTGCGCTGCCTTTTATGGCTCTAAAAAGTGAAAAAGAATTTGACTTCAATATACAAGTAAGATTTTTTTTTGGGGGGGGGGGGAAGGTAAACAAAATAGAAAATATCTGTATTCTATGGAGCTCCCTCATGGACATTTGCAGTACCTCACAATAATGTATTTAGCAGTAAGTTCATGCATCATCTCTAATACTGAAAGTCTGTCTGCTACAAAGTCAGATTTTTGTAAAGATTTTTCATGAATGTTAATATCTCGATTGTTGTTTCTTTATCTGACTCAAACACACCACAAATGGAAGCAAAACAGGTCAAACATGGGTTTTCCTGCTCTAAGACAGAAACTTTCTGTCATGGAGCGTTCATACCAAACGGATTACGTGCTTCACAAAAACGTCTGACGCTCCAAGTTCAACGCTTGTGTACTTTGGTGCAGTCACACCATACATGTTTTGAGCATCAGGCAAATCTGGTTTACATTCAAAGTCTATTTTACTCCAAATGGTTTAAATCGCGCCGCGCTAGATGCTCAAAGCGTGCCGCAACAGCCCTCAACGCACCTCCACATAGACTTTGAATGTAAACCTGACACACCTGATGGTCAAAATGTATTTGGTGTGAATGCACCAGAAGAAGCAAAGAAAATATAACCAAACTATTTGGACTATTTTTGAGTTAGTCCCAACCTTCCCTGTAACCTTCGGACTAACCTCTAATCCCCAAATTATGACTAAAAGGGCCATTCCCACCAAAAGAGTAATTAGTTGCTATTATAAAGGTGCCTGATGATGAATAATCAGCATGAAATCTTCCTGAAGATGAGAACATTACAGTGTATAATTTGTGAATGTGTATGCAATAGAGGGGAAGTGTTATGCTACAACACAATTTTATCTTTCTTTTTATTTCAACAAAGAAAAAAAATGTTCAGTGGCATCAATTCTTCTTTTACTGGAGAACTCCTAGCATAGACCTTTAAGAGATAAAGTAAAAAGCCAAGGATGCTTCATAGTTTGATCACATTTGGTTTCCCTTGTGATGTTAAGAGAAACTGAGACTTATTCAGAAAAGAACTGCTTCAAGTTATTGAAACATGTGGTTCACATAATAAGGGTGTAAATTCTGGGGGGAGGGTTGTTTCTTTGATTTTTTTTCTGTTGTGCACTTGAGGTGATATTTACATAATTTCATAAAATATTTTTTTATGATTCTGACTATATCAAACTTCAGCACTGACAGACCCCCTGTCCTGGGGGTCCACTGTTCAGCACTCCTGAGTCAAATGATTATATTCCATCCTCATCATGCAAGTTCTGTAGAAATTTACAGAAGATCAGTTCACTGAGTCAGGTGTGTGCCAATAGCAAAACGAGTAAAGCACGGACAGAGCGCTCTGGGGACCAAGCTTAAAGACCTCTGTATGACTGCATTAAATTCAGTGTAAATGTCTAAGGATACACAGCACCTTGTACTCTGCAGTACGGATGCGCTTCTTGTCTCGTCTGAAGTCCTCATCTTTATCGCAGTCGGGGTCGAGAGAGGCCTGGACTTTCTCCGACAGACGGGACGCTAAAGACTGGCTTTTAGCTTGAGACTCACCTGGTAGTGGCACTAAAACACAGAAAGTAGACCTCTCATGAAGAAAGAAAACTGTGGTCGTCTTTATAACTGATTTAGCTGTCAGCATGTTCCCATTGGGTCGAAAAAAGTAGAAATCAGAGAAATCAAACAGTTACATGAAACAAGCCTGAAATTGTACCAAAAGTTATCAATGGGCCACTGACCGTGTTCTGATGCTGTGTACGATGGCTGGGCCGTCTCTTTGCAGGGTGACTCAGTGAGGTCCACCACAGCAGGCTGGGCTGCTTCTCTGTGGCACACACAGGAACACGGGCTGGGAGGTTCTGACTTCTTGCCGTCGCCCACATGTTTATCTGACTGGCATTTTTCTCCAGCATGACCTCCTCCTTCTTTCACCTTAGCTGACAAAACAATACAAGACTTTATGCTGTCAAGTAGCATGGTGGTCCATATGGATATGGTCTGGCTGTGGAAAGTAAATATTTGCAGTCTAAAACACAGAGAAAATACCAAGTAAAAGTATTAAGACTCTTGAACTGTTCAATTAATGTCTCATTTGCCCTACATCTGCCACAAAGGTCATGGCATCTGACACAGAAGCCACACCAAGTCAGTGGCAGCTGTATGTGTGTATCTACATATGTATATTTATTCTCTTTCTTTTAATTAATTTGTTCGAAATATATCTATTCACACTCAACCTGCCACCGAAACCGCGGCAACTGCTACAGAAGCCGTAAGCTGCCATGACTTCTGTGAAAGTTTCCACAAGGCCCAGCAGCCGACAGTAGATGTACCACAATTTGAGTTTGACCCTGCTGAACTACATTCTACTGTATCGCATGCAATCATAATAACACACTGACAAAATTAATTTGGTATGAAGAATTTTGCAATGTTCTGTGTTAATTTATTCAAACAAAACAATAATAACATGTTATGTAATCAATTATGTTGATTAATAAAGAAAAAAAGCTAAATTCAGTAGTTGAAGATAACATGTTACAAAAAGAAATGGAATAAAAAAATTCTTGAATAATCAGAAGGTATTATAAAAATACCACTTTGACACTGAAAGTCAGTTTGTTTGCTGAAAACACACAGCCTTACCCATCTGAGCTTGTTGCCAGCCCAGAGCAGAGCACAGCAAGGCCAGACTTTTACCGCTGCCTGTGGGACTCTCCAACAAACAGTGCTGTCCATAGTTCAACCCTCGCATAATCTGCAGAAATAATGACACAATGTAGATCAAAACAAAAAGGCAGCTGCAGACCCAGTCTATCACAACGTTTTACATCCAACAATCATTACAATATCCACACATGCAGCTTATGACGAAAATGATATGACGAATCTTAGAACAGAACAATACGGTCATTTACACCCATCCAACTCTAGCCTGTGCTTATCCATAGCAGTCATTAAGAATAAGAATACATGAAGGACAGTTTATCACAAGGCAACACTGATACATACAGGAGAAACAACCATTCACTCACACTCTGTGCTGCTGTAGGTTCTGGAATATGAGCAGTACCAGAGAAGACCAGAAGGAGAATATGCAAACTCTACATAGAAAGGTGGGAATTCACACACGGGATCTTTTTGGCAAGAGAAAACTGTTCCTGATGTGGCCCAAGTGGTGATGAAAATAAAACAAGTCCAACACTGAGATTCAGACCCTGTACTGCTGCTCTGCTAAAGCAGCTTACAATATGAATATGACAGGTGACAGTATGGACGTGAAGATTCCCTTTCATCTGAGTTGACTTACAGAATTCATCATGGCTAGCTGGGATGGATACGCCTTGCAGGGGAAGTGGACCTTCACTCCGCCAATGGTGTACTCCACAGGAGAGGCCATGTTTCTTCAGAACAGAGAAGAACATCCGTTTTAAAATATCATCAACAAGAGCACGACAAAGTCAACGTCCTATGTTATTATTGCCATTCATCAGCTCACCACCTCAAAGTCCATACACAGCTTAGGTATTAAGTATTCTAAAGCACTTTGGCCAAACTTATTTAAATATTACCTGTTGCCACCAACCTTAAGTAAGATATGACCCGAACAACTGTCTGAAAAGCTATTACAAGAACGTTGGCACCTTTACCTTCTCTTATGACAGCTGCTTTTAAAGTTTACTAACTAACGTTTGTTAATAACGTAAATATTTTCAAGTACGTAAAGGTTGCTAACAACAGTGTTCATATTCTTTCTGCTGTCCTCATTCCCGCTCTCCAAAATCACATTGGAAACTCAAACAGGATGTTGGCTACGTCACAACTGAGTTCTTCCTACAAATCATTTCAAAATAAAAGCTCGATGGAAAAATCCTGTTGATCGCACGCTCAAACAGTATCAGTCAAATCAGTCTTCAATCACTCACAGAATTCAATCATTAAACATTCATTTATGTAAACTTTAGAGAAAATAAAATAAAGAATAAAAGGAACATGTAACATTCCACCTCTTCAAACAGTGAACAGGTGGATCAGAACAGAGTAATGTATTTACACATTAGTGAGTAAACCATGGCCGAGTAAGACACATTCTTAAAATAAGCAACCACAGATTTAGTTTGACCAATAAATAACTAGAAAGTCATTTCTCTTTGTTGTAGTATTTATATTTTTTGTGCATTTTATTGTACTTTCAAGGATTTTAATCAAGTATTTTCATGGATAGTTATGTATATATAAACATGCATACATAACTGTACGTGTGCAGTTATGCTCATAATAATAGTGTGTTTTATATGTCAAATAAATTGTATTTTAATTAACACAATGGCACTGGTAACACTGCACATTCAAAGCAATTGCTTTGAAATTGCTTTGAATATGATGATATTTATGGAAAGACAAGAATTTTCTTTTAAAAATAGTGTTGACATCTTTCTTTACAAACTCAAAAATGTACTGTGTAATATAAGAAATGTTTGAAGATTCAACTTTACTCAGAATTATAAATTAATTATAAATTAATATGCATAACCAACATAACCAACATTTTGATAACTGCTTCACATCTGCGATGTCAATCAATTTCAGTTACCAGTCAGCAGGTATTGCAGCCCTGTACAGTTGTACTACGTTCCACAGTTCCTTTGCATTTTTTGGTTTTGCCTCATGAACAGCATTTTTTTATGTAAGCCAACAAGTTTTCTATTGGATTAGGGACCAGTCTAGGGATTGTGCTGATCCATTACTTGAACCATGATTTTGCCTGCTTGGTGGTGTCCTTGGGGTCATTGTCATTCTCTAATTTCAAGGGCATGTCCTCTTCCACATGACTTCATCCAGTACTCTTGTGTACTCAAATTGATCTATGATCCCTGGTATGTGATATGTAGGATAAACACCATAGTGCAAGAAACATTACCATTATCAAAGTACTGACAGACAATGTCACGTCTTCATTGATCCTCCTGGAGCTGATCTTTGGCTGAGCCTCTGCCATTTTGGTTATTGCTCATTCGATTCAAATAGGTGTTTTTCTTTTTCTTTCTTACGTTTCTGGCTTTGGCTGCCATTTTAAAGAGTTTGAGATCATTTTAGCTAAAGGTGCCTTCATTCTTAAACAAGGGTCACTTGCATAACACATTTTTTCACAATCAATGACCTCACTAACTGAACTCAATACAGCTATTTTTTTGAACACGCCCCTTTCTGAAAATGATTCAGTTTCATACAATCAGCTGCATGCACATGATGCCTGTTAAGTTTTCTATACCTTTACTAAACCTTCTAGAAACTTGTTTGTAGTGTAGAAGAAATTCTAATACAATGATTATCTTGCTAGTGATGTGGGACTGCTATTATTTTAAATACAATTGTGTGTATGTAACAGACTGCATCATAATTTCATTGAGATTAACACTACCTAACTTAAGTAAAAGTAAAAATGTCTACAAGTGAAACAATTTACTCCTTGACTTCAGGAAAAATTATTTTAATAAGTTCATTTCTGGAATAAGTGGTTTTGCTTTTCTCCACATTTACACTGTACACATGCACAACAGCTTTTAAAACTAGGGTTGGAAATCATAAGCATTTTTCAAGAATGAAATTACAGATCTGAATCAACAGACCCAAAACCAGGCAACGGAATGTACATATCTACAGAATGAGTCAAAACATGAAGATGAGTAGATCAATACAATGATATATTTTTTCTCCAACAATCCATAATACTACCAACTGGAAAGGGAGACAGATCTGAGTGTGTGTCATGTGCTCAAATGATTCACATCAGACGATGCTTATTTGGTGATACTGATTTCCTCAGTGAAAGAAAAAAAACATGCAACATCAAAAACAGGGTTTGGGAGATTCATCCGTCTTGAGTATTGGTCATTCTGCTCGGCTTGATTTTTTTTTTTTTTTTAATAATTTTACACCAATACTCAAGGCAAAAGGGCTTGTCTTCTGTAGAACCATATTATGAGACAGATAATTTGTAAAAAACAACTGAGCTTCTCTGGCTCCTCTCAGAAATGATAGAAGCATCCCATTAGAGCCAGGAGGGCCTTAGTACTGACAATCATGCTCATACCCATCACCAGTCAGAACTGTGGCTGTACAATATTGGAAAATCTCTGGCTACTGATGATAGTACGCTAACTATCAGTTGTATCCTCTCCATCTCATTTGTTTCCATCGCTCTGCGACTTTTAGCATTTTGGGAAATGTCATTAATGTCCAGTAGAAACATCTGGTGCTATAAGACTGTCAAAGTGATTGAATATTATATTAGTGAGAAAAATGAAGATTTATGACACTTGAAATAAATTCAAACTGATTGCATTCCAAGCAGTTCTTATTGACGCGAATATTGCAAACACTGATCTTGCAATTCTGATTTTACAGATTCTCGTAGACAGAATCCACTGATTTCATGAGACTCCTATGTCTTTGAATATGACATGACTGTAAATTTTCTTTAGTGCAGCTACAAAAACAGATCTACCAGTTGCAAAAATCTGTTAAGACAAAAATTGCCATCATCTGCAAATACAGAGACAGAAGAGTTTTGGAGAACGGGCAAATGTCCAGAATAAACACACCAAACAGCTGAAAACTGTTATCAAATACAACTATAAAATATATGAAGGCATAGGATTCCTAAATGATGCAATATTTATCAAGGACTTAACATGTATAAGAAAATCAAACATTATCACACACTAACAATTCATATGAATATACAGAATACTAGCTTACCGATTTGCTTACTGTAGTAGCACCTTCTGTTTATATTCAAGATAAGTTTTCAGTGATTAAATAAAATACATGTCAAAACTCAAGGTCCATTTAACATGGAAGCTGTGAGGTGCACATTTAGAAGGAATTTTATGTTCTGTCACACCATAAAAGAATGTATAAAAATAGATTCATTTTGCATAAACAGTTCTACATACTTAAATACTCACCTATAAAATTCATAATATTTACACAAGCAACATTATGCATACCGAGTTCTTCCACTTATTACCACACATTGTGGTAGCTTAAGCCCCAATTTACATTAGAATATGCAGGATTTAGAAAGATCTAATGGGTGTACTTCAGTTTAAAATAAATTATCTTCAATTCATATTTTAATAAGTGACTTTTCCACAATATACCGAACAATGAAGGTAAAGAAAATGATTTGTATTATTAGGAGCAAACATAGGTTCTCCACCACAGTAAGGCCAAGAATGTTTATGGTGAACTGGCTGCAGCGCAACATTCTGAGAGCGTCCCTCTCCCTCAGCGTCGACACTGCTTCACCAGCACTTTAGGAATCAAAGGCAAAAGAAATCAGATGAGATTTTTTGAGAAAACGTTTTAAGTGGGATTTGATTCAACACTTGGCACAACCTTTAACCAAGGTTGCGCTCTGACAATGTCAGAGATGCAATCATCCCAACAAGAAGCCATAGGAGACAAAGATAATAGCTGGTGTGTGTTTTCAGCAGACACACACTGTGGTCTTGTTATGCTGCTGTAGAATGGGAGAGACAGACTCTTTCTGTTTCTCCTCAGTGTTGTGCTGGACCAGCGGTGGCCTGTCAGTTCTACGTTTAGCCTTCTTCGCCAAAAGGCCTGACGAAGGAGAACCATTCAGAGTTCTTTTGGTGGATATCTTCCTGCTTACTGTTCTGTCGTCTAGGCTGGAATGACTGGGCGAGTCCATGGTGCTGATTGAACACAGAGGTGACAAACTAAAAGGTTCAGACAGAGTCATGTGGTAGAAACTGTTGCTTCCAGATAGTCCATCCCGTCGCTCCAGGGCAGGGAGCAGCTCAGACATGGCAGAGGTAGAGTCTTCATCTGAAAGTTGCTAGAACCAAAAACATAGGTGGGATATTTAGCAGGAATATAAATCAAAGTTTTTCAAAATGCAGTATCTCATAAAAGGAAGTGTAATGTAAAAGGGAATGTTTAAAACCAATGAAAAGTGGCTGGTTTCATTGAGAGGATTTTTCTAAATTGTGAGCAGCTAAAAGAATTTGTTTTGAGTCATCATTACCTGTAGTAGTGGAGTGTCTGCACGGGATATAGATGTAGGAGGACACTGGGACACTTTCGCCAGGTCCAGTAGCACCTCTTCATTGTGGAATGTTTCTTTGGAGCCCCCAGGTTCCAGCAGGGCAATCACAATGGCGCTGGTGTTGTCAGCACGTAACATTCGCTGGCGCCACCGCAGCAAAGAATGGCTCACAAGCTGCCTGGCACTTGATATGCCACATGGTACCTGGAATGACGAATGCTTGTTATTGTTCTGATGATGGTTGACAATGAGATGGACCTTATTGATTAGCCATTACACATGAAACAGTTTTTTGACTGTTTCATGTGTAATGGCTTCCTTATCTGACTGTTAATCTGAAAACTACAAAGTACCAGAGAATCACATCAACCCAAACAGCTTACCATTTCCTCATCGTTCTTCTGACACATGGAGATGGCCTCTTGAGGTGGGACCATATTCCATAGACCATCACTCCCCAGGACAATGTAGCGATGTTTTCGAGGGTCAAGAATCACAACGCTGGTGTCTGGCTCAGGAGAAACCACAAACTCTCCACTGTAGAAGTCATAACTCCACAAATCACCTGTTTCATGGAAGTGAAAAAATAAATATCAATGAAGCTGCATCAATGATAAAAAAAAGACCAGAATGTTTTAAGAAGGTATTAAAGGTCAAGAAACATGCAAATGCCATCAGTTGTAATCACCAGCTCTAAATAGATAGTAGATGTTATGTCTTGAAAGTAACCCACACTACACTGACAGTTCCTCCTGCCATAGAACCTTTTACATAATGACATGAAACTCACTATCAAAGTAATGAATGTTGTTCAATTTTTCTTGGAAATTTTAAAAAGATTAACAGAATGATTTCCAGTATGTTGATTGATGTAACTCATGCCTCTGTAATGGAAATGTACAAGATTACATCATTTGTGTCCCTGGTTAAGACACTTCACTGGCCTTGCCTGCTGGTGTTGGTCAGAATGCATGACAGCGCAAAACTGCAGCTCGGGGCAGCTGTAGCTACAATTCAGTAGCTTTCCATCATCTGCGTGTGAATTTGCTCTTTGAGATTCCTATATTATATATAAAGGCCATTATAAATAAAATGTATTATTATAGAATTAAACAACTGAGCTGGATTGTTGCAGTCAACAACAGTCCAAAGAGTTTATTTTTTAAGTTAATATTTAAACCTCTGAAATAAAGTTCTGAGCTTTCTGAATGGCCAAATCATTCATTCAGGCAGCACCAGCTGTGGCGTAATTGACTGAAATTGTCTTGTTGGTTTCTCACCTAAAGCTCGAGCAACAGCCAAAAAAGGTATCTGGTCAATAATAGTGCTCCGACGAACTGGACCATTGTGACTGAGTCTGGGCCTCTTCCAGACCACACGGTTCACTCCTGACTTCTTGATCACACTGAGGGAGATATAAAAAGAGAGGGGTTTACATGTACATCAAGAAAAGTCCACAAAACATAAGTTTTAAGCAGCAGTAAGGTGTTGGTCACATCCTTTAATACTTTTTCTCCTACATATTATGATGTTTCTAAGTTATTTAAGTTCCCAAAGGTCTGTATTATCATTATTATTATTGTTTTCATTTTACTACTCTTATCCACCGGGAACAGGTCTAGGATTGAAATTCTAATACATTTTTAATGACAATGAAATCAAATAAATAATGAAGATTTTAACCAATCTGATTTTATGTAAGCATGCTAGAATAAACCTTTTGTTTTTAAAGTAGCTTCAATAACTTAACCTGGGAGAAAAATAGCAACCTGACTGGAATTTCAGCTGGCTATGTAAAATAGCATTATAATAATTAATCACGCAGCCTTTACAACAGTATTTCTCCAGCCTCCTTCCACCCAACATATACCTGCGCCTGTATGTTCCTCTGACTTGTAGAGCAAGTGAAGCAAGTTCAGAAACTAAAATCTTTTAAAGGGCTACAACACCCTTAAATACTTCAATAGCTTCACAAGCTTGGTCAAATATGTAAAAACAACACAACTTTATTTTGTTGAGTTTTATTAGGTCAAAGATGTACAAAAAATACACTGCAACAAACTTTCTTTCCAAAGAAAGAATGATGTCACTCACAGCACAAAGAATAGCATTAGACTGAATAGATCTGTCTTCTAGATTGGTAACATTGTCACAGATACCCAAGCTAGATTATTTTTCAATACTGGGATCAATACAATATTGACATCGGTTAATTTGCGAAAACACCCATCCCCCAAGAGTTCAGTGGATTCTCATCCAGAAAGATATTTAGACCTTTTTCATTGTTGGTCTAGTCATTCCTTTCTGATTAATTCAAAATTTTCTGATATTACAGTGTCTATTTCTATATATTTCTGATTATAGCCTGTCATCAATGTGAGCAGAGCCAGAGAAAAATTTTGGTTTACCTCCCTCCAAGACCTTCAATACGTTCTCTCTCTTTGGGTAATTCAGGCTTATGGTCCTGGGTCACTTCGACAGCTTTGATGAATGGGACTGAAGGATCATCCTGGACACCCAGAACTATGGCTGAATCTCCGACATGAGCCACATACATGCGGTTTCCTCTGAGCACTACAACACTGGCTGTGGTGCCTGATGTACTAGGAAGCCCTGTGAGAGTTTTTGGCCATTCAGCTGTGAAGAAAATAAAAAGACAATGTATGTTTACTGACTGTGTAATGCTCGTTAGGGGTTCAATGAGCATTGAAAACCATCTGGCAAAAATTCCAGCCAAGGCCAAACAAGCCATTTTGGAGATGAACGCAATACACCACCAGGGGTTTCACTACAGCCCTGACGGTGAGAAGAAGGATTCCCTTCAAGCTCAGGAAGGCTGCATTCCTCGTAGAGGATGGAGAAATTACTCCAAATTACTGAAGAGCACCACAAAACAATGCACAGTACAGAAAAGTGCATTAAAAATATGTATAAAGATTATAATATTGTTGTTCAGCAGTTTCTTTCCTTCTGTTTTAAGCTTAGTTCTCTGATAGTAGCTCAGATTTTAAGGACAAGCCTCATCTGTCCAGAAACATGCCTAATGCTGACCTCAGACATGTGCAGTGCAACTACTGGTTTAGAAACTGTGACTTGCTTAAAAATACAGCTGACATGCCCCAGCAAGTTCAGCCCGGCACAAACACACCCACTGAGACAGTATCTGAACAACCCAAACTCAGCATAATGTGTCTATAGACAGCCAAGCTAACTAGAGAAACTAAATTTCATGTTTGACTATTCAACACAACAGATGTCGTTTATGGTTTTGAATCAGCTCTGCTTGACTCTGTGAACATCCTCAGTGATAGCGTTAGGTGCTTTGTTTGTAGTCCATGACTCAAAGGCAGCAGTTAACAGATATGCAGCTAACCCCGCTAGCTGCGCACAGAGCTGAAGTAGGCATTCGATTTAGCACATGAGTTTATTATATGCCAATTTGGATTTTGATATATGACTGCAATCATAAGTCAAACATGTACACAATTATCTATTGATTTGAAAAACTTTCGCTTCACTTGCGAAAACAATGCAGTTTTGATTGTTTATCTTTTGGCAACTCGAGATGTCTACATTGCAAATGATCTATGTAACTGCTTCCATTTAATCATAAATTTACATTTCAGATCTTTTATTTGCTGGGAAATGTGCTAAAATGTCAGAGTCTCTGGTAGAAGCAGATCACAAGAAAGGAGAGGAAAATATATACTTCCACTTCCACTGTTGTATAGTAGATCAAAGGTATAATTTCTTAATACCTTACAGCCTTTATGTAGACCACTAAACTGAAAACTGCAAGATTCACTGACTGAGGTATTGTCAGCTGACCTTAGCTCTCCCCAAAGACCAGCTTCATAAATGGTGGATTACAGTATTGGAGAAGCAGAGGTACCCTGGCTGGCAAAAACAATCAGAATTAGACATAACTACCACTACTGTGTGCTATATCCAGAATACATATACAATTATTATTTATTCTGTAGATTTTGCAGCTTCATGCAAGTACTTCATAGGGTACTACTTTGTCTCATGTTCAGGAATTTATTTCTCACAAATCCAAAGAGTTGACAATAAACTTTGAGAATATTATGCTAAAGAATTGCCTATGCTATTGCGAGAACAATATTCCACAGTTTTACTGTAGATCTTTGGATAAACACCGCGACTCATTTTCAAGAAGTTCTTCTTGCTTTTTATTGGCATTTGGCAATAAAAATCTTTACCGCTTTACTGCCTCCAACCAGTAAGGAGTGTGGACCTCGTGACAAAAAGTATAAACTACGTTGTTATGCAACTTACACTGTTTTAAAAGATAAAACATAGCCTGACATCCTCTGCTTCCTGAATCTTTCTGCAATAAATCAACAATGTCTAATTTCATTTTCATATCGCTAAAGATTAACTTACTTGATTCTTTGAATCTGGTAATTCCTCCAAAGCAAACTGACATTCCATTGTCTCATCTTCTCCACAATCACATTTCCCTGTTTCCTTCTTAAAAATAATGTGCTATTCAGTGCAGTATGTCTATTTCTGAGTCATGGAATAATTGTCTCTTCTCTCCTATTCCTTTCCAATCTTCTCATTTCTCAAATATTCCCTTAGATTTTATAAAACCAGCATCCTTTCCTTTCTCAAGAATTTATTTCATTCACAAGACCATAAAGGACAGTGTCAGAAACGTTTCTGTTCCAACACATTGATTCAGGTGACCGAATTAGCTCCTTTTCGTGGCATTAAGCTTTATCTCACGATGGCTATGCCAGTGACCCATACATTGGTTTTCAATGTCATGGAGAAACTACTTTGGGCATCACTGGTCTACACAGCATAGATTCTTTAAAACTCAGGTTTTCAACACTGCAGCAGAGGCACATCTAAAAGTTGCAGGACACTGGCACTTCAGGAGTGGAATTTGACACCCCTGATCCAGCACACTCATCATCATGCTATTTATTCTGTGCCTCTCTGGCTGTGTTTTTGTCTTTTCAGACAAGTGATGAAAATATTGAGAAGCAACTGTTGCTTTTAGGATAAAATTTAAGGTTTTATTGATTGTTTTTAAGTGTTTAAACTCCATGGGCCCTTCTTACTTAACTGAGCTCTTGCAGCTCTACACCCTACAGTAGCCCTACAATAAAAGCTGGTCAACCGAATAAATCCATTTTCGTGGGAACGTCAGCATTTTATGAGGGAATAAAAACAAAGATGATGTGAATTAGTTAGCTAGTTAGGTCAACTGACCAGCTTTTATTGTCTGTCCCTAAAGCAAGGCTAAACCTTTGAGGAGACGGCGCCTTTTCTGTGCTGGCACCCAGACTATAGAACAGTCTCCCTCTGTCTGTTAAGCTTTCTCAGTCAGTAGGTCAGTTTAAGTCCAGACTGAAAACTCATCTATTCTCCCTGGCCTTCAAGACCAATTAAACAGAAAAGGTAAAGGATGGAAGATAATCATTGCAGGTAATTTTAAAATTGTTTGGGTTTTATTCATGCTACTAACTTATTTCTGCTAATTTTATATTTGTCTTATTAGTTTTTCTAAACTTAATTTTATTTCTATTTTTTCACTATCTAACTGTGATGTTTGTTGTGAAGGATTTTGCTCAACTGAAGCTGTTGTAAATGTGCTATATAAATACACTTTGACTAAAACGGGAAAGACCCAATTGTATTTTAAACCAGTGCTTTAAAATACATTTTTGATTCTGTCCCTGATCCAGTTTTATTTAAAATGCAAGACGCCATCCTCAAAACTTTCATAACTGGAATAGACGTTTTAATGGGTCATTCACTATCCTTTAAAAACACAGGTTCCAAAGATACTGGTCTTTGAGGACCAGTATCCTGCAACTTGGATTTGGATCTTTATTTGTATTTTTGAAGATGTGCTCAAATTTCATTGATAACAGTTTTATTAAAATTTAAAATGGAATTATTCACCTAAACACGGATATATTATATTATATAGAGGTTTTTTACTGTACAAAGTAACTCCTCAAGTGCGGGTATCCCGCATGTTTTGAACCTCTCCCTGGATCAAATGATGGTTCATTTGCAGGCTTCTGGAGAACAACGGTATGCTAAGGCTCAGGAGGAAGTTACCAACGTCAATGAGAGAAATAAAACATGACATGCCTTTGAGAAACTGACTTTAGACAACCACATCTTTAGCATATTAAAGTCGAGGAAATAAAATTCAAATCTTTAAATGACAACAGAATGACCTTTCAGAGGCATTGAATCAGTTACATTAGCGGTCAGATTAAATTCGAAAAGAAACAAAAAATACTCTGATTTATACCTAAACCCGACTCAACCAGCGTTTAAAATGAAACAACTCATGGTGGTCTTGGAACAATAAAACGCTTGTCAGACAGTGGAAAATTACTGTTGCCGTAGAACCTTCGAGTAAGCTAGCAGTAGCTAGGTGTCGGCGAAACGTTCATGTACTTTCCACAAAGTCAGGTTTTTTGCTATGTTTAAAAAGATGAGGATTACATAATTTAATTTTAACTGGTTGATATGAATTAGAATGTTGTGAATCGATGTTAAACTTACGTAGCTTCTTCCACATAGCATGGTGGCAGGCTACAAATCCTTTGCGTATAGCTGAGCAGACCTCCCGGTCACAGTCAGACCAGAACCCGCGTTGTTTCTTTATGTATTCCCATAAACAGTCTCGCGCAAACTGCGCAGCCTCGCTACCCCCGTGGCCATCGAACACCGCGAAGAACGCCACGGAACGGCGGGAGCGACTGGAGGTACTGGGTTGATCTCGAGGTGGACACTCGCTTCCCGGTGAAATGGTTTCCTCAAAAATTTGTTTTTCTTCAGTTCGAACTTGTTCACTTGATGATTCTGTAAGGTGCTCAGTCTCCGCTTTTCCATCTTTAATGTCTGGATGTGAATCCACAGCCGTAGTGCTGAAGCTAAAAGCTCCCCCATTACCCGCCTCCTGCTCGCCCGGCGTCGACTCATCTTCCCCCGGCTCAGGCTCCACTATGACCTCAGTCACGTCTTCCATGTATTTCCTGCCTCCTTGGTCAGTAAAGACACTAACTCGCATCAGCAAGGCGTTTTCCATGTTTCCAGCTCTATGAAGCTTTTCAAGTTTTCGGATTTGTTGGCATATAAAATTGAAGCTGGATCAGATTTGAATGCGGGGAAACGTCCTGCCTTTGTTTATGTTCGGGCGTAGTAAGCATGCTCAAACCGTACGTCTTGACGTCAGAAACTGCCTTCTTCTGATTAAATGACGTGGCAACGCTACTGTGGCTGTTGCCCTCTATAGGTAAATACAAACCTACAGTGATAAACGCAAATAGGCCACATAATGTAAAATCAGGAGCACAGCTGAAATCTCTACACCAGTGTAATTAGCAACTTGTCTGTCATAAAACAGTTCAAGGGTTTGCTGAGGTTACAGTTCTTTATTTTGCAGAGTTGTCAGACACATTTATGTAACCAGTGTGTATGATTAATGTCCTTTACTAACAGACATTATACTTATACTGACGATTAACCTTGACTTTGGTTTCTGTGCTCGTATTATACTCATCTTATAGACAATGGAATACAGGAGAAAAGGAACAGTGTGTACATGTGAGTGAGTATGTGTACTGCCATTTATCAAAATAAAGAAAATGCTTATGATTGTGGAAGTAGGCCATTTTCTTTTGTCTCACGGTTAGATGTTCATTGAATAGTGGAAGAAACTGTATCATTGACCTGAAGGTCTAACAGTTTTATATTTGGGGTCTGCAGAAAAACAAGTCCTGGACAGAGAATCAGCCTTGATTCTCTCTGCAGACCTGGTTGTTCGTGCCTCTCTGGGCCTGTCCTGTTTTGTGCACTGATAGACATTATTGTGGCAAGTCACAGATCTGGCCAAGGTTCCAAAAGAATTTCTGCAGGACTTCAGGCTCCAAAGAGCACAGTGGCCTCCATAATCCTTACATGGAAGAAGTTTGGGATGAGCAGAACTCTTTCATCCAATTGAGCAATTGTGTGAGAAAACCCTTGGTGAGAGACCTAAAGAAGAAGCCAAAAGTCACTGTGTTTGAGCTCCAGAGATGGACATGGGAGAAAGTTCCACAAAGTCAATTATCACTGCAGCCCTCCACCAGTCAGGGCTTTATGGTGGAGTGGCTGGATGGAATCCTCTCCTCAGTGCCAGACGTATGAAAGCCTGCATAGAGTTTACCAAAATACACATGAAAGACTCACAGACTAAGAAATAAGATTCTGTGCTCTGATTAGACAAAGATTAAACTTTTTGGTGTTCATTTTAAGCAGTATGAGTGGAGAAAACCTGCCCACTGCAATCCCAACAGTGAAACATGGTGGTGGCAGCATCGTCCTATGGGTATATTTTCAGAACCATGGACAGGATGACAACTGAAGCAAAGATGAGTACAGAGAGATTGTGTCAGAAAACCTCTTCCAGTGCTCAGGACCTCAAATGGGCTGAAGGTTCACCTTCCAACAACATAAGACCTGAAAATGGCTCCACCAACATCCACCATCCAACCTGATGGAACTGGAGAGGATCTGCAAGGAAGAATGGCAGAGGATCCCCAAATCCAGGTGTGACAAACCTGTTACATAATTCCCAAAAGGTGCTTCTACTCAATACTGAGCAAAGGATTTGAAGACAGGACTATTTTTATTTTTTTAATAAAGTTGCAAAAAATTCAACATTTCTGGAGTTTTTTCTGCTGAGAGTACATTCATGAGAAATAATATAAACTTTTTTGATTTTACCAAATGGCTACAATAAAAGCAAAAATTTTAAAGGTGTCTGAATTCTTTCCATACCCACTGCAGATAAATGATATTCCACAAGCTGTTTGTAAAGCATACATTTATATGCTGATGACACCAACTATTACTGTCTGTCAAAGCAAAAAGTGGATTTCTGTACAAAAACCTTGACTAAAAGAGACATTATTGAAATATGAATTATCCATGCTCGATTATGGTGACATAATTTATAACTTGCAAATAAATTAAACTATGCAATATGTCATTCTGCCATTCGATCTATTTCTAATTCATCTAATAAAACACACCTCTGTCGTTGAACTGTCAGGTATTTAGCCTTCATTATAGACTTGCGACATCTAGTTGGGTGCTAGTTGTATAGCACCCAACCTAGATCTTTCTCATTATTTAAATCACTTACTACAACAAGAATCCCCCTGATGACACAGTCCTCCTTCCTCCCAACTTATTAAGTTGAAAGTCCCTAGAAATAAGTTTACATTTATGTCTTTCTGTTTTCTTATTGAAATGAGCGTCATTTTCTAAAATCAAAATACACTGCATCTCGACACTTTGTTTTTATTTCCTGCTTTTAATCACATATTAAAGAGCGTTATTAAGTAGTCTTGTCATTTTTTGCAGAATAATTACATTGCTTATTATATATGTGTAAATGTAAGTATAGTAGTTTCAGGCTAACATTGTAAATACAAAATTGTTCTTAATGTTTTACCTGGTGAAAAACTAACAAACTTTGACTATTGTTACTGCTTACTACAATCATGCTGTTTTAAATGGGGTTTGCCATATTTCCTGTTGCAGATTTTGCCTTTAAAACTGCTTTTTCAGTCAAAAACCCTGAATAATGCTTCACAATGGACTCTTGAGTTGAAATAAAAAATGAATGGGTCACTGATCTTAATTATTACCCGGTGTTTGTTTTTACAAAAACATATTCCATTTGGCTTTTAAATAATTCCGGTCTTATGAGGGTTTTAAAAGGTTCAGCTTGCATTGACATATTTTACAATATTTGTGCTTATCAGAAAAATGATAAGCTAACTTTTTTCTGTCATTGGTTAAAGACTGAACATCACAGTTTCAGTCAGTTCAAACACATATGCTGAAAACCATCGAGAAATAAACAAACTGCTGGTGCAATCTCCCACAACTTAAAACAGGCCATAGTTTACTGATTTCAAAGCTCTCATCAATTAAGTTTTCACTATCTTGGTTTCAGTGACATGTAAAAGATCATGAACAATGTGCTGTCATCAATCATAATAAATCTTCCTTTATCAAAATTGAAATAGGGATTTCTCAAGGAACTATCTTGACTAATCCCCTCAAAGGTTCCATACTTTCAACAAACAGCAGACTCAAAATAAGAGCAGTTGTGCTTACAGTAATTTTGTTCTTGAGTTAGGAGTGCTAAAGTAACATTCTTTAGCACCAAAATGATCTTAGATGTGAAGAACAGTTTTTCAGGTAACCAACAACATCTGAATGTGGTTCAGTTACAGTGAAGAAGATTTCAGGTTGTCACAGGCCAAGATGTGGACCATCATTTCCAATGAGTCCACAAAAGACCTTTGGACAAAGTAGTAAAGAAACACTTATTTCTGAGAAAATTATCAAGGACTGACTGAATTTCTAAAAGACATTCAAGAATAAACTGTGGAAGACTGCTGGAAATTACTTCTACTTTCCCTGCTGTGTTGTTGAGGACATTTACAAAATGATTTGTCCAGAGAAAAAAACTAAGACATGCAATAAGCTTTTTTTTTGTTGTTGCACCAACAGTCAAGGACCCATGTCATTCTCCATGTGTTAGATTGGTTATTCATGATGCTACCCAAGAACGCAGCCATGAACAAACATCAAATTGGTTCTCTGGTGCAATTCTTTCATCCCAAGTGCAAACTGGAGAGGATCAGAGTATTTTTCAGTATCTTGGAGCAGGTGTAAGAATGCAAAAAAAGTTAGCCAAGATGTTAACTTTTTTAAGAACTTTTTTTTTTCAAAACCAAAATGGAGGATATTGTCATATTTTAAGTTCTAGGATACTTAAAAGAAAATTTAAGTATTGGAACCTTTTAGTAAAGGTTCCAAAAACATATTATTTGGGGTTTACAATTATTTGATCTTCTTCCTATTTAATAATATAATATGTGTAAAAAAAAAAAAAAAAAAAAAAAAACAACAACAAGAACAACAACAAAAAAACCCCCCAAACAAATACAGTCCCTTCAATCTCTGAGTTAAATAGAATGGGTATGCACCATTTACCCGCCGACGAGGGAGCCGGAGTACCATGTAGGCGGAGTTTACGATCCATTTTATAGCAGAGTATGCCAGTTATGACTCGAATGACTTTTGGTACCCAGAACAAAAATGTTTAGAGTTATTTAATCAAATAATTGAATCTGCTGAACAGCACAGCATATATTACAGGCCGTGTTTAACCAGCTGTAGGTTTGTTTTATCTTATATTCATCTTATTAAAGGTCTATCTGAGATTGCGCTGCCTTGTATTCTCTGGTTTACAACGGCACTGTCAAATTTACTCCCCTGGCCAGAAAAGCCGTGTACATTGTATATGATTTTTCTTATAACCATATAAGTGAAAAACAAACAAATATGTGACAGTTTAGTCCGTTTCTGCTGTCTTCCTTCCACGCTTCCTCTACGCTCAAAATCACTTCTCCTCGGGTCGTTTTCCGGCTGACCGTTAAGGAGTGAGCTCACCGTTTTCATCGACTGCACTATTACGTCATTGCGTCAGCGGCTGAAAATGCCTGCGTCTGGAAGGGGGCACGGAACTGCTGAAGGGTTGACGAATAAACATCGGAGATGAAGGGAATTTGCACAGCGAAGTTGAAGCTACAACAATAACCTGTCGATATCACGACTGATTCTAGCCTCCCTACATAGAGAACGTTATATGAGGACTTACGGAGAAAGGGCTTTGGTCGCAGTAAGGTAGCGAATGTACGAGAGAGAGTTGGGGAGGGCTGTAGCTGCTGGGCTTTTTGGAGAAACAACATGGCTGCGGCGGAGCTCGAATGGATCCCAGAAACATTGTACAACACCGCTATCTCGGCTGTGGTGGACAACTACAGTCGTTCAAGAAGGGACATACGCTCGCTACCGGAAAATATCCAGTTCGATGTCTACTATAAGGTGAGATGTAGCTGAGAAGGCGCTCAGGTGTGTCTCACAAGCAGGACTGGGTTTCTACGAGCAGCTGCTGCTGTTGCTAACCATAGCCCAGTACAAAAGACTAAGATTAACATATCCAGTGAAAAATGGCTAAAAGGGGGACAAGCTTAGCCTGAATGAATAAACTAACTCCTAACATGACATTATATGTTAAACAGTGCGGTTTATATATCCACGTGTTGACTGTTATTTTAAGACCTAGTTCTCCCTCTACTTGGACAAATGTTAGTAATTAAATTATTTAAGATTATTACTGATTTATATAACAATGACGTGTAAACAGTGTTGCTATGTTACGTTTTTATACAAGATGTGCTTCAGAAATCAAAGTCTCAGCAGTCTGTGGGAAACGGACCAACACTGGAGACTGATGTTCTGCATTAGTATGTACCTAGTTAACATCGAAAGGGTTCAAACTGACCCAGACTGACCCCAGGTTTTTTTTTTAACATACCCTGTCTTAGCAGATGGTCCTCAACTTTAGATAAGAGGTCCTGCATGAAAATAGGTCTTTTCAATTGGAGAAAACTTTTCCATGGACCAGCCTCTTTCTTTTCTTGGGTCCCAAGTACTAGGCCTCACTAGACTAAGGGTAAGGCTCTTGTGTTAAACCTGGGGTGGTTGTAGAACTGGGGGTTTATAGATTTGGGTAAATTTCTTTTAGTTTATACTTTATTCTTAGTTCATTGTTTTCATTTGTCATAAAAATGGCAAATTCCACAAATACACAATTATTCTCTGAAGTTTTGGTATATGTTTTACTTTAAATGTCTCATTACAGGACAAGTGTTGACAGATTGCAACCAACTCGTCCACAAAAAAGTGACATTAGCAATCAGTGATATTTCATAAAACCTCTAAATTTGCTGATGATAGTAAAGTGAAGCTGTACTCATTAAATTGTGCTTGATCTCGTCATGAACAAAATCAGATCACAGTTCTGTGACTTCAGGTCAGTAACAAATAGCAAAGTGTTGATAACAGTTTAGATGGGCTATTTGGAGGTCAGTCGGATAAATATGCATATTTATCAAAGAACACAGCAGCACTGTAATGTGGAAACGTAAGGCCTGCGTTTATTGTGCTGCTGGTGGTTAAGAATGTGACAGTATCAATTTTACAACTTCAGATTTCAATTCTAATAGAAGATGTTGCCAAACCAATAAAAAGCAGGATCAACACACCAGCATTTTCATGGAAACTAAAAGTAATGTACTGGATTATTAATATGTCGGTCCGCCAGATGCAAACAAGGTTGCAGCCTGTAATGCATAAAGAGTCAGTGCAGTGGAAAGAAATGGCTACTATGAGATTCCATGTTTACAACAATTGTTGTAAACACAGCTGGAATCAAGAATGGAGCCCTACCTGGAAAGATGGCAACAAATGCAACATTAATTTAGCCATTTTGTGTCTTTTTAGTTTGTCATTTTTTGTACAACATCAAGGCATCTGTCACTGGATGTTTTACTCCTGCTGTTAGTGATTCGGATCATCTTTGATGACAGACTAGTTACAGGACTTTCTGTATTTTGCTAACTGTAAGGATATAATGTGATGTTATAGCTCTGATAAAAATTACTATAAGCAGGTGCTAATATAGACTTATTGGGGATTTTTAGGAGACAAATAGTTATATTTCTGAACACATTTTTATAAAATAATAGTGGACACTTGGTCATATATAGCAAACAATGCAACTGCAGCTAAATAAATGCTAACATCAACATGTGAAAAGCTCAGCTCTTTCTGCTTAACTTGAATAAAATAAATAAATCAATACAGTGTAGGAGATTATCTGTTGATCTCTTTTTTTTGATTAACCGATTAATATTTAGAGAGCAAAAGGTGCTTAGTAGGACATTTTTTACATACTGTGTAACAGAATCTGAACCAGGTGAAGCTAAAACTGCCTCTTGAGGAGCTCTCAATAGAGCAGTAATAGAATAGAAATAGAAAAGGTCTTAAGAAATTCAGCTATAACAACAGGATCTGTTTCAAAGACTCAATGTATGTATGAAATGGCAGTATAAATTGCCAAAGGGATTTTACAGATGGACCACCATAACATTTATATTATCATTGAGAATTTTGAGAAAACTGCTTTTTAATTTACAAAGTCATATCTCTTAACTTTAAAGCAGAAGCCAGATCAACTGTGTGTGTGAGCTCACCCAGTGGCTGCTGATGCACTGTGAAGGCTTCACTATTGAGCATTCAACTAGTTACACCTCACTGCATTCTGATGACAGACGAGACATCAGCAAACTCTGTATTGTTTCAACTCATGAATAGCAGACAGCATTGTCCGAAGAAACATTAAAACCAGAGACCGTGCTCATGATGTGCTGTAGCCTAGTGTCCACCATGTTGTTCCCCACATATATCTTATCAGATTCACCCCAAGTTCATGTGAATTTGTGATCATAATGCACTATGCATCCCCATGTTTCTGTTTCAGCTGTACCAGCAGGGAAGACTCTGCCAGCTGGGAGGAGAGTTCTGTGAGCTGGAGGTGTTCGCTAAAGTGCTCCGAGCCTCAGACAAACGGTGAGAGCCTCACCATCAACCCTTCACTTCCTCCATCCTGTCATCACTCTCCTGGTTACGTCTACTGTGACTCAGGCATAGATTTTGTCCTTGAAGAGGAGACTCAGATCACAATATGGATTCATTACACACAGATGGATGCTATAAAACCTTTACTTCTGTTAATTATAATTTTCAGTTAGCTGTACATTGTAAAATACTGTATGGTGCTGCTTATATGAAGAATATATTCCAGCAAGAATCAGTGTTCCACTACAGAAAAACAAATGTTGTAAGCTTTGGACGACTTTTCAGGGATGGATGCCCTGATTGGTGCCTGGAGAGAGGTGCTAACCTTCCTTTTTGTCCCTGTGGCAGACACCTCCTGCACCACTGCTTCCAGGCCCTCATGGACCACGGAGTGAAAGTGGCTTCAGTTCTAGCAAACTCATTCAGCCGTCGTTGCTCATACATTGCAGAGTCTGATGCCCATGTCAAAGAGAAGGCCATCCAGTTCGGCTTTGTGCTGGGTAAAGTTTCCACACTGACATACTGAGAGGGGTTGGATGGAACATGGCGGTTAGATCCTGGGAGTTTGTGTACATCACATGTCCTATGCCACTGCTACTAATCTGAAGGATGGATGAATGAAACAAGAATGTTTAGAATGATTGTGCAGAATGATTGGATGTAATGTTTCCTCTTTGTTTGCAGGTGGTTTTTTGTCAGATGCTGGCTGGTATGGCGATGCAGAGAAAGTATTTCTGTCATGCCTACAGCTGTGCACGCTCCACAGTGAGGTGCTCCACTGTTACAGAGCTGTGGAATGTTGCGTCAGGTGAGTCCCACAACAGCCTGAGAGCTTGTTCATTTACAGTTGTTTTAAACGAGTTTCCCTTACAGTTATCTGTAATTTTTATTTACATTGTGAGACAAGAACAATTTCGGACATTTGGATGTCTCTATTTCCTGTTGCTGACTATTGATGTCATCTAGCATGTCTCTGTGACAGCTCCCTTTGTCAGAAGATCCTGAGTGCTTTCATAGATGGATATGGATTACTTCATTTCTTGAGAATGTTCCACCTCTCATCCCGAATGCTTTGTTGGTTTCTTATTATGGGTTGTTGTCGCTTGTAGTTCACTGACCCCAAATTGGAAAATTATTGCAAAAATGACTTTTCTTCAATCATAGTAAATAGTAAATATTTCCTGTGTTTTTCTGTCAGGTATGTTTAATTGGTTAGTAAACTTCCATGCATCCTGTAATACATAAAGAGTCAGTGCAGTGGAAAGAAATGGCTACTATGAGATTACATGTTTACAACTATTGTTGTAAACACAGCTGGAATCAAGAATGAAGCCCTACCTGGAAAGATGGCAACAAATCCTTTTCAGGAAAAGGTTGTGAAAGTGTCTATAGGGAAGAGGAAAAGCTGCAGAAATCCCACAAATGCCTTGTGAAATGGACAGATGGCTTGTTGTGACCCATTTTAGTGTAATTTTCTTATAAGCCTGGTAAACCAAACGCATGATCAAAACTAAAGACCTTTGGATAGTGTCAGACATCCGATTTTGTGAGAGGATGTGGTTCCACCACTCTACTATTCTTGTCAACAATTTTTTCCAAAATCCCTTCCTTTCAAAACAAATTAAATTGCTAGAGAGTGTGGAATAATGCCTAAAGCAGCAAAAGTCAGAAAGCAAAACAGCATATGCTAACAGATTAGCATCTTAGAGGTGGAATGCAGAAAGCTAATGCTAACCCCTGCTCAGCTTCAATGGCTGCAGACGGAGAGAAGAATCCAAAGTCCCAAAGTAGTAAACTGGAGGAAATACTGTACATTGTTATTTCAGTTGTATACTAATCAAACAATAGCATGGATTAGATGGGATACCTTTAAAGTGTTTATTAGAGGACATATTATTAACTATACAAGTAATAAATCAAAAAAATGCCTAAATTAATTGGCTGAATGTAGAAAATAAAATAAAGACCACTCGGCAAAGGGTTTTACAAGAAATGGCAGTTGAAAAAACTGCTGCTCCTAACAGCTCTGAAACAGCTATTTAATACATAGCAACTAAATAAAACAGCTGTTTCAGAGCTGTTTTATTTAGTTTGAGACTAAATAAAACAATCTTTTTATGAACAAGGGAATAAAACTGGAAAACCTTTACCTCGAGATATCAAACAGCTTGAAGCAACAAGATCCCAGAGATATTAATGTTTTTTTAAAGATTACAAGCAGAAATTATGTGACAACCAAGGAAATTTTGACCAAATGGAATTAAATAAGTTTGTGAATGAACGGCATATCCCTGTTATCTCAGATGATGGTAGAGTTGGTTTAAAAATAGAAATAAAGAGGAATTGGCACAGGGAATTGGTGGAATGACTTGATGCTTGCTTACCGGAAATCCTAAACTGAATGATACCACAGTGATCTCAGGCTATTCTATCATACATACAAGATAAAGGATAAAATAATTTACCTCTTCTTGACATGTTTATAGTCATTTGGACAAGGCATCCTGCTTCCCTCCCCGAATCAGGCTCTAATCATTCTACTGCCAGAGCCGGGTAAACCCTCTAATAGGTGTGATAACCTGAAACCTGTCAATTTACTCAACGTTGATTTCAAAATTATCTGCAAACTATTGGCAAAATGGTTGGAAATAATACTGTCAGACATACTAAATAAGTGTGAGAATGGGTTTGTCAATATTAGAAGGGTACTGAATATTGTTTGGCTCAAAAAGAACGCTAATGATTCAACTCTTCTTTCATTGGGCACGAAAAAGGGTTTTGACATACTGAAAAGGTTGGGTTGTGGAAGTAACTATTAAATGGGTTAAAATACTATATAGTAATTCAACAGCAGAAATCGTATGAAACAAAATACTTTAAAAATCAATTAAAATCAAGAAGGGCTATTGACACGCTCACCAGTCTTTACCATACATATCCCTTTATGGGCTACACAACAGCTAATAAAGACAGAACTAGAAAGACTTGATTGTTGTTGAAGCTTCCTGCTCTTGTTTAAGGTTGCTTCATGTCCGCAACGGCAACTGCAAGTACCACCTTGGGGAGGAGACGTTCAAGCTTGCTCAGTCTTACATGGATAAACTAGCCAAACATGGCCACCAGGCCAACAAGGCGGCTCTATATGGCGAGCTCTGTGCCTTACTCTTCGCCAAAAGCCACTACGATGAGGTAAAAATGTTTGACAGCTTATGGTACTGTCTGTGTTTGTGCTGAAAGTTCTAACTCATTTTTAAATTTCTTGGTTATTTCCTAGGCATACAGGTGGTGTATAGAAGCTATGAAGGAAATTACTCCAGGGCTGCCTGTCAAAGTAGTCGTAGATGTTCTCCGACAAGCATCCAAGGTAAACCTCAGTTTGCCTGACAAATACAGTTCCATGCAGTAGGTCATTGTACTTCTGTACTCCAACGTCTATACATTTTGTCAGTATACCAATACTAATTTTCAGAGGTGGGGACTCGAGTCACATGACTTGGACTCGAGTCATTAAAATCAAGACTTGAGACTTGACTTGAAAAAATGCTCAAAGACTCAGACTTGACTTTGACTTTCACACCATTGACTTGGGACTTGATTTGACTTGAAGCTGTTTATTTGAAAAGACTTAATATTCTACTCAAAGTCTTAAAATTTAAAACACATCATTTATAAAGTGGGCCCATTAATTCATTTCACTCATTCTGTATTAACAAGCACAGACTGTTCCTCCACACTCCGTATGTATGTGTTCAAGATTTAAAAATAACAACGGGAAAAAATAAGCGACGAAAAAACGCTGACAGTAGATATGCTTATTTTGAAATTTATTTTGGCTACATCAATCATGAAATATCCAACTAAAAACCTGCAAGACCAGGATCTCAGATGGAGACTTCCAACTGTTCGACATTTGAAGTTGTGGTAGCAACTTTGGTTTACATAAGTGATGCAGCTTATCTTTCACTTGTCTGCTGTGTTTAGTCATGCTGTATATCCGGTGCTTCAAACGTATCCACATGAATGTGCACTAAGTTAGCTCAGAAAGCCGGTAGACAGTGAGCGGGGCTCCGGATCAGAAAGCAGGTTCTGTACCTGAACTCAGGGAACAGAATTTCTCTCTGTCCCATCATAATGATGAACCGGGTCCAGTTCCATCATAGGATGGATGGTGTATTCATAAAGGAAACTGCAGGAACTTGCACCCCTTTCCCACCCTGCTCCCATATTAATATTTTGCTATAAATATCTCCTCCTTCCCCCACTGCTCTTACGTTAGTTTTACCGCCCCCTCCTCTGACAGTAGCACCGGACAGAGACATTTCCCATATTCTCCAATCCAAAATTTGACAGGTATGTGTGTATTTGAAGACATCTATGTTGGCAAATTATATTCACAATAAATAGATTGTTTATTGCTGTCAGTGCATCAAGTCTGCTGTTTTTTCAGTTATAACTCTTCAAATGGTAATGTGATGGCAGTTGAAACACTATCTCCAAGTGGTATAATTTTGCTAGAAAACAAATCAAAATCCTGCAATTTTACTATCCTTCAGAAATTGCTGTAAAAGTAAAAAAAATTTACAATTGTAAGAATCCTGAACGTAACGGTGTGGGTCAGTTCTGAGTGTTTCTGGATGGTAAACACATCCAAATAACGTTATTTTGTGTCTTGATTAATAATTCTGGCAAGTTTGATTCAGGATACAAGTTTTTTTTTCAATACTGAGATGTGAAATTGGCTGTTGATGTAACTCCACTTGGACTGACAGATGTTTATTTTACCATCACATCCTGCTTTATGTGATGGTAAAATAAACAAGTAAACCCTGTTCAGAGCTTTGTCATGGTTTTCATTTCAGGTTGTATTATATATTAAGATGTTATCACAGGGCAATTTCAGGTTAAATGATCTGTGCCTGTTAAATGGGTTAAGAGGTCCTTGGCTTGAAAAAGTGTGAGAAACACTGGTTTAGATCAAAGCATATTTTTACACTGGAATGGCCCAATCAAAGTCTAGACCTGAATAGGCCTATCTCAATAAGCAATAAATTGGTTAATTGCATGATTAATTAAAACAAGCGCAATAATTTCCGTGAGTTATTGACGTTCTCTTTTTCTACCATGAACTGGGTGATAAAAGTCTTTAGTTTGGTGGATAGCATTCAATCAGCTATTTTTTAAGAACAATTTTGTTTTCAGATATTTTAGAATTCACTATGTTGTTTCTGTTGTTTTTTTTATCTTTGTTGGACATTTAAAATGTCTTCCAGTTTCAGTATTAAATGTTCATTAGAATTGAAAGTCTGACCTTTGAGAATGTCAAAGTTGCATTATTATGCCATTACCATGATGTTACTTGAGAATACTTTTTGTTTCATCTCTCTGCTCCAGGCTTGTGTGGTGAAGAGGGAGTTCAGGAAAGCAGAGCAGCTGATCAAACATGCAGTGTTTCTAGCAAGGTAACCTGCTGTGTTTAACAAGCAAGTGCAGATGAGTAAAACTCGAGTTTTTTCATGCATTGTGATGCTCTGTGTTCTACCTCCCAGAGAACATTTTGGACACAAGCATCCCAAGTACTCTGACACACTGCTAGATTATGGCTTTTACTTGTTAAATGTGGACAACATATGCCAATCGGTTGCTATTTACCAGGTGAGCATGATGTTCAGTGTTCCTGGCTGCCAATTTTTCTCTGTTGACTGACTTTGTCTAAGCGAACCTTTTGCATGCACTTGTTGTAGACCGCACTGGATATCCGACAGTCTGTGTTCGGGGGGAAGAACATCCATGTTGCCTCAGCCCATGAAGACTTGGCTTACTCCTCATATGTTCACCAATATAGTTCTGGAAAATTCGACAATGCTCTGTGAGTACAATAAATAGTAAGAATTTCCATGCCATTTTATTTTGTTCTGCACATGCTTCCTTTAGACCACATATGTCAAAGTCAAGGCCCGTGGGTTAATTATCTGTGGCCCCCTGGATGATATTTAATTACTATTAAAACCGGCCCGCAGGTCAACAGTGTTCATGTTCATGGGACGTCGGACCACTTTTTTCAGTAACGAGTATTCAAACGTGTTGCTATTTCAAATCCTGTAGTCAGACGACAATTACTTATCAATATCACTTTGCGTTACAATTTTCTTTTGTAATTAAATTTTACTTCTCGGTTTGGGAAGAGTCTATGCGACAGTATCAACAGCGACAGAAACATAAACAACGGAGGAAGATGCATGTTTTGTTGCTGGGGGCGTCTAAAATCCCATTTATAGTTTTGCATAAATGCATAAATTACTAAAGTTTTTTTTGTGTGTACTGTTGTAAGCATTAAACAATCTCCCCTTCTGTTCAACCAAATAAGTGGAGACACATTGTTGATGTAATCATTATAAAATAACTTGCTATTAAGTATTGGCAAAGATCAATGTGATTTTTACAAGTGGTGGAGCATTGTTGTTGTCAGCAGCTGGTGAAAGTAAATAAAATAGTTACTTTTAATGTACCTTGGTTACTTTCCAAATCAAGTAATCAGTAATCTAAGTTACTTTTTCAAGGAGTAATTGGTAATCTGATTCAAGTTACTTTTTCAAATTGACTATGCCATCACTGCCTGTGTGTCTTCTGTGTGGAGAAAGTTTGGCTGCAATGAAAGAATACATTCTAAGGCTCTATCAAACTTCTCAGAAACACACAAAGACAAGAATATGAACGTCATAGAGCATGCATAATAATGCAGTTTATAATGCATGCATTTCAATTTATATATTTACCTTGATATTAAGAAACATATTTAGTTTTTCAAAACAATAAAATTTTTTGCTGTTTGCCTGTTGAAAATGTTTTCCCTTGAGATTACTGACAGTCATAACAAGATATTGCTTTATTCTTTTAATGTACAGAACATGCAATTTTTCTTTGAAGGAAGTTTGTTTTTGTCTATTTGCCTGTTGAAAAATGGTTTCACTTGAAATTACTGATAGATCCATAAGAAAATATTGCTTTATTAATTTAATTATTAAATAATATACACTGTGTTAGGTCTTGGTTTAATAGGCTATGTGAAATCATTTCAATATGTTTTAATAAACGGTGAACCAGTCCGGCCCTCGGCTTGTAGCAAATTTGGTTTTTGGCCCTTGGTGTATTTGACTTTGACATCCCTGCTTTAGACAAACCAGAAAATGATGAGTCACGTTTTCAGAGTCTGTGCTCTTACTCTGACTTTAATAAGGGTAGTTTGAAAATGTCATACAGATTCAGGCCACTGGCATTAATAGACAGTATAAGGAGAAAGTGGACAAAAAGTTGTATAGATTTATAACATGTGAGATTGAATGTATACTTTGATCACATTAACAACTCATCAAAGAACCAAAATCAAGAACGAGTTCGGCTGCCCAATGCTTTCTGCTCTGACCTTGGAACCAAACCGAAAAGCAGCAAAAATAAGCAGCGACCCGGATTTCATGTGTCTGAATCAATAACGCGACTCTTAAGCTGATGCTTTATGTGGATGATTCCCTGGTCTTGGTTTCACGACCTGAACACCGTTCCTGCCCTTTTAAGAACTGTTAGCTTGTTTCCAGTGTATAGGGATATAAAGTTAACTGGTCAAAATCTGAAGCACTGCCTCTGAGGCTGGAGACTTTAGTTCTCATAGGTCAGGTATTAGATATCTGGGAATTACATTTTATGATTCCTGGTGAAATTTAGGTTAAATTTGAACCTTTTATTTGATAAATTTAAATCTGACATAGCCCAAGGCTCTGTCATTATTTCTTTCCCCAAGTCCATGTAATCAAAATTAATTGTGCCCTAAAATGTTATTAGTTTAAGTCACTTCCACTTAAAATATTTTGGTTTTTGACTATCGATTTGCAAAATGAAGAAAAACCTAATTATTGTTTTAGTTTTTTTTTTTTTTATTATTTTTAAAACTAAAACTAACATTGCAAAATGCACTTTTAAAGACTTGTTATGCAAAATTTATGTTGGCAACGGCAGTAGAAGTTCACCCTGCAATCGGTGGATTGCCAGTTTGATTCCTGGTCTGCCCGCCTTTGCCGTTTGTGTCCCTGGGTTAGACACGTCAACAGTCTTCCCTGCTGGTGTTGGTCAGGATGTTTGATGCTGCAAAATTGCGGCCTGGCCCCTGTCAGACTGACCTAGGGCAACTGTAGCTACAATCCAGTAGATTTCTATCATCTACGTATAAATGTGACTTTTGAGATTTCAATTTGAGATATAATGGGCATTAAAAATAAAATTAATTATTATTATTATAAAATTAATATTTTGCATGTTTTCATACTTCCATTTAGTGCTCTACTGCTTTTGGAAATGGTCTAAGCACTTAGGGGGCATTCACACCCAAAGTGTGTGAATACTAATGTGAATGCCACTCTATTTTTGTTTATATTTTGAAGAGGAAGTTCCACTCATTGTTTCAGATATTTGCATGTAATTTTCTTCAGTTGTTGGTGCAGTGCCACCACAGGTATGGAGGTGAACAGGCTTTTCAAATGGTTTGGTTGGTTTCATGCAGTTTGGTCTGGAAGACAACTGCCAGACCAAACTGCAGAAAATGGACAAATGTTGCAGTTTTAATCACTAATCAAGCCAATTCTACTGGACTATCAGGTGTGAAAACACTCCATAAAACTGGATTAACTGTTTATTGAGAGGGAAATGATGAAATTATTAAGATTATATAAAATAAATTAATTGCTTTGGAGCTAGTTGTAATATTGAATAGCAGACAAATTTGCAGTATATTTTTGCTTGGCTTCCTATAACTCCGTCATTGTCATTTCTCCATTTATTCTAATTTAACTAGTTTCACATAAAAATATATCCAAAGTCAGTAAACCTGGATTCACTCAACAGGTTTGTAACTGGTTTCATAGTGTAGAGGACAGATCATGGAGCAGAGGAAGGTGTCCCTGTTGGGCTCTGGACTCCGCTCCGCTATGACCTCTGTCCCTCTGACTCACAGCTGCTTCTTGACAGCCTGTAAACAACTTCTTGTTTTTACATGTCCTATTCTTGGAAGTGTTTATCTCAATTTAAGCACTTTCTAGCATCTGAGTCGTGTGACACATTTGTTTTTCCCCCAGTTTCCATGCGGAACGTGCCATAGACATTATAACTCATATCTTGCCAGAGGACCATCTTCTGCTGGCATCTTCCAAGAGAGTCAAAGGTAAGACGAGTTTTGTTGGATCAGCTGGGCTGCTGCCTACTGTGTGAGAGACATGTCAGGTCCAGAACTCATACAGCCGCTGTCCTGCTGCTTTTAGACGCATCTCTGCTGTAACAAAAGTAGGGGTTGCACCAATTAGTCAACTAGTTAATTCTTTACTCTGCAATGACTTTTTATGTGCATTGTTGTAATCCCTTGATAAAACAGATTTTTCCAAGAAGATGACAGAAGATAAAATTTGAATTTTATACAATTCGAATTTGAGAGAGTTCGAATTGTATCAAAATGTAAATAATTCTCCAATTGGGTTTTGCAAACTCTAGCAAAGGCTGCCGGAATGGGGTGTTGCGTGGGCTGTGGTAAGTGCAGGCACCCCGCATATAGAGACTGCAGACTGTAGTAGTCTGGAGTTTGACTCCCCATCTTTGGTTCCCTTGACCACCCTTTCTTTTTGTCCCCCACATTTTGGGATTACTGTGCAATGAAGGCATCTACTGTTAAAAAAAAAAAAAGGAAAAATATTAAAAAGAAAGGGAAAAAAAAAAGTCGCAAGTGCCGGTGGGCAGCCCTCGCGGGTCAGCACCGCTCCGACCTATAGGCTACCATGGAGGTAGCTTAAATGCTGATCATTTAGCAAGAGCTAAAGGATCGGGCGGCGGTGCTCCCCCCCTGGCGGGTTGCTGATCATTTAGCAATCCATTTAGGATCCATCCCAGTGAGGTCGGCTCGAAACTGAAATTCAGAGCCAAAAGTATGGCAATGCCGTTACAGGTCACTTTTATCAAGTTTTAGTCATCGTTAAAAAATATGAAGTCCTGCAACCCCTGAATAAAATGGCTGTCTTTAGCTGTGCAGAGGTTTGTAACGAGCAGTTCACATAATTCAGGTGTTGAAGAAGAGATGCACATAAATGTTGCAAGAATCCACTCTACAGGCCTGAACCTGGGCCCCCCTGCTCCTCCACCCTTATTAGTTTTATCCAAGCAGCACTACTCTGTTTGTGGAGAAAGAGGTTTTTGCCACTTCAGACATTAACACTTCATTTGATGTTTCCAACAGCTCTAATTCTGGAAGAAATTGCCATCGACTGCCACAATAAAGAAACAGAAGAGCGCCTCCTGCAGGAAGCTCATGACCTTCACCTGTCTTCACTACAGCTGGCAAAGAAGGCTTTTGGGGAGTTTAATGTTCAGACAGCCAAACACTATGGCAACCTTGGACGGCTCTACCAGTCCATGAGGAAGTTTAAGGTAGGTTGTGGACATGGTCTGTGATTAACCTGGATTTAGACTGATAACCTTTGTTGAACATATAACTCCTCTCAAAAGTTCTTATAAGTTTGCTGTGCTGGAGTGATATGCTATGATGAGGAGATCAGCCTGACTACAACACTAGTCAAACATTATGTTGTTTCACATGGTGCTCTGGTGAGTGATGCACCAATCACAAATCTTAAAGCCAATTTCAGTTGGTGTAAAGCTTTGACCTGCCTAGTATTGATTTGGACCATTTCAATCTTCCCTAAATGTCATTCAGATGATTTTTTGCTGTGATCAGTCATTTCCTTTAAGTGGAGACGTTGTCTTACAACATTTCTGAGACTGCAATTATTAAAAGAATTGTCTATAAAATAAACAAGACAAAATGATTGCTTTCATACTGTAAGTTGCTTAAGCATCTTTTAGTAATGGTTAGCATAGCTAGCATTACTGAAACAGCTGTTAGTTGGGTTTATTGTAGCTAAGGTGAATCCTTGCCATCACAGTGATTCCAATAAAGCTGGCAGTATTTTGCAGTACAGCATGGTCCATGACAGGCAGACTGAAACTCAGCACCGGTGATGTGGTCTGTTGTTATTTGCTGACTGTCTGTCCTGCACTCTGTGCCATGTTGTTGTATATATTGTTTCTGACAATATATACATGATGACAATATATATATGTCATCATGTAGGCCTGTCATGATGACAAATTTTGCTAGATAATAAATTGTCCCAAAATTTTTGCAATAAATGATGGAATTGTTGTTTTTGAGATAATTTTCAAGTAATATATTGATAATGGAACAATGATGCAAGTTTTCCCTCTCAAAGATCAATAAAATTTAACCTTGTACAGCATACTAGAAGTGGAAGATATTTTAGATATCCAAAATAAAACACAAAGACACTAAATAAAAATGAAATAAAAACAACACACCACTGAAACCATAAATGAATTGGCTTATGAACAAAATTACCCCTACAAAAATATAAATCATTAGAATGTAAATGATCAAGTTTTATTTAATTTATTGTGAATTATTGCATGATTACTACAACAGGCTTAACTTCACTTTAACTTCACTTGCTTAAGTTAAAATAGAATTTTAACTTAAGCATCTAAGAAAATTTTCATAAAACGCTGTTTGCTCTTAAGTATGGTGTAATTGTGTATTGGAGAAGGAGCTTCAAGATTCTGGCAGGTTACCTGTTAGACCTCTGTCCTGTTTATAAACCCTGACTGTGGCGAGGACCCTATTTCCCTCTGCAGCTCTTGTTATACTGGATGGATAAACCCAAGAAATATATTTTGTTCCTTACATATCAACTGGGCCTGTTTTTTGTGTAAATGTGCCATCAGGAGGCAGAAGAGATGCACATCAAAGCCATCCAGATCAAGGAGCAGCTCCTGGGCCACGAGGACTACGAGGTGGCGCTGTCTGTGGGCCACCTGGCTTCCCTCTACAACTACGACATGAACCAGTACGATGACGCAGAGAGGCTCTACCTGCGCTCTATTGCTATCGGTCAGTACCATGAAAATATGGTTTCAGATGGACAACCTCGTCTTTGTTAGGATTGATCAATGCTTCAATTTTGAATTTACTAAACATTTTTGTGAAATTGAAGATCTGGTTTTAAAGTTACATTTATTACATGACAAGGCAGTATCTAGGCTAAATTCACTGGCTCTTGTTAGTGACTCAGGTGGACAGATGCAGTTTGGAAACCTTATCATTTAAAGGGGCAGTGTTATGGAAAATTGCCTTGTTTGAGCTCCATCTCGTTTATATCATTCTCACATTAAAAACATACCTAGGGTGTTTCTTTGATTCCTTCATACATGTTTGAAAAAGCCTTTAATCTATGACTATAGATCTATCTATCCTTCCAGTTTATCATCCCATCTGCCTGCGTCAGTCCATTTCTTGTCATAGCCTCCTTGTTCCTGTTTTTACAGGTTCCGTATTAAAAGCTATATCACTGCCTACTTATCTACCATAAAACCTATTTCATGTGCTTCTTCACAGGGAAGAAGTTGTTTGGCGAAGGCTACAGTGGGCTGGAGTATGACTACAGAGGCCTGATCAAACTCTACAACTCTGTAGGAAACTATGAGAAAGTGTTTGAATACCACAATGTACTGTCCAACTGGAACCGACTGAGGGACCGACAGTTTGCTGTAGCAGATGCTCTGGAGGACGTCAACACGACCCCCCAGCAGACCCAAGAGGTGGTCCAGGCATTCCTACAGGCTCAGAGTCTTGGCCCCCACCGCCCATGTCTTGGCTGACTTTCTTCTGCCCCCTCCCCCACCAAACTTATTCCAAAATGGAGAAGAAAAAATAAACCAGGCTTTAGTCTGGTGAGACCACAAACAAGAGCCCCCATGTGATGCTTCTGTTGCTCACTGTGAAATAGTCAAGTAGAGTAAATGTGACCATCACCGGCTGGTTGGTTGACTTGATTGTCTCTGCAGCTGCCAGTACTCGCACAGACACACATGTAGTCATTCAAAAAGCAAAAAGACACGACAATTAAAGCTCATTTGTTCACAGACGCAGAACATCATGCTGCATTTCTCCAGAAGGAGGAGGAAACCTTCACACATCCGATGCTCCTCTCTCACTCGCCTTTATCTTCTCATGCTGAGAACCAGAGGACTTTTTTTGGGAGGGGGGGTTAAGTTGGAGGGGCATGGAGTTCTCTGACACAAAACCATGTTTCTTGGAGTGTGTACCTGGCAGTATGTGAATCCTGCAAGAAGTACTTACTCTAATCACATCTTCTGTCGTCACAGATGGAAACAGTTGGCTATTTTTCACACTCATCCAGTTAACTAATACAACACATTGTACTTTTAAGTTGAAGGCTTCTTGTAACTTTTATTTTATTGGAGTGGACATCAATAAACTCCTGCTTTGAAGTGCTTGTTGGCGTGAGAAAACCAACAGTGGAATGTGTTAAAACCAGCGGGTATGTTGTTACACATGCAACAGGCTTCACATGTCTCTTTTTTCAGTTGTTTTTCTTCCTCAGCTCAGTATGACATGGCTTCATTAAAATATCAACAATTTGTATGCTAAAGTGTATGATTATGTAGCCATTTGTTTATGCTTTGTTACCCAGTCATGAACTCTAAAACACACCTATGTTAACAAAGGACATGCAAGGAAGTGAGAAGAGGAACCTATTTCATGTGCAAAATATGTGTGCATGTGTGTGACTGAGAGAGCAGGTGTGTTCACAAACAAAATCTGGGTGCCCAAATGCTCCACTGAAGATTACCAGCTCATAGTTAACAGACTGTTGGGGGAACCATACTTAAAAGTGCTTCATAAACTATTCTACCTTTAAGGGGACAACCATGGGGAGCAAAGATGTGCATGTGTGTGTGATTGTTGGCAGCCTGTCAGCTTGTCCATTGGGCTTTCTATCACTCCCAATTTGTTGTGCATCTCATTGCAGCAATATGCACACGCTTTGTTCTTTCAAACTAACCAAGCCACCGTCAAACCAGAATCTCATCTGGCCTGCAGAACTACTGGTGTCATTATCAGATACAGAACAGGCTCAAAATAATATGGAGTATAATATTTATAAAAGCAATTGAAAATGGTTGTAGTCAAATTACAAAATATAACCCGTCACCAGACCCGAGTTGTTTTTATAATAGTGGAATATGTTCATGTTTTTAATTTTAGTCCTGTCATTAGTACTGTACTGTACAGGAGAACATGTTGGCTGTGAACTAGATGTGAACTGCTTGCATTGACCTGTACAAAATTGTGCCAAAAATTATACCCAACTTTTTCTTTTGCACCATGTTGTTGCCCTCTGGTGGTTAAACTGTGTAATGGCATCATAAAAAACTGCTTCATTTATTGCTCAACTTACAATCAGTGAAAGTATTTGTTCCCTCTTAAATATTGACACTTTGACAGGAAAAAGTTCATTGCTTTGTGAAACATTGTCATGCATCATTTCCGTGACTTAAAGGTACAATGTAACAATTTGAAAACTATTTTGGAAGTTCTGGCATCTATATTTGCAGTTCATGGAAACCCTTTGTGTTCCACCTTAATTTTAGATTCAGTTGATCCTGAAACTGGCTGAGTTGATGCTATCAGAGCAAAGTTATAGTTGAAGACCTCTGTAGCTGTGTAGGGAAATGACTGATGGCATGTACAATGAAGGCCAGGCCAACAAGTTTAGACCATATCTACAACATGAGTAAAAAAAATGCCTTGAGTTAACACTGTAGTGTTGGTGTTTTTTTTTTAATTATTATTATCATTTATTAATGAATGAAAAAAGTCTTAACCTTTGCCTCCAATATCTTGTTGCACATCTTTTTCCAAGCATTCCACCTGTAAGACCATTTCACTTGTGATGCTTAAGTTTTAACACGTCTCCGAGGGCTTAAGAAGCTGCATGAACACTGTGCAACAGATGGGTAAAAAATGTGGACCGTCCTTATATTTCAATTGGAACAAATCAATCCTTATGCTCCTTTTCTTTAATTCTCATCAGATATTGTAGAACCTTTGAATTGCTCACAAGACCTCTTGCTTCTCATGCAGTGGGTTTTCTCTACTTGTGAACACTGAGGAATAAAGGGAGTAGTGTTGTTGCAGTGCTACATGGTAGATGAAGGCAAAGTGAAGTTGTGACCTCTACAGCCCTTTCCTCATCTGCCCCCAGCCCAGTAGTCTCACCTGCTCTTTGGATCAGGTGGTGGATACCAAATGCAATGAAAGGATATTTTTGCTGTTCTTCTGTTACTGCTTCACTCTTGGATGCAAAAAAACCCCCCAACATTAAAAATGTATATTATTGGCCACAAAACTTTTTTTTTTCTTTTATTCATTCAGAATTTCTCTGCAAATATTTTTATTTGTAGAACTGTGAACAGTTGAATAAGTGAAAATGTAGATTATCTTGCAAAAACAAAAATGAAATGAAGGAATTACTTTTAATGAAGTCACTAGTTTCGTAATTGTTATCCTGTAAAAATCTCTTAATGTCACTCAAGCATTTTTTTTTTCATTATTATTTGAAGGGGCAGTATTATGTATTTTCCAGGCACACAGTTTCATTTTATAGCATGTTTTTACTAGCATTTCACAGAGAAGTAGCTCTTATAATGAGCTTGGATGTGTCAGTTCTGCAATGTGGTTGCTAACTGCTTCTGGCTAGTTTGAAGGAGCTGAATGAGGGCATCTCAGGAGAGGGCTGCTCAGTGACGCTGAACTCTGAAGCTTGGAAACTGCGGCCTGAAGGAGGAGTTGCCTCTCGAAGGTGGAACTCAGTCCAACCAGGTGTTTTGAGCTGCTGAATTGTAGCCATGGAGATTAAATTATTTTTTTATTTTTCAAACATGAATGAAAGAATCAGGTCAACACTTCAGGAATGTTTTTGATTAGGAAATTCTTATTCAAAAAGATATTTTAAAAAGTAGACTTTACATAATACTGCCCCTTTAGGTTTATCAGGCTCTCTGGGAACTTCTAATTAGTAATCATTGACCTTCTGTCTTCTTGAACAAGAAATATGAGGCACAAGTCCGCTTTTACTCAGTGACCACTACTGAGGACCCTGAGGTCACTGTTCTTGGGACCCTAGCTGTGTATCCTCTGTCTTCACACTCTTTATCTCTTTCAGTAAATTTACTGCACAGAAAGGACTGAGTGAATGGAATTTCATGTTCCTTTTCTGCAGAAGAGATGTACAGTTAACGAATGAGAACAGCCTGAGTTCCCCTGGGACTATGTGGTTATTATAGTGCTATATGATGTTGAGTGAAAACAGGAAGAAGTTGGAATAGAGTCTAGAGAAATTGATGTACACTCTGGAGAAAGAGGTGTGACAGTTAGTAGAGGCAAGTCACATTGCTTGTGTGGATTAGAGGAAGATGTGTGGAACAGTGAAGCTGCAAAGGGCATAAGTCCAGAAAGTAAATGAGTTACTAGGTGTAAACAAATTTCCCACAGTCATTGAAGGCAGCACTGACAAGTATCGTAAGGTGCAGTGCAGGATGTGAACAGCAGTGCCACAAGTCTGCTGTCGTTGTCAGTCTAGGAGGAGAGACTTTAGGTCAGGGGTGCTCAAGTCCAGTCCTCGAGAGCTACCGTCCTGCAACTTTTAGTTGCAGCCTTACTCCAGTAGACCAGGCTCAGCTATGAACAGGCCTGGTAACGAGTCATTCATTTGATTCAGGTGTGTTGGAACAGGGATGCATCTGATAGTTGCAGGATGGTAGCTCTCGAGGACTGGACTTGAGCACCCCTGCTTTAGGTGGTAGATGGAAGCTGAATCATTTAGGAATAAAATCTGATAAATGTGGCAGCAGCTTTCTTCAAGAAGTCTCTTTGTTTCTATTGGCTGTATTATTTTACATCAGTGCACTTTGTGCCATTTCCAAGCTCAGGGCCTCCTCTGGACCCTAAGTGAAATTTGGTTTTGGGGCCCTCAGTTTCTGCAAAGAAAGTTGACTTGCTCCAGTCAACAGTCAGCTCATTGCATCACACACCTGCAATAAACGTATTGCATTTCTGACAGAGCTGTAAGCTCTGTCAGAAAGTTCTGCATTTCTGACAGAGCTTTCTGACAGCTCTGGTTATTTATATATCGGCACTGATATATAAATTTATCAGTGCCGATTTCCTCAATTTTGGGTGATTCATGATCGGCTGATAAGGTATAAAATATCAACCTCTGTTCATGTCTGCATGTTTGAAGTTAACAGTAGTAAACCCACTGTTAAAACTCACTGACTTTCCTTTCTTGCTACATTTATCAACATTTCAGACAAAAAAAATTGGTATCCAATATAAAAATCGGCAAGTCAGGCTTTTGAAAGATCAATAATTGCAATCGGCCACCTCAATCGCTGCAGCCCTAATTAAAATGGAACATACAAACATATTCATGACATTCTTTGATTAAACAAATTTCTCTTAGGTGAAATTACAATAACAAAGTATAATTTATGTCAGGTGAGAAACCCAGCAGTGTTTCTCACCTGAAGATGTGGACCGGTACCGGGCTAATTCTGAGCCTTCAAATGATTTTATTTGAAGAAGTTCCATATAACTTATAAGTTGATATAAAAAAAATGCTTGTTTTAGAATGATATATGCTCAGCAGCAAACAACATATCACCGACTACAGCTTCATGTAGTTCATTGATATATCAATGCTGTAGCCATGTAGCCTGATGTAAAAACATTTTACTACACAATGTAGTATTTGCATTTCTGACAGATTTTTAAAAAAGCTTTAAATAACTATTGTTATTAACCGTTGATCAAATATGCCGTTTTGACTCAGTTAAGACTCAGTTTCACACAACTACAAACATTGTAACATAAATATTTGGATCACATGAACACAATCAATGTTCATCATTGTGTGACGCGAAGAAGGGGGAGGTTCTTGGATTTCAGATATGGAGCGATTCTTCTTAAAACAGAACAAAAGTGAGAAAAATCAGAAAGAAACAGAGACTCCTCTGAGAGTTTAAATTAATGTTTATTATGGTGCAGCAGACCTGTGAACTTAACTTTTAAGTAACTATAACCGTACAAACCAAATCTCAAGGCATTTGTAAAAAAAAAAAAAAGAACACTGTCAGGTGTCCCAATAAAGCATTAGGGACTAAGAAAAAAGCTGTTTCAGCTAGCAAATGTGGTATAAAACTAATCTTGAAATTGTTGTGTGGCTCTTTACGGTGATTATAAACTTTATTTGGCTCTTAATGCTGAACTGGTTAACCATCCCTGTGCTACACAAATAAACTTGATTAGACTTGGTGGAGAGTTTGAAGGATTGGATGAGAGGGAGGCAGATGACCCGCTGTGGCGACCCCTGAAATAACCCATGCTTCCATTTTACATATAGTAAAGGTAAGGCAAAGGTCATTTTATAGCACATTTTCAGCAACATTGCAGTTCAAATTGTAGTACATACAATGGCCTCTGGATGTCGCTGTGTTGTGAAGAGAATGTGACAAACGAGCCACTAGGTGGAGCTACTCTCACTACTCTTGAGGTTATATATAGTTTGTTCACAGTTATTCGAAAACATTCTCGGGAACAGCTCAGTTATTGTTCACACCGAGTAAAAACTCTGTTTTGTCCAAATGAGAATCAGAAATAAAATTACTTTTTGGGTCCAGCGAGGCCAAACTAAAGTCTGTGTCTATCATTTCGTTCCTGTTTACAGGCGTTGATCAACTGACCTGTAGCGTGAGATCATGTGACACAGCACAGAGGCGTCGCTGAAAACATTCAGCGGTTCACCATATAGACACACCGCCTGGGACCCGTTTCACAATAAACAGAAAAGGCATCAACAGTTACTGTCTGAGCCGCTCGGGTTGTAAACGCTGCTTTTCTCAGATCGCAATGAAACGAGGGGAGCATGGGGGCTAAAGAGTCGAGGATAGGATTCCTGTCGTATGACGAAGCTGTCAAGAGAGGTAAGCCGAAAAGGCAGGACCCAATTCCACCTTAGCTGAGCTAGCTTAGCTGCCTGCGCTCAGGCTAACAGCTTTAATAGAGAGACACCAGGCCACCCGGTAAAATTTATCATCTTAAGATGACTGCTTTGATTTACTGTTTTGGAGCTGGACAAAGGTAAACTCGTAGCTTTTATTCTAACTGCTTGGTTATGGTATCCTATTCGGCTTGAATCAATTATATATACCTTATTAGATTTTTCTCATATGATGTGTTTATCAGTAGCTAAAGCTGTGTTTTCCGCAGTATTCTGCCCACGAAATGCTGTACGTTATGCTACAGTTGAAAGGGTTTAAACAGACCGCTTACGAATAAATTTCACTGAAATTCTATTTGCTAGACCTTTCTTCATCCTGAATAGATGTATTGTTGTTTCCGATAGCGCAGTGGGCATGGGGTGTCTTTTGCAGCGTGTGTGTTTACATATAAACAAGGTCAAGTTAATTGGTTGGTTGTTGGACAGTGTTTGGCGTGGCGTTGTTTCCATTAGAAGAAAAGCCTTGTTTGTACAGTAGGAGCTGAGCTAAGGAAGAGGGCTGGGTTGACAGCCAGTGTGAGCTTCAAGAGAGGGACGTGTAGCTCTGAAGGAACAGGGTTGTCTCACTGATTTAGTCCCTGCTGGGATACGTTAACCTCTTTACTACCGCTAGCCTGTATGTTTAATGTGAAAGCAGTTAGCTGACAGACATACAGCTACGTTGCAAGAGTGGGGAACACTTTCAGACTGTTTTGGCCTCCGTATGTAGCATTTGAAGCTGGCTATAGACACATGTGTTAGCCGTTTTAGAGCTTATACGTTTGATGTCTTTTCAGTTTGGGGTTAGGGTATGTTGGCGTATTAAACAAGCAAAAATCACATTTAGATATTTCTTGTAGAAAACGGGCATAAAAACACTGGCTAAATATTTCTTGTAGAGAGGTTGAATGCATGGCACTTGAAAGGTTATTTCTCCAAATATTCCATTTAGGCATTCTGCAGCAAGGGACACATTGAAATTGCAATGCACATTGGGCTATATATTGTGTATATGAAATGTATATTTCCATATTTAATTAGTTTTTTTGGTGGCGCTAGTTGCAGACAGGTGGACAAAGAAGGGAGAGGGAGAGACATGTTACAGAGCTTCTTAAAGATGAGGATTGAACCTCAGATAGTTGCAGTGAGGACTAATGTCCTCAATATATGTGGTGCCCACTCTTCCTCTGAACCACATTTGTTTTCAGCTTAATTTGGACAATACTGGATAACAGATTAGAGAACTTCTTGAGGCAGTTTTTGTACTGGATTTTGTTTAAGGGAATTGAATTAAAATACAATTATTTTGCCATTATATCACATGTTTCAGGTTTTTGTTTGTAAACAGTTTTGAAAACCATACATCACTTTTTGTTCTTAAATATTATGCAATTTCTCTTGGTCCACGTTGATATAAAACATGTCAAAATGTCTTGTTTAATGTTAGAACCTTGCTACTGTATGGAGTCCATGCAGAAGTATCATTGCTGCATTTATGTGTTCAGAACTGTGTCCTATATTTGAATATCCACCCTGTAAACCTCGGGAGAAAGGGAGTTCTGGGATTGATCTTATAGTTTACACCTTCTGTGAGCTGAACTGAGCTGAATTTACCTCCACCTTTCCAATAATCTTGTGTTCTTGCTTAGGGATGCCTTCATCTCAGTTATTTCTGCTCTGCATATCATCTACAACTGCACACAGGAAGACTCATGTTGTTCATCAAACATTCAAAATAAAATATCAGCCACCCTGTGGAAGGGTCCAGCCACCCAGCCCAGCCTTATCTGACCAGTCACATGGGAGCATTCCTAATTCACACAGCAGGCTTGGCTGCAGCAATGGCTGGTTCAGTTATCTCAAAGGTGCACTCTGTAGGCATAGCAGTGGTTTGTTTATCAAGAATCTTTTTGAAAATGTTGACTTTCCAAGATTATCTAGACCTAATTGATTCAAGTTGGTTACTGCAGAGCCGATTGCTGACTTTGTTGACGGGTTTTCCCGAGAGACCCTTAGGGAAAAAGGTTTTCAGAAGGAGTCAGAATGATGGTCCATCTTTCTTTGAGTGTTTTGGTCTCTTCTTTGTTCATGTAACAGGTAATTCTATGTATAAATTAGTTTTAAATTGCCAATCAGAGTACAGTATGCCTCCTACTGTAGTGTAACTTGTCACTGCAGTAGTTGAAAACAATGCATGCGCAATGTGTCAGTGGTGAAAGTCCACTTCCTTTTCCCAGAGTATTAGGTAACAGGGTGATAAAACATTCACTCCGATAGGGAAGAAACTTTCCTATTTGATTAGTAATATGCTAGTCTTACATACGTGACAAAGTTCATTTGGAAAAGAAGTTTAAAGGTCAAGGCTGCACATGTAACTAAGAGAGTATTCAAAGATCACTGCTCTGAGTTGATCACAATTATGTAATGATAGGCTACACACTATCAACTTCAGTGCATGAAGTCACAAGTTTATACTTTTTAATAAATATATTAAAAAGTATATAATTTTAATTTTTTTTTTTATGTTTACCTTTTTTGAAGACTTTATGGTTGGTGTTTAGGTATTGTTAATATCTTACAATAACACATAATTACCTAGTTATATTTTCAAATTTTGTGTCAACTTTAAACTCAAAAAACACAGTGAGCAGCTGAATTAAAAAAAAAAAATCAAAAATACTTTATTGATCCCAAAGAAAAACTAAATATGTTAACATTAGAATGAGTTCCCTAGTGTCCCTACAACCAGGCGTAGCAAGTATTCTGGGGCAAACTTTGAACCCCTTCCAGTATGTCAGCATGTGTCCTACAGTGACATTTATGATTGTGCTGGTTATTTTAAATCTAACCTATTTTAAACCTATTTAAAATAGCTCTCTAGAGAAAGAGCCAAAAAAACACACAAAGCTTTGCTGAAATGATTTTTGCATATGTGTTTAATGTAAAAAAAAAAAAGAGAGTTTAGTTTGTGGAACACCAAACTGACCTCACCTTGTCCATATGCAGGCTACAGTCAAGGAAAGCAGCAGGGAGAAGTTTGATTTGAAGGCATATTTGTCCTTTAAGAGAAATGGACGTCTCAATGTTCTGATGGGTTTTAGATAAATTCTTTTAAAAGCACCATCACATAATCAGCATGCAGTAAACAGTGTATGCTGCCTGAGCTGGAGCTAGTTACTAATCTCATTAACAAGATACAAAGTGTTGCAAGACGGTCACTGTTGTACTCCATGTACATATCTGTCAAACATAATGAGCACATGACTAATTAGCATAGCATTGGGATTGATTATTGAAACTTATTTCTAAACAACTGTAGCTTTGACTACATGCCTGTTATTATTTATGCACACTATTGCTTTTAACTAGCATGAATAAAGCGAGAATGACTCTGCAATGTGTGAATGTGAGCTTGATGACAGGTCCAACCCAGCATTTTAGAATGTCAGTTCTGCTAGTCAGTAATTTGTTGTTTGTGTAATTATGATTTAAAATATTTGACTTCAACATTGTTTCTGCAGCTTGTAAAATAGTTTCTGGAAAGCATAGCGACTTATATAAATTTGGTTATTTTTTTATTAAAATAACAAAGGAGACCTCTGGCATTTAGAGATGCAAAAAGAATACAGTTTGATTGTTTTTATATTTATTTATTTTAACAATTATTGTTATAATTTAAAAAAAAAGTTAAGTCAAGTCTTCTGAGTAAGTCAGTCTGCTCTGTTTTCTCTCTAGTTAATCAATAAAAGATCATAATCTGATGTCATTTAAGGTGTCATGATTAAAGAAATGAAAGCGTGAAGAGGAGCTGACAGAAAGTCGACATTTACTGACTTGTAGCAGAACCAGGAAGCTACAGTACATATCTCCATGTCAGGTAACAACCAGTTAATGGTTAAAAGAACCTGCTCTGAAGAGCCTCATGGAGAAGAAAACCTTCCTTCCTTTCAGCAGCAGCTGCTGACTGTAAACATGATAACAGTTAATTATGTTAAGAAGACAGAACCGTATGTCACTGTTAGAGGTGTTGACTCAACTTGTTAGCTTATTGCTATGATCTTGTTTAGGTAATGGGGTTTTGATCTGTTGCAACATGTAGAACGCATCCTTATTAATTTTAATTCTACATGTGTTGGAGTATGCAGATGTGAATCTCAGTCATTCTGGTTAAAAAAGTCCAACGATGATCAAGGAGAACGAAGCCAATGTGTGTTTGAATCTAGATTACAGTTTTTCCAGTAACACTTTGACGTAACATTCGATCCTTGGTGGTAGATAATCATGGGTGACGTAGCATTACTGTTACATTCTGTGAGAAATGTCAGTGAGCTTTTATTAGCCTACTTGATAAACCTCTGCTTTGCAATTTTACCTTGTGCTCTTTGGGTCGGGGATGTGGATTCGCCTGCTGTTGCTGCACATACTTTCAGTAGAGGTTTTGCCAGGGAACTTGGGCAGGCAGCTGTGTGGATTGTTTTGATTTGCAAGGCAAATTGTTATATCAGGTGGTATATTTTCAAACTGGCTACTGGAGTCAGAATATTCCAGGTAATGGAAAACTGACGTGATTCTGATGGAATCGCATGATTTTCACAGTATAATACCATCTATAAGGGTGCATAATTGAAATGACACCATAGATTATATTTTTTTAACAATCTTGAGTTATTTTAAGGTGAAATATTTTTTATTTTATAGTTATAGTATAAAACGATAGTTATCAGATAAAATGTATCAGAGTAAGGGATGTATTACTATATTTCATGCATTTACTCTTAAATTTAGAATAGAACGGTTCAACATATGGCATAAATATTTCTCAGAATGGCGCGAGCAAAATTATACGAACCAAAATAAGAATAGTAGAACTGAAAAAAAAAAACTTGAGCTAGTAAGGCCAAGTTGATTTTACTCCAAATAGTCAGTCGGCTTGCAGCACATGCAGTTCTGTTTGAGCAGATAGCTGGAATATTCTGTTTACCTCGATAAGACTGTTAACTAGCTTCCTGATCTCTTTGCTCAATCATTTTAGCCAAAGACTGCCTGCTATTCTCGCAGGCTATAGTAAGCCACCACCACATAGATTAAACTGGGTGGGTGATGTCCTTACAAGACCATTTTATTCTATTTATAACCCCTGAAATGTGATACTGAGGCTTCGAAATGTACGGCGAGGCCAACTCCAGGTAAACTGAGGGCTTTTACTGCCCTGTGCTCGTTGTGCAGCAAGGATTTGTAAACTTTGTCATCAAAATTTTATACAGTAAGTTTAATGAATAACTTGCATGATCAGTCCCACTGTTATAGTCTTTTGTATTTATTTATGAATTTAGAACTTTTGTCCACTGTGGTAACACCTTTGCCTTGCAGCAAGAAGGTCTTGGGGTTGAGACCTGGTGTCTTTCTGCATGTTCTATGTTAAACCAAAATGCCACAGATAGGACTTCAGCAGACTGGGTTGAACTGATCAGTCAGCCCTCCTGGTCAGATGTTTTGAAATGATGTGAAAAGGAGAACATTTTTGTTTTTCTTCTGTCTTTAACAGCTTATTAAACACGATGACTTGTGGTTACACTGACTTTATCACCATAATCTCAGACAACTGTGGTTACATGAATAATTGTCATAATGACAGGCCTATTTCCATCATGTGTACATAAATTTTTTCTTAACTAAATTTAGCTTACAGTGGTTTTAGGCAAAGGGTGGTGTTGGGCCGGTTAAGCTTTAGCAAGCGTTAGTTCAAAATTGTGTTTGTTTTTAGTTCATTTCTAATTTAGTTCTGAGTTTGTTCATTAATTGATCATATTTCATTTGAAAAAAAAAACATGGTGATCATGACATCTCAGAGTAGGTAGGCCAATTATGTCTGTTTAATTTGCTCCTATTATCTTAGTTTAAACAAACTGTATGAAAGACCAATTCCCATTACTACTGTTCTCATTTACAGGTAATGATTTTGTCGGAATAATGCAAAATGAGTTTGAGGTATGAAAAGTCATTTTTCCTGACCTTGTTATCAGTGGTAGAACTGATAGCAAGGTCAGGAAAAATTGTGATTAATAAAAAAACAGCAAGGAGGGGCAAATTTAGTTTTGATTTTACACATGCTGCTGTGAAAGCAAGGAGGGCTTTGAAGATTAGTCATGAAATGTCTCTGCTAAAATCCAAAGTGTGCTTCTTCTGCTTTAACATTAACATGTAGGTGTGATGTGGAAATGGATGGGTTTCTAGGGCAGTTACACATAACCTACACAGTGTCGCTGACAGATTATTAGTGGAGCAGGTGTTTAAATTAGCTAATCAACCACAGTGATCACTTATTAATAATTGTAGTAAAAACATCAAACCTGAAAACATGATTCTGCAATGGACTGAATGTTCTGTTCTTTGTGTGCAAAATGTTTGCATGTTTTTTTTTATGTTGAATCCTGATACATTAGTGACGTTGTTGTCATTTTGTTGCTATGGCAATGAATCTGTGAGTAGTGTACAGTCAGAAAAAGAAGAAATAGCAGTGATTTTGAGCTTTTCTGCGTCATTTTTCTTTTTGTTGTGGTGCACATAACAAATTAATAATACATACATCTCCACATCTCATTTTGTTAACAAAATTGTTCCACAATGGCAGCACAGCTATGAATGACAAGTAAAAGAATAATCTTTTTGCCCTCCAGGCTTGTCTGCATGCGAAAAATTTCCACATTTAATCAATAACATGCAACTTATCTATGCAAGTTTCTTCCAGGCCAAGTTCAGTTTAGGTACTCACCAATACCGAGTACCGAGTTAACAAGTTGGTTTTTATACTTCATACAATAAAAATCGATTTATTTTATTTAGAACAGGATGGCTCTTCTTCTTTTTAAGCTTACAGACCCTCCCAACTGTTTTAATAAATCATAAATAGATCATGACATACAGATTGTTTAGTCATCAAATGCTTTTATCAAATTACTTGTTAAAAGACACATATTTTGTTAGAGCTCAGCAGCTTCATGTAGGCTGAGCCCGATCAGTATCGGTCTCCACTGCCAAGAACCATTGTTCTGTTACCAGCTGGAGACGCTCAAGCTCCAATCAAACTACTTAAACTAACAGTTTACAGTGTCCTGGGACAGGATACAAACAGTTTAATTAAACTAATTAACAGTTTAATTAAACTAATTAAACTGTTAGTTTAACAAGTCCAGTTGTTAGAACAGCCATAACCAGACTTGTTGTCTAGTTGTGATTGTTCTAAATGAAGGATTTAAAGAACAGCAGGAAGCACAGCTGATCTTAAATATAGGCCATTAGTAGAACATTCTGAAGATCTACAGAATGGAGTGAAAATTAGTGGATTAAATAAAAAGTAAAATGTCTCCTTCCAAATCCTTCAGGTTAATGGCCCCAGATGAAATGAGCTTTCCAGGAACAGCACAGCATTTATGTTTCTGCCTGTTGACAGTTCCGCAGGACTTAAAGGTCACACAGCTCAGCTTTTTGCAATGTGTTCTTGATACCTTGATGCCCCTGCAAGTGTCTGCAGCCTCACTGGAAGCAACCATGCTTGTTTAATAGAAAAACAAAGATGGAGTAGCAGCAGGAGCCTGTGTCTGCTGCTGCTCTGTTGCTGTGACGATTTAGTCGGTGGGCCTGACACACACAACCTGCTGTGAAAGTGTGCATACTTTGAGGAAGGTGAATGGAAACAGGGCACTTGTAGTGATGTTAACTTTGATAGTTGTGCATTTCTGAGCCAGAACTTCTACTGTGGAGAAATACAAACTAAAAACTGTATCTATAACTTACCCTATATCAAGGGAGCTTCATTTCAACATTGTGTCAGTCAAAATATTGATTTATCCATGCATTGTGATTAATTTTTCCAATTCAGTATCAATTTGGAAAAATTTGTTAAATCGGTTAGATTACCTGTCCTGCCTGCTATGGTGAGCAACACTGCTAGCACTGTCACTATATGAACTGGGTGTCTCATATCAGACAGCTGGATGTGAAGTCTTCGTCTTGAGAAGGAGACTTCAAGAGTTATTAGTGGTTGGCAAGCGACTATTGTTGTCACTGTGCCAGGATACCTGACCTCTATTCAAAAGACTATGGTGATAACCGCAGGAACTGCTTTGCATCTGACTGTAAACAAGAGAGAATTATTCTCATCAACCTCAATATCACAGATGGACCTGAGCACAGAGTACATATTAGTGAAGGTTAGCAACAAGAAGTCAGGTCAGAGGTCAGGTAGGCAGTGATAGACTTGGATTGTGAATACTTTCCAGATGGACTTTAAACTAACCATTAAACAAACTATTGCAATAATCTAACCTTGTGAAAACTGCTGTTGATATTTGTGAGACTGCTGGATTTAATCCATAAAATTACACATTTTCACTGCTGCTCTGATCACTTCACATATGCATCCACAGACTGATGAAAATTACCGGTAGTTAATCTTAGCACCACAATGCCTCGCTTCCTGGTGGGGTCTGTGGTTTTTAGTAGAAGTAAGCCTGGTTGAGTTCTGATCTTTCACCTTCTGTTCAGAAAAGCCAAAAGAACAACTTCTCTTTTATCTGCAATAAACTTGAGGAAACTCTGGCCCTTCAGCTTACTGATATTGTGGCCATACTTCCTCAGTGACTGCAGGTAACTATGGTTATTTAGTGACAGAAATATAAACTTCTGTGTCATCAACATAAATATCATGGGAGATGTAGTGACTCTTCCAACCAGGTGTCGCATGTAGTAATGGATATTGATAGTCAATAGCAGTTTGTTCTGAAATGCTGTTTAGGTTTAACTACTTTGGTTAAACATCCAGAAAACATTATTGCAGAAATGTTGTGTCTCACTAGAATGCAGCTGTACTTCGGTTGTCACTACACTAAATTTTGAAACTTGTTACTGTTAAATAATTAATAGCTTCACAATATCATTATCTTATGTTGAAAATTGTGCTGTCTGTCAATGTGCTGCTGATTGAAATCATGTTTACATGGCTTGAGTTAGCATAGTATTATTCAGCATGGAATACTTTGAGCTGCTGGCTTACATAAGACACAAAGGTGTTTTCCTCTTCTGTTGTGCTGAGAAGTACAGATCTGGTTTGATTATGCCTGCTGTGTTCCTAAAGCCTGTGATTCAGCACTTTGCTCCTAATCAGTTCTACCCTGAAGCTGAGTGGCTTCTGCTGCCTACTCAGGGCTAATGGAGGACCAGGAGCAGCTTAGCTGCATCCTGCACCAAGAACAGCTGCTTATTGGGTCACTTACTGTTTTCAGGAATCTCTGGGTTATACTCTAGCTGTATATGCGTGTGCATGTGTGTGTGTGTGTGTGTGTGTGTGTGGGGGGGGGGCTTGAGGGGTGTCTTCTGTTCAGGGGCATTTCTGTTCAGCTTTAAGGGTTTTGGAGCTCAGCAGCTTTGGGATTTGTTTGCTACACTAAATATCAATGTCACTGAATATTACAAAGAGGTAAAACTGAAGCATCAAGAAAGTCCACAGTGATGGTTGTTTTCAGGCTTAATTGCATTAAAGAACTTCGTATATTTATGTATTTTGCCTTCTCATTTTTTCATAAACATTCATAATGTACTGAACTAAATATAATTTCTTTTCATCAACTGGTTCCAGAGGAACTGTTTATAATATTTCCCATATACAGTTAGAATCTACCGTATAGTTTCTAATGTGATACCCAATGTGCCTAATGCACATTAGGTATCTTTAAGAACTGGTTGTTGTCTGTGCAGTTCCATTAATGAAATCTGATTATTTGGAGGATGATTTAATGAAGCACATGGGGCCAATCAGAAAGCAGAGCTGTTTGAGGTAATAAGACGTGTCAGAATGTAAGATTGAGCTGAATGTAGCTGATGCATTTAAATAAAAGTGGATTTTATTCATGCAAATTTGACCATTACTGATGCTTTTTGTGAGGTTTAATTTTGTTTGAGGAGATTGTTAGTCTTCTCTGTTCATTACAACAGTAAGGCTGTAGGAGAACCTACTAGTTAATCCTCCATACAAATAAGCATAAATGAAGGCAATTAAGCCTAGGAGAAGGCATTATGGGATGCTTGGCTCCAATTGGGTGTTGCTAAACTGGGACAACCTACCTGAGTATTGTTAGGGTAATCTCTCCACTGTAGTATTACATTATATTCAAATATAGATGGACAATTCCTGCAGGATAATGCATCATGTCACAAAGCTCAAATAACCCTAAGTTGCTTTGTTGGACATATCAAAATCCACTGTACTGAAACAGCTTCCACCAGATCCCAGTCCTATGGAATCCTGCTAAAAGAAAAAAAAGCATCTTTTTCGTTTTTGAAGGATAGGCTCATGTTCTTCTGAGAGACAGACAGAGATCTTGATCACTTTAGCTCATGAAATTTCTCCCTACAACATATTTGATCAAGGCTGCATTATGACAAAGATCAAAGTCATTATTATGATACATTACTGGACTAAACAAGTCTGCAACACCACACAGAGTTGGATCACCCTGAGTCTTAATTGTGTCCTTCTCTTTGTGACTGCAGTTACTGATGTGGAACTGAAGCGGCTGAAGGATGCCTTCAAGAGAACCAGCGGTCTGTCATGTTACATGACCCAACAGTGTTTCTACAGAGAAGTGCTGGGAGATGGGGTTCCCCCGAAGGTTGCAGAGGTAAGCCACAGTAATGTCACAATTTATGTTATGTAGCTGAAATGAAAAGTTAGTAGAAGTGAGGAGTGGGGTCCAAATAAGTGATGCTTTTGTTTTTTTTGGAGTGGTAAAAACAAACTCTTTCAGGGTTTCCCCCAGAAGGCTTTCTAAGCCTGATGATTGGGACAGTTATCCAGCAGCCCCTTGTGATTTTGTTTTAAAATATGTTAAAAGTTGACTGGAGATGTAAAATATGACTAAGTAAAATTATCTTATTGAAAGATATTGTTGACAATACTTGAACACACAAATATAGAGATTTACAAAAAGGAAATGTGCAGGGGTGCAGACTGAGAGTACCCAGCTCTGTGCCCAGTTCAACTCATCAGCTATAAACCTGCCTTTGCTTTCACTGTTACTACTGTATAAAAAACCCTGTGACATTCAGGTAGGGGGGAAACCCTTTCTGTTTGGAAGATCATAGTAATTTCCCCAACTGTGTGTACTTATTCAAATCTGACGCTATTTTTTATCTTTAGGGTAGCTAAAACATTAAACTCCAGAAATACTTTCTGGCCACTTCAAACCATAAATTGCAACACACTGAACCATGTTGCACTCATATTCACCATTAATACGCTGAATATTGGTAGTCTCTGGCAGCACAATGTTCACAGATTGAGGAGGAGTGTCATGGAAAATGCCAAAAACAGCTCAGTGTCTTTTTTTTTTTTTTTTTTCAATTTTCTGAGTTTAAAATTTTGTATATTTTATTTAACAACCGTATTTTATGATTTTCTTTCATGTTTTGTTAGCTTAAAAACACTGTTCAATTTTGCTTTAAGGTTCTACATGAAGGTTCTTGAAGTGGCTGAAAGTCCTGACTCATATCTGACGGAGAAGGTTAGGGTGATGGCATGAAGGCCTTTCAACCCAAAGGCTTGGAGCTCATAGCAGAAGTTAGTTAGAATGGTCTATGGTACCAGTGGAAACATGTTAAAACCTGATAAACTGTCACACAGCCTTATCATGTCTTCCCTTGAGTCATTATATAAGAGTTTCTCATTCCAAAAACAACAGAACTTTTTATAGATATTTTCAGGGAGCAAATGAGAGAGCTCCTCCTTTTACTGAACACCTGCCATAGATGTAACTGCTGTAGATGTACATCAGGTTGGGTTCAGGTGTGTGACGTGTGTTTGGTGCGGCCTGCTGTGATCCAACCTCCTTCTGTCACACCTGTTTATTATTGTGAACTCTTTTCATAGGGAACCGATCAGAAGCAGGTGCAATCAGAGCTGCATAATGGTGACCTAGTAGTTTTAGATAATAGTAGTACAACACGGTTCCCTTCAGGAGCGTACAGTCAGCTCTCATTCAGCGTCTTCAGTGCGTTTAAGTATGGCTGGTGTTAGTCATCCTCCTCTCACACAGTGTTTCAGTACTTCAACTTTCCCCTCCTCCCCTCCTTCCCTCTTTGTGCTGCTGCTGCCTCTGTGTCACCATGACAGTTGAGTTCAGTGACATCTCTCCAAAAGCAAGGTTTCAGCTGGTGTCTTCAAACATGCCTGCAGATGTTCCATATCTTTACAGTTCTAGGAAAAGAGTGTGATCAGTCAGAAAGTTAGTCCTTAATCAATTGAAGATTTATCCAGAGTTCCCCTTTGAAATATGTGAAGTATCATCAGATCCACAAACTTCACCCCTTTTACACAACTGAAAAAAAGCATTTTGCATAATTGTCTCCTTCATGCAGTGGGGGGCATTGACTTTTATTCTCCTTTGATTGTATGGTAGCTGCAGGTGTTTATATGCTATCTGCCCATATGCAGCGATGAGAAGACAATGCATATGGAAGCATCATCTGTGGGACTGTTGTTCTTGAGGCTGCAAAACTGTGATGTCGAGAACTACTGTAAATGACTATTTTAGTAATCGAGTAATTCAATCAGAGATTTCCCTGTTCTGTAGCAGCTACTTCTACTTTAGCAAGTAAAAAAAATAGATACATAAAAAAAAATCATAAAAGAAGTATGAAATAGTTATTTTATAAAATATATTTAAGAAGTAAAATCTTATTAGACAGTGACATAATTTGTGACGTTGCCATTAAAAAGAAATTGCAGATGTTTGTGAAGGGTAATTAGTGTTATTAGCTGTGTGCCTAGGGGTTTCCATAGATACTGTGGGTATTCTGTGGCGAGTTACGGAAATGAAAGTATTTTCACATGTAGGCGTCACTGACATAACAAGGATAGATCAGACTTTAGATTTTACCTGCAGTCAATACTAACACTTGAACTTTGTTTTCTATTGATCTATTCAATTTACACCATAAACCTAAACTTCCTTGAATGTTATATGTAATAAACCCCTGTTTGACTCGGCATGTTATAATGTAGCATGGTATTGCCTTATACTGTGTCAGTCAGTGTTTGAATGCACAGTCATACAGATGTGATGTCTGCTTGTTGAGTATGAACAGTTAGCATCACGACATGTCATCCTGATACAATGATATAAAAAAATGAGCTTGTCTGTAGTCACTGCTGGTATTTTGGACTTAATATGCTCCAACCCGTACTTTCCATGACGAACAGACGGTTTGTAGAGTTGGTGGGATTCCCCTCTAATCTCATTTTACTATGCATTACAAACTTGAACAAGGTTGTTTCGTCACAGAGGACACAGACTGGTTTCAGTTGTTTCACTGTGAGCTCAGCAGGTTGCTGTGAATTCATGTCAGTGTACGTTATGTACTCAGAATGATTCATTACCTCTACTGCAATTATTCATCTTCTGGGTTCAGAGGGAAAATGTCAGGTAAATCCTTCCTTGCTGGTTGTGACATAACATGAGTCATCACTACATGTGTTTACCATGTAGTCTGTCTATTTAGTACTTTTATATTCAGTAGAACCATCAGAAGGCAGCAGAGGGGAAAAAGTGATGGTGGATTTAAAAGTTAGGAAAGTGTGACACACATTGACTTCCTTTTTTTCAAACCACAAGTTCGGCTCCTACAGTGTGTGACCTACTGACAAGGACATGCTCCAATAGCTCACTGACTGCACAGTCCCCTCCACAAGTACAATCCTCAGTTATCATGCTTTGCAGCGGCTGCACCGTTTGGGATCTCAGTAAGGAAACAGTTTTCTGTGTCACCATGTCCTGTTGTAATACATAGTTAAAATCTTTATGTAAACTGTTTTTAAAGCTGGTGACTGGTAGTATTTCTTCTCCCTGCTTTCATCTTTAAAACATGATTTTGTTTCATGAATTTTATAATGTAAAGCAATTAGTTTATACATTTTCAACAGATAAATAAATCTGCATGAGTGGAGAAATGGTCCATCCGACACCACTCCATGTTTTTTAGCACTTTGAAATGCCTTGTAGCTGAAATGTGCTATACAAATAAAATTTGATTGATTGATTTACATTTCATGAAGAGTAAAGTTGTGCTTAGTATCTTGTTCAGTGGTTTTTATGTTGTTTCCTTTAGTGGTTCTTGGTGCAGCGTTACCACACGTGAGGAGGGATAACAAGCTTTTCAAAGTGATTGGTTGATTTGTGAAAAAGAACTGCAGCTGCTGAAAATGTGACAAATGTTGCCATTTTGGCTCCCAATCAAACCAAATCTATAAATTGTGAAAACATCATTAGTATAATGGTCCAGATGCTTATTACTATGCTTCTTTTTTTTTTTTTTTTTTTTTTTTTTTGCATATCTGTACCTGGAACAAATCCATAGGAAAATAGAAGAGGCCAAAACCCACAACCAGAAAAAGGGAAACATTTAAACAAACTCTGTTAAACTTGCACATTGTTAATAGGCAAAGTGTCTCAGATTTTCATTAAGCTCATCAGGTTTTGTGCTCATCAGTACGAGGGACTTTCTCCATTGTTTCCTGTCTTTGTCCAAATATAAACTACATGTTATTTCTAAGAACAAGTTACTCATTATTACTATGAAAAATAATCAGTTTCAGATCTAGAATTTTGCCACTCATGTTGGAGCTTCTGTTATGTTGGAGCTGATTTGCTCATGTTTTTAGACTTTTGCTTATAATGTGTTTGGTTGAGGCATTGCATGGTTGGGCAGTAATTTATCTGGTGTTGGAGAGTTTTCAACTGGAATGAGTTTTGCACTGTTTTACTTTCAGTTAAGATGTGTAACCGTGGCAACAGTGTTTTGTTTTTACAATTAGGAGCAGCTGATTAGCATCTCAACATCTCAGATAAATCTTGAATTTTGACTCCACATTCCAGAGGAGATGAAAAGGCTTTCTGGATGCAGAGCAGGACATGAAGGAAGAAGTTTACATATTTGAACATGGTTATTCCTTTTTAACTTTTGACTAAATAAAACATTTTTGTGTTATCAGCAGCACTGTTTTCCATGTATTATTTCTGAATATCTTCAGCCTTTGTGTTTCTGTCTGTTTCAGGTGATCTACAGCTCGTTTGGAGGCTCCTCTAAAGGGCTGCACTTTAACAACCTGATAGTGGGGCTAGTGCTGCTGACCAGAGGGCGTGATGAGGAGAAGGCTAAGTGTAAGTACTTTCACTTGAGCTAGGAAGTCTGTATTCATGTTTCATTTTGAAATGTTTGAGAGATTTCTGACCATGTCTCAGATTTTCTTGGGAAACGGTCAATAAAATTCCTTTCCTATCCAACACTTCAGCTGTTCCACTTCTGAAGGTTGCATTCTCCAAAATGCTTTATTATGAAAGCCTAGGCTATAGTAAAGCTGATGATAAAGCCTTACTTTATTTATGTCAAATATAGATCCAACATCTCTCAATACTCAAAACATTCAGACATTTTGCTTTAGCTGGAAGTGCATGTTTCATAAAAAGTTTGCAGATACTGGAGCTGAACTGTGTCCACAGTTATAAAGCAAGTTTTAGTTTTGACCATATCAACATAATTTTTATGCAGGACAATGCTCTATCGAGCTTCACAGTACTCCACAATGTGGCTACCCAGTAAAGGCCTTAAAGATGAAAGAATAATGAAGTGCCCTCTTCCTCACCATTACAACTTGAGTAATAATTGTTCACAGTGTATCTTTGTATAATCAGTTTTCTGCTCATCAGTTCTGCATATTGTGCATCTGTGTACTGTTGCTCAAATAGTTAGCCAGATAAAGTTGCATTGAGAGCTTCAGCAGGATATAGGTTTGGATGAAAACTGAGCAACCACAGAATATTAAATGTTTCCCAATCAGAAATCCTTTTATTGTCATTGTACAAGAAAGAAAACACAGAAAACAAAAATAGCGACTCTCAAAGGCACATCAAATAAATAAATAAAATGATAAAAAATAAATATATCTCAATTCATATAAAAATATAGTAGAAACACCGGAAAACATCTGGCGTATTAATAAAAAAATGATCATGTTTTAGATGAATTACCTGTCCTCAGTACACAGCTTGGATAAAAACAGTTTTTTACTCTGTGTGTTCTTAACTTCATGGCCCTGAAGCCCCTCCCTGAGGGCAGGAGTTTGAAGAGGTGGTGGTCTGGGTGTGAGGGGTCCTTGATGATGCTGCAGGTCCTGTAGATCTCCTCCAGATGTGGAAGAGGCCAGTTAATCAGTGTCCGGGTGGTGTTTATGACCCTCTGGAGCTGCTTCCTTTGTGCCGCAGGAAGTGAGAAAGCTCACTTCCTGTGGCAAGGTACCATGGCTCAACACGGCACCTTGTTGAGCCATAGAACAATGCCAACAGCTCACTTCTCTGGTGGAGTACTGGGTGAGGGACTGGTAAAAACCCTCACAGTGCCCTCAGCTCCCTCCTCCCTGTCACACCATCAGCTCCAGCATCTTTCCAGGAGGTCACTGCCTCCTGCACCTGAACAGTGATGGTCTGGCTGTTGAAGGATGCAGTAGGGGCTCTGCTGGTGACTCAGCCTCAAAATGGGTGAAGAAATGATTGATTCACAGCTAAAAGGAAGAGCCTTATTTATTTTAAACAACTGAATGCTGAAATCCTCTCCCAATTATTTTAACTGATGTTTAATCATAACAATGCAGCATCTCTCAGGACGTCACAGTGTCATTCTAGTTTTTATCATCATCACTGGTTCTTTGAACAAGAGGCCTGCCTTCCTGTGATAAAGATGAATTCTCTGTGACACTGTGCGTGTGTGTGTTTTCAGACCTCTTCAGCCTGTTTGCCAGTGATCTCAGTGGATATGCTGCCAGGGAAGATATCGAGGCAGTTCTGCAGGCCCTTGATGGAGAAGTCCCGTCCTCCCTGAAGAGGTGCTTCGCAGAGGTATGTAAACACAGCACAGACTTCTCCAGTTGTAGTGTCTGAACAGTCAGTTGACGCTTGTTGAGCATTCACACCTGAAATACCACTCAGAAAAATGATGTTTAATACACAAAATGTACGATTTCCATAGTTTACTCTCCTCACACTAATTAGAAATGTAAGGTTATTGGACACTGCTTTGCTGGGAATTCTGTTTTCTGAACGACATACTGTACATCGTTTAACTCCACTATTGTAAATTGTAAAATACTACAAAACTTGTACTTTATCAAGTCTAGAGGACTCCATAGTGCTTCACATTACATTCAGTAATTCACACATTCACAAGCTGACGATGGTAAGCTGCTGGACAGTAGCTACAGCTGCCATAGAGTCGGAATCAATTTGGCAACCCCACCGATTGCAGGATGAACTCCTACCACAATAGCTACCATCATTTGCATGTGACATCACACGCTTCAAAAGCTCCCACTCCGCCATGACAGACGTCAAAACAACCTATGCTTTCCTGTAAAGATTGTCAAAAAATAGTTGGTAGCCTCATATTGCCTTTATTTAGTTGATTTCATTGTGAAATTTGTCATAGGTTGCTGTGCAGTTGACTGCATAAACTGACAAGCGTGCAAATCAGGCTGCTAATTTTTTCATAAATCTTTAATGAGGAAAAAAGATGGAACCCACTGCTGACCCAAAGTTGTCCATTAGTAGAGCTCTGTTCGGTGACCATCTTGGCACCTTTTAAAGAAACTTTGCTCATATTAATGTAAGATATTGTCAAATTCTCCCCAGCTTTGTACCATACTCGGCATGAGGATGACATGCCAAGCAGCCTGCATCAGAATATTAATGTTTCCAATATTGCCCAGGGATAATGTGTCAGGTTATTGTATTTTGAGTGACATGCATCAACACTGCAGACTAATATTTTAAAGTATTGGTCCATGGGCTTGGACTTGGGATAGTTTTGCCCTTGACGCCTAAACCTGGATGAGATGTTTAGACTCTTAGGATGGGGTGGGAAATCAAAATGATGGAAAACAAAGACATGGGGAATGAACCAACATAAAGGTGGAAATATTGAACAGTTACATTTTTTTTGATAATATCATCTAGAATGATAATTTAGGTAATGAGATGCTGCAAGATATCGTTTCACTCTGCATTCTTGTTAAATTTAACATAGTTTGTTTAATGATCTGACAGGCTAGCGTTTTTTCCTGCACTCCCACTAAATAAAAGGGAAAAGAGAAAAAAAAGGCTTGTTGGAATTGATATAGCAGAGGTTGTCCATGTCTGCTAGGAAATCCTCATTTCTTAAAATTACTCTCAGTTGAATTAACATCCCACCGGGAGGCAATAACTCAGCTGACATCGTTTCCTGCAGGGAAATTAAATACACCCCATTACAGCCAGATGACTTGGCTCTTTGGGAACACATAGTAATTGCTCCTTACTGGTGATTTTCTGCAGAGTGACAAGGTCAACTATGAGCGCTTCAGGAACTGGCTGCTGCAGAACAAGGAGGCCTTCACTCTGTCTCGATGGCTTCTCTCTGGAGGAGTGTGTGTCACGCTGACAGATGACAGTGACACGCCCACCTTCTACCAGACCCTCGCTGGCGTCACACACTGTGAGTCCGTTTAAGTCTTCTTGACTATATACTTGCTCTATTTGACATTTCAAAAATAAATTGCAGAGGACCCACACCAAATTATTATGAGGTGATTTTTTGGCTGTATCAAAATTTATATATATTGCAAAACTGCAATGAAAACACTGTTTTTGCATCACACGGATCACATGATCAACTACCAGCACAAACCATGAAGAAGAAGATAGGAAGTAGTTGAAGGATGATGTCGTGGCATGGTTTTTAAATGATTTATTGTGTGAACAAACTTATTCATGTGTGATTTTAATTGTATTTCTTATTTAATGGAAACACAGCAATGGTGAAATTGTGTTTATTCGACATTAGCGGAATATTAACAAAGTTTTACACTCGACGGAAACGTGGTTAGTTACACATTTACATACCCACCATACACAAACATAAAGATTAATCAGGACTCAATCGGATTCCTCATGTCTCTCTTCATGAACATAACAAGAGACGGAGATGAACTCAATGCTGCTATTTCTGATGCAGTGAATCCAAGTTAAAATCTTTGTTATTCCTGTGATGTGTTGCTGTTGGTTCCCCTTCAGCACATCTTCATCCCAGTTCTGTCTCAGTTGTAGAGGTTGTTGGTGTTGTGAATTGATGAAATGCCTCAGTGCTCAGATGAAATCCTTGCTGTAGTTGTATGTACTGCATAGGTCCCTCCAGACTGATAGACACTTCTGGTAAAGACTTACAAAAAGACTTAAAATAAGTACACTTTTTCAGATTGTAAGGGCATAAATTCTCTTATTGCAATGCAAAAGTGCTGCCAACTGTAACATGACAGAAAGTGAAAATAGATGAGGTCTTCTGCAAGGTACTGTACTTGTGTTTAGACATGAGGAGTTTTCTGTCATTATTCCAGGAATTTATGTCTTAAGCTTTTCAAAACTTATTCAGTTTTTCTGAGGTATTGACGACCTTGCATAAAAGCATTTCATGAAATTGATTCTTGAGGTTGCAGGTTAAAGGCCAAGTAAATATAGTGAAGCTTAATTTCACCAATTAGGAGCAGAGCCCTGGAAAGAGCCTATCTTGACCAGGTAACCTGGACTTTGCCTTTAATCTGCCTGCTCCCATCTTATCCTCTTAACTTTGCGTCTCTGCATGTGAGTGTGTGTGTACGTATGTTAGAGTCGGAGAGAGAGTGAGTGACACAAGTGTGGTACATGACTCTTTCCAGAACAAGGTGGTAAAGCTTGACTCATGACTGAGCTTACCAGTTGGAGTCATCTTCTGCAAGCCTACTGTCACGGTATAGTCAAGGTGTTGGGAGTCTCTGCATTCCCAACAGGATGGTCTAGTTTCTGTTTTTTTTTTTTTTTTGCGTTGAGTTAATTTTGCTACATACAGGCAGTGGCAACACCTGTCCAAGGATGTTCTCTGGATAATGGTATGGTATCTCTGCTGCCACTCTGAGAGAGTTGCACCCATAGGTGGGTAATCAGACCTTCAGGGTTTCTTCTTTCTGTTGGAAACCTTTTTTCTGTTGTCAGTTAAATGGCTTTTATGTCTAGAACCATCTCATACGTCGAACTGGAGTCAGTTATGTTTTTGAGATTTATGTGACCTTTTGTTCTTAGATGAGAAGAATCTTACTCTTGCATTCTAAGTTTGACCTTTCTTCAGTTACACAGCTACTGCAGAAGCTTCTTACAATCTGCTTCCTCAGTATATTGTCATAATTGATGGAATTGTTGCTCTGATGCTCAGTGTGTCTTTTGAGTGTTGAGGGTAACACGAGTTCAAATCCTTGGGTCAGTTGCTAATGTGTTATAGATACGTCAGCACCTGCCAACATAGATAGGCTGATTCTGCATAGAGATGCATTGATTGAGTTTTTAGTCAATTTCTAATCTCCATCTTTGTAAAACTTTGATCAGTGGATACAAGTTTTGGAAGAATTTTGAAGAACAAGATTAAAAATATGTTCTCTGACTTTGGTCCCATGAGTTATAATTAATTATTTAATCAAATTAGTTGCAGAGAGAACAGTTAATGTAAATCAGGAACTCATTAGTTTAAACCAAAGACAAAGTGATTTGGAGTTACAGTCTCTGTTCGTGATTAGTGCCATCAGCATGCCTAGTTTTACCAAAACAACTTTCTCCTTGTGTAGATTCCAGAAAATGAGATTTTCCAAAAGCTGCCAACATTTCCGTGTACATCATATTCCACGACAGACGGCGGTAAAGAGTTTTAAATGTCTTATGATGCAAAATTGTCTTTTTGTGCATTTTTGTATGTCCATTTGGGACTCTATTACTTCTAGAGCAGTAAAAATAAACATCCAGACACTTGAGCCATTTAAAAAAACTCCCGATTATTAAGTTAACAATCCCAGGAAAGCCAAACTCCTTACTCTTCATTATTGGAAGACATTCAGCTGGTTTTACAGCTGAATGTACCGTACAAATGCCTCTGCTGCCTAGAACCTGGTTGTGAAATCTCATAATTTGGAAATAACCTGCCAAAAAATAATTGAATGCAAAGAGTAATGAACATTTTGGTATAGCTCATGTTCAGTGCAGTATAAAAAGTCCCATTTAAGTGATGAAATGGAACAATGTTGATGGTACTCCATTGAGCCTTCCTGTCATGTACCAAATTCCTGCCCTCTTTGACCTCTCCATTTGTCATAGAAACTGTTTTTATTTAAAATGCTTTATACATCTCCCTTACATTGAAAATGGCAAGCCTCAGTGACAGCCTCCACACTGAAGAGTGCTATCGTTAGTGATGCTAAAGCAGCGGTAAGGTAAACTGCTAATCTGCATCTTTAAAGTGTGATGTTTTTTTGCAGAACTTCTGAAAATCTGAATATTGTGACAGATTTAATGGTCAGGATTATGCTATACTATGCTGGTGACTGTAAGGACAGGAAGGACAGGGGAAGACATGCAGGGCAACTCCTTTGGAAGGATGAGGAGTTTTATTGATTTGCCATTAGATGTTTCAGAATAACAATCCAAAAGTGATGTTATGATTCCCGTCTTCCAGCCGAAAAAGGCTATCATGTTAGGAAAAACACTGATGTCTTACCTTCCCCCTCACTGACACTGAGGTTTTATACATCCATCCTTTTAGTCCAAACTCTGTAGACCACAGAAGGTCTTTCTGCTTTTTGCTTGTTTTATTATTATCTTCAAGGAGGATCTAATGTTTTGTTTTTGCTGTGGCTGCAGCATTTAACTGAGCTTTGAGACTGGGATGTGTCTTCTCCCTGCCTCAGTCCATAACCCTCAATAATTTATCAGTCTTTCATCCATTTGTCTGTGTTAGCTCAATATAGCTCTCTGAACATTCTACTGTAAATCATTGATTTTGCTCCCCTTAGTTTCTTTCAGTCAACCAGCTGGAACTGCTACAGTAAACAGGAATGCTGAAAGCATTTCCCAGCATGTACTGGCCCAACTGTCCTGATGTTTACCTCCAGGACTCAGAATCGGTACCACAGGCACAGGGAACTGTCTGCTCTCTACTGTCGTGCTTCATTCTGCCATCCTCATTGAAACTTTGACCAGCAGTTAAAAGCTGCAACCTAAAATCAACCTTGTTTTTAACAATCAACCTTGTTTTTAACAAGGTTGATTTTATTGTCAGTTTGTTCTGCCAGGAACTGACTGTAATTTGATTGCATGTCTACATGTATTTTGACACCTGTCATGTATGCCAACAGCTACTGTATCTGTCTAGCTGCTGAATCCTATTTGCTTAATCTAAGGATTAGCATGTTGACAGGGAGAGACTAGTCCATCGAGCCTGGCAGAGCTTCATACAATGCTCTCTTTATCTGAACAGTCAGAGTATTCCCTCTCTGTCTACTTCACTCCCATACAGTTTAATGATTATATCCTTTAAAGCTGCAATAGATAAGTTCTATTAAAAAAAATGTTTTTCATATTCATTTTTAAACCGATATGCTGTGTGGTTGCAACACATGATACTGCTCCCACATGCTGAGTCATACTGTACACCAGGGGTGCTCAATATGTCAATCGTGATTGACTGGTCAATTGCAGGAAGGTTTTGAGTCGGTCTCAGCAGCAGGTGACAAACTAAAGGCCACCAGGACTCTGAGACCAGCACTTCCTCTTCTGACAGGCTTATAAGAATATTCACCAAGATCCTAAACATTTATTATTACTCTTCATTAAAGAGTAATAATAATGAAATCAACAAAACGTGTTAAAATTAATATTCTTAGTAATTATTGTTAAGGTGCATTCCAGATCCATTAATAAATGAAAAGGCGACTCAAAGACAGACTGACTAGCAGAGCAGGAGTTTAAATTAGCTAATCAACCACTGCTGTGTTCATGAGAGGCTTATTAATAATGGATAAATAAAGATCAAGCCTGGAAACCTGATATTGTAACGGACTGAATGTTTTTAATGTAATCTTTGCCCGACTTGTGGGGCGCAGGCAGTTGCCACGGCAACGGGTGTGCTTAACAATGAAAAGAGACGGAGAATAAAAAGGTGCGAGTGGTTCTGAGTTGATCACCTGTTCAGGTTGTTTACCTTTGTTGCCCTTTGCTGTGGTTCATCACAGCCACTGTAGTTTCTGAACTTTCAATGAATGACAAACTTGGACTAATTAACTCGTTCGTTTGCAGTAAACATTTGCAGTCATAACAAACATCAGATGCCATTAGATGTTTGGCAAGCCTCAAACATCTAATGGCATGTTTGAGGCTTATAATTTAATTATATCTGAGATATAATTAAGTTAATTATATCCCAGATTCAGAAGATTTGCCTTTACCTTTGCAGAGCTCTTTGGTTCCTCCTATCAGTCTGTAGTTTCTCATATTGACGTCATCAAACCAAATTTCAGATCTACCATAACTGACTGACAGCTGCTGGTCTCAGGTTTGCAACCAGCTTCTGACTGAGAAACCAGTAACCTCCTGCCAGTGTCAGAATCTCACTGAGGAAGAAACCGCATAAGGTTTTCTATCACTTTATCATTTCTGATATAACTGATGTATATCCGTATAGAAATGAGTCAATAGGGTTTAATTTACAATTTTTATGGCTTTGTGTCATGAGGTAGATCTCATCCTACTGGGGAGAGGAAAAAGTAGATCTTGGTCTGTTGAGACTTCATAGTCAAGTATACAAAATGCCTTGATTTCTCATGAGAAATTCCTTCATTTCACACAATTCTAATGTGGGAAATGACACACATTCCTCTTCATCAGAGTAGTCACCACACAACTGGTGCTGCACAGAGAGCAGCAGTCACGCTATGCCTTTTTGTATAGCGACCTGAGTGTGGACATGATCAGCTTGACGTCACAAACAAAACAATTCAATGTAAATACAGTTTTCTGTCAAGCAGTTTTAAAAATCCAGCTATTGCAGCAATTCTGACAGTTCGGTAGAAAATCAATTAAATAAAAAACTATATTCTCAACCACAACTCAAACGCTCATATGTAATAATCCTGATAGGTGAAGTATGGCTTGATGCCAGTTACTGCAACACAACGTCAGGGAGTGGATTCTGTGGCATAATCAGGGTAGATCAGGGTAGCTTTTGAATGAAAAACAAAACCACACACAAATAGGCTGGTGGTCATAAAGTTACGCTTGATTAGTAAACACAATTTATGTTCCAGTTCCTGTTCTAGCCACTTTTATTGCACCAGCAGGAAAGAAAGTTCCTGTACAGTTTCTTTTAGAGGAAGGATTCTTTGATCGTGTAACATTCATCCCAATTTACTCGTACCAGGACCAGACCAAAAACCCTCAGCCGTTACCTTAAAAAATTAGATTTAAGTATAAAACAAGATTTAATGCTGAAAAGTCATACAAACGAAACAGATACAGAGTGACATTCACCATCTAGCGCTGGGCCCCACTCAGCTCACCTTAGGGTTGACTCCAAGTGAAGCAATGATTGCAGAGCAAAGATTCTGCTCCCTCTCTAAGGTGTTGGTCTGCCTTAATCAGTTTTGATTTTGTGTGACTGTCACCATTTTTATATGTTAAGGTTATGTAAGCATGCAGCAGTGAGTGTGTAGTGCATAAAAGTGACACAGAATCATATATTTATTACACTCCTAAGTTGTAAATGATTGCAGAACCACCTGACTTGTTTGGTCTAACCCAAACCCAAGTACATATAACTGTTTGTGGAATAAAACCTAAGAAGCAGTTGAATTCTAAATTCCTCTTTTGGCAAGAAAAAGTCTCTGAATTCTGGAAATTATTTTCTCATCTCTGGAGCCATCTTAAAGTTCATCCCAGTAGATGAGTTTTGTGGACTCTGTACTTCTCTTGCTTTAAGAAAAGTGCTCAGTGTGCTCAGATATACACAGAACTTTTTACACCGTTTAGTCACCCCTTTTGTGTGTTTTAGGATTTTGGTTCTTGTTTATCACATTGTGAAGAGTGGATATGTCAGCAGGTAAAAGAAAAAGGATTTTCAAGTTTATTTGAAGAGCACATTTCAGCAACAATGCAGGTATTACAGATAAATCACTGTCAGTAACAGTTTGATTTCAAATGTGTTTGACCTTTGTTCCCTTTCTACTGATAATACAGCCTTATTAGATGTTTTTTTTAAAACACTAATAAAATGAGCTCTCTGCTTTTAGAAGCACATATTGTTGCAGGACAAACTGTGTTTTCCTCCACATGGATAAAACTGGAACTGCTTTAGTTTAACTACACTTTTTCTTTTGATGTCAGTAGGAGCATACAAAGCACCATCTAATATATGGTTAAATGTTCACACACAGTTTCTACATTTACCTGTCGTAGGTTTCATTTTGTTAGGCTAAGGCTGAGTATATTGTTTTAAGCTCAATCAGTCACCATTCCTTTGGAAGACATTGAGAAACTCTTTGATGTTTGGAGCTGGAGTTATTATCCACATTGTCCTGAAGTGTACATTTAGAATTGTGATCCTTGATTTGTGTTTGATCTTGTCCTGCAGTGGAGGAGTCGGACATAATAGACTTGGAGAAGCGCTACTGGCTGCTCAAAGCCCAGTCCAGAACTGGCCGCTTTGATTTGGAAACCTTCGTCCTGCTGGTGTCTCCTCCTATCCATTCCTCTCTGAGTGAAGGTAGGTCCTATCTTCTCTGATATAGGTCTCCATGCTATGAAAACATATTTGATAGAAACATGCAATCTTTAAAAAAGATTATAAAGTATTGTTAAGCATGAAAATGGATATGGAAACATCTGCATCTAAGCAGTGGTCTTGGTCTTTGCATCCATCACGCCCAAACCCTCCTCATTCAGCCACCCTAAATCTGTCATCTTGCCCCTGCAGTACATCTATCCCACCAGACAACACCCACCCACTGACATGTCGGTCAAGCCCCACCCACTTACCAACACAATGTACATCACTAACCCTACCCACCCGACTGTCCATCACACAATACCCACCCACCTGCCCTGCTGTCGTCGGTCACACCCATAGACCTCGTCTATATACATACCTGCAGTAAATCCACATTGAGCCTGTCCTATACTTTAAAAACTGGTTTAAGAATTCTGGAAATATGAGTCTGTGTGGAAATTGGAACCAATCTGGGGAATCTTAGAAATCCATGTCAAACATGCAAACACATCAAGCCTGAACTGACACGGGCAGTTTGATAACTTGTACTGTCCTTAATTGGTGTCGAGGTTTGATCCCTGCTTGTTGAACTCTTTGGAATTTTAAATCAAACTTTGTGAAATCATTGGTAAGGTCTTCAGGTTTCAGTGTTTGGAAACCTGAAGACCTTACCAATCAACCAATCGAGTGATTCGATGGTTGATGGAACGTGACATGGACGTGTGGCTTTCTTTCCACAGGAGTCTCTGCTTTTACTTTGGAATCATTTGTGATCTTTGGTTTACAAACTCTGAATCTCAATGAGCTCACATGCAATTAGCCCAGAATGGTCTCTCCAGCCCCTGCTCCTCCTCCTGCACTGTTTGCTCTTTAATACTGCATCCAAACATAATTTCTGTTCTTCATGCTGTGTTTCAGGTCTGTTTCACGCCTTCGATGAAAATCGGGACAATCACATAGACTTCAAAGAGATCTCTTGTGGACTCTCAGCGTGCTGTAGGGGGCCTGTTGCTGAAAGGCAGAAATGTAAGCCATGCTGTGGTTCTAACTGCTTATAGATAAATGAACCCTCCTTGAGGGCTTTCATAATAACAGGCTTCCTGTCATAAGAGGGCTTTCTCCTGTGTCGCTCTATTATGTAGCCTCAAATCAACTTTTTGATCGATTGGATGTAGAAAAAGGTATATTAAGATATTAGCTACATCATAAACTTAATTAGTTTTATTTCCTTCTTCAGTTTGCTTCAAAGTGTTTGATGTGGACCGTGACGGGATTCTGTCTCGAGATGAGCTCCATGAGATGGTTGTTGCCTTGCTGGAGGTGTGGAAGGACAATCGCACAGACACAATCCCTGTGAGTTCACCTGCAGGCTCAGAGAGCATTCATTTCCTGCTATAAACACATGATTCAGTGCAAAACAGCCCAACAACTTTGGCTTAGTAATAAATGTGTTGTAGTCTGGTGCTTCCTGCCTTGAAGTCGTCTGATTTTCTCATTTGTGTTTTTAAGCTCAAAAACACATGAAGTGAGTTTAAGAAGAAAGAACAAAATTAAATCTTTTGTTTCAGTTGAAATGCAGCAGATCAGCGCATTCAGGATTCCCAAATGATCTTGAAACATATGGAAATAAAATGAGAATATGTTGTTACCAAATAGACAAGTTAAGAAAAAAGAGTGTAAAAGCTGATAGACTTTATACTTTATTCTGTTCTGTCATAGAAAAAAATGTAAACATCTGAAAAATGAAGTATAGATTCAAAGTTCAAACATAGCATCTTTTATTTGTGTTGCCTCTTCAGTATATTGTTTTTTAAAAGTGAAGGACACATGTGCACTCATTCAGTCAGGGTTTTGAACTTGACTTGTGATTCTGGTCTAAATCCCAAATAAAATAATTGAAACTTAATTTGACATGTTTAAACATGTCAAAAATGAGATCAGAAAGTGAGCTTTAAGGAATCTATATTGAAGGTAGGACAATCCTGACCTTAGTAAACAAGTGTTACAGATTTTCATTCAATATTAGAAAGTCATATACTTTACCAAACAGTCCCATGCCAACTTCAGCATTTTGTTTTATGATTTGTGGAACATAAAACTATTAAATCCTAACTACTGTTGATGTGGTCAGATAGATTTTTTTTATAACCAAATGTTCACATTTTTAGAAAAGGTGCAGAAAAAAGTCTAGCACTTCAAGTCTTGTGAATGTTTGGAAATGGAAAATATGTGGGAACCCTACACATGAACTGAATGAAAATAATTCCACTTCAGCCTGCAGAATGTTCCCCAACAGATTTGAGAGCTCAGCTTAGTTCTGGTTTCTCTTGTCTCCCACTGACATGTTGATGCTGTTGCAGGAGCTGACCAGCAGCGTCTCAGACATAGTGGAGGAAATTGTGAAGATGCATGACACGACCAAGGTAAGACACCCAGGTGCTCTTCTTCACACGCATTTCCAAAAGCCTAGTTCCCAAGATACTATCTGTTTCAATGTGAAATTAAAGAACACATTTAAATAAGTAGTAAAGCAAACAGACTGATGACAATTTCATAAACTAAACATTAAATTGTCAGATCAAATTTAGGATTTGATACTTCCATTATCCAACACACTTATCCTTGTGGGGATATGAGGGTGCTGGGGTCTATTTACAGCGGCTGACGGGCAAGCGGAGGGATACGCCTCCCCTCAACCAGGACAAGTCGCCTGTATACACACTATAAGCAAATCCTACACAACACCTCAGAACGGTTTTTACAAAAATAAAATCTCACTGTTTAACATCACATATGCTTTCATTTTGCAGACTTAGGTTTCGAGAGATAATGTGAAACAAGAAGGAGGCTAACTCGACTATTGCGTCACGTTGCAGTAATTGGTCCGTAAAGAAGGAAACACAGAAAACGTTAATTTGATTTCGGTAGTCATTTGTGGAAAAGTTGTAATGACTGGCAAAAATTGCAAGTCTATGCAAAATAAGTGCATTTGTATTAATAGCTGCGATCAGAACATTGCGACTTCCTGGAGGGACAAATAAGTGGCATCATACCTGAAATCAGACCAGCACGTCACACACATAGTAACCAGATGGAGTGAAGTCTAAAAAGTTTTGTGAGGTGTTACAGTGAATGCAGACAGTCCATACTGTCTTCAGACAGTATGCATACAGACAGTATGCATATTATGCACAGTACATACTAACTACTATCCACTCTGTAGATAGTAGTAGATCCACTCTGAAGATAGTAGTAGATCCACTCTGTAGATAGTAGTAGATCCACTCTGTAGATAGTGCAAACTATCTATAGACAGTCTGCACTGTCTATAGACATTAGTTTGACGTTAAACAGGAGCTTGTGGGTTTATGCCAGGTTGACGTTAATACTGTCATTAGTGTACTTTACAAAACATAAATTAGTAGCATATGATGAACTTCTTGGGAGAGTCCATACTGTCTGCAGTATTCAGACAGTGCAGTATGCTGACCTGTGTGTCGTTTGGCTCCTCACAGTTGGGTCACTTGACCCTTGAAGACTACCAGATCTGGAGCGTGAAGAGCGCTTTGGCCAACGAGTTCCTGAACCTGCTCTTCCAGGTTGGTACCCCGGCATGCTGCTGTGGCACAATACAGCTGCTGGAACCGCAACAGCATTCATTCATAATCATGTCAATGTGTTTGACTTATCCCAGGTTTGCCACATAGTGCTGGGCCTCAGACCTGCCACTCCTGAAGAGGAAGGGCAGATCATCAGGTAATCCACCTCTTAAGCTGATTTTTCTTTTTCTGTTTCGAGAGGGTATGTGTTTATATCTGATGACAGTTTCTTGTTCTGTGTGTGTGTCTGTCTGTATGCAGGGGGTGGTTAGAGAGGGAGAGCAGACATGGGCTGCAGCAGGGCCAAAGCTGGTTCCTGATCTCCATGCTGTGGTGGCAGCAGTGGAAGGACTATGTTAAATATGTGAGTAAAGTAGAAGAAACAAAGCACCATTGTGCATAAAGTAATAATGTTCATTTCATACAAAGCATTGTCAACATTAAATATTTATTCTGTTAATCAAGGAGTACATTCTCCCCAATATTTAGCTTCATACCAGGTGAAGTCATGTCACTATTATAAAGATAAAACATCTTCCTGCTGTTTGTAAATAACATAACAGAATCACAGCAGTTGGTGAAAATGGTTAATTGTTCCTGAATAATCTTAAAAAGTTGCTTGATTATTATTTTTTTTCACATCCAGATGACCATAAAATGATCTAAAGGGAGGATGGAAAATGGCTCTTTTCAAACTTCATTCCCAATCCTGTTATTTAAACCGAGATACGCTTTATGTTCTCCAAATCGTAAAGGATACTGTCACCATGGTGACACCTTTTTATCACTTCAGAGATCCAGTGACCAGTGTAACCAGCAGTATGTTCTGGAGATGGACTCTGATTTTCAAGCAACAGCAGGAACACATTTTGCCTCTCTCACATTCTGAATGAGCAGACATGATGACATGTTCTGACGTCATCATGTAAGATGACATTCACTGATGCATTCACTGATTAAAAAAAAACCTGTGCTAATTACCTGTCAAAAGCTGATAATCAACCTATTCTGTTTTCATGTTACAACATTATAATTTGTGGCTTCTCTGCATATTTACATAACAAGTAAAAAGCATGCTACATGTAATCCAAAACCATAAACTAGAGTAGATTTAAAATATTCTTTATCGTCCCACAGTGGGAAGTTCAGGTGTAACTGTGCAGGATCGAGGGATGTAGGATCACACAAAAGTAAAAATGTATCCAACTGTATACAAAGCAAAGTTAAGAAAATACTGTACAGTAAGGAGAAAATTATAACATAAAAATATTGTAGAGTTATTAAAAATGGTGTCCACCCATCGAAGGAATGAACTTTTTTTTTTTTTAAAAGGCTTAAAAGTAAAAACAAATTACACTCATCTGGCATTCACACCAAATTTGACTTGCAATTTTAATACATTATTTTTCTCCCTTTCTCTGAGTTATAAATTACAAAAAGATATTTTCAAAAACTTTATTTTTTTTTTTACTTTTTTATTTGTCCTGAGTTTCCCTGAATTCAAAGTCCAGCCAAATACAAGTTGCTTGTAAAACATGATGGAAAGCTCTGAGTCGGCTACAGAAGCCCTAAAAACGTTCTGATTTTCCAAAAATGAAATCTTCATACCCAGAAAATTCAGTTAATAGATGAAAATGATTGATCGCTCATAAAGCATTCATAGTATTTTTCTGTTTTCTCTAAATGGTAATATTTCCTGATGTGCATCATTCGTCAGTCTGTTGATTTTCATGCACTGATTTGAGCATTTTATTGCTGAAAATGTTTGTTAAACATTAGAAAGGCAGAAAATATGATGAAACATCAGCAGTTCTGTTGAGGTGTGGGAAGTGTCAGTATGTCAGACTCCATCTCATCTGAGCCAAACTGTGAGAACCAACACCCTCCCTTTTTTTTTTTAGCTCTTTTTTAACTTTTTATGTTGCCTCTTCAACACAGAAGAGGCTGTGTGTGTTTTTTATTTATCTATAATTTCCTGAGGGAGTCTTCCCAAGGGATCAATAAAGTCAAGTCTAAGTCTCTCTAAGTCTGAATTGTCCCAGTCATTTAGCCAAAGCAAGTTCTTTAGCTGGAGTTGTCATGGAAACCACTGTTAACTTCTAGCCACTTCAAACACTGACAGGACAGTCCCTGCTGTTGTCTTCCTGTTCAGGAGCATAAAGGCATCGTTGTGGAGCAGCCGTCCATTCTGAGCTCACTCAGGCCCCTGACAGCCATGGCCACCGTGGATCCCGTAAACCCTGACAGGCCCGGGGGTCTGGGGACCTTCGGCCCCTTCAGTCCCTCAGAGGAAAAGTCTCCTGATGCTGTGTCCAGTGCCTCAGAAGCAACAGAAACTGGTCAGTCTTCTTGAAACAGTCCTCAGTAGATAAGAGTCCATTACTGATTTTTCTGTTTGTTAATTCATGTGAAAACAAGTAAGTGAGAGTTTTTAAATTTAGTTCAATCCCGTGAATTTACATACCTCCACATCTGAATAATCATATTATGTTGCTGAGGGAGATAAACATGTCAATTCTTACATGTCAGTTACTCTCAATCCAGACCAGCATGTCTTAGATTTGTTGTACAGCAATAGAAGTCCAGCCTCCATATGAATAACTACAATAACTGCTTAAGGTAATTATTAATAAAACTAGTCATTTGGATCACAGTTACCAATTTGCAACCCCACCCGATCTTTAAAACGGAATATGTTTTGATCATCAAGGAAATAAGACAAATAGTTCAGCGTCAATTGGTGTCTACCTGATGCAGCTCAGATTTTAAAATGATAACAGAAGAAGGTGCAAAAAGCACTGATGCTGTCTGAGCAGCAAGATGTTACACATACATAGAATGAATACAGATAACTACAACTAGCTTACTATCATTAAGCTAATGATAAAATGACAAAAGAATTTAAATGTTTAAAGATAAAATATTTAAATGTTAAAATAGATAAAAATAGATCCAGATGAATTGTGAATATTGAGAAAGTAACTTTATGTCATGAGGAGTGTGTTAGTTGGTTTGAGCTAATTCAGATTCACTATGACCTCTGTACTCTTCACACAGCACCACAAGACAGTGGAATGAATAAAACATGAAATAACATATCGAACAATCTCTAGTCACAGAACAGTATATTCAAAATATACTGTGCAGACTGTGTTGTGGTTGATTAAATAACATAAAAAATTTTGAATAGTTCAATTTTCATATTGGTTGTAATATATGAAATCACCATTGAAGACCAGTTTTGTTTGATGCTGTTATTTGATGATCTGGGTATAAAAACCATTTTTCAGTCAATAGGTTCACATAGTCTGACAGAAAAGGGTTTCGCTGAATTACTTCAATTTAAACTGATGGTGCTGCAGATTTCAACTCAGGTCAGAAATCTTGGTTTAGTCATGAAACATATGAAGGCTTCAGCTACCAGATTGAACAAGTTTCCATCCATAAGACGTCCTGGTGAAAAAGCATATGAAATTATTAGAGACTTAATTCCTCATAGTATGATGTTACTGCATTTATTTAGGCCTCCTCTGTCATTTGACAGTTTTGCTATTTTCTGACTGTTTGCTGTGGATGTTGATTTCCTCTTCCCAACAGCACTGAGTCCTCAGCTGGCTCCCTCTGCAGCAGAGAGCTGCTTCGCCCGTCAGCACAACATTTCAGAAAACAACAATCAGTGTTTTTCTGGAGCCAATGGCCACCTGCCCTCCCAGCTGACAGCACAGAGGCCTGGAGCCATCGACAACCAGTCTCTGGTCACCACCGACCCCATAAAGGCAAGGAGGGCTTTTCCTACGTCCTGTACCCACTCATCCTGTTGACCGGTGGAATTCATTGGAACTGTTCTCCTGCTCTGTGGATTTTTCAGAATAGTTCTTAAAGGGTCATCCATATAAAGTCCCAATCCAAAAAAATTTAAAGCATTAATTCTTTATTCAAAAAAATCTTCCAACCTGTATCAGTTGAAGGAGTAGTCCACCCCTCTAAGCAGAATGGGTATATATTAATATTGCAGTTATTGCCGATGAGCAATATTATATATTTTTTACCATTGTTGCGACCAATTAGATACAAACGGCAATCGGATGAAAGTAAAAGTAAATATTGGTTGTTAATATGGGCCCAGTTTTATTTATCAGATCGACACCAATATGTTAAAAAAATGACCAACATCAATACTGATGTTAGTGCTGATATATCGTATAACCATAGAATGTGTTCATGGGTTTTGGGTCGTCAGAGTCGCGTAGCAGGACTTCCTTTCACACACAGCATTTTGCAGAAATATTTATAACTCTTACATTTTTCTACATTTGATCATTTTACAGACGTATGCTTCTCCAATAAACACAAATTGTCCACATTAAAAATCCGCCACTGTCCATCCTGCTCTGCTGTGTTTAGGAAATTAGACAGAACCAAGTTGTTTTGTTCAGGGTATTTTCTTTCATCTGCTTGTTAGTGGATATGTTTGACATCTGAGAATAGAAGCCACTCTGCTTTAGCGTGAACTCCAGAATGATGAAGTCCCCCTGCTTTACACTGAACTGCAGTCATACAGGCTGTAGAATGAGAATGGCTTCACTTTGGTGAGTAAATAGGAAAGAAACTGTTAAATACTGGTTCCACTTTGCATCATGATATTAGTTTAGTAGCAGAGGTTCTCACTTCAAACCCACTTCTTTCTTTATTTATTTTTTTGTGGTCTGGAACCAGATAGTGTTTCCATTTAGTTTTTATCTAAGTGGTTTACTATAATAATAGAAGGCTGCCAGCTTTTCCACAGCATTAGGATTTTGTCTCTGGATGTTATGTGTAATTCAAAGCGACAGAACAGCGTCTTTTCTGGGCTTTTTCCCTCCCTGCTTACGTATCTGCTGTGCTCTATCCCCGAAGGCCCCTACGTTAACTATGGAGGGTGGCAGACTGAAGCGCTCTTTGCAGCTGGTGCCTGGTAGAGACTTTGAGATGGTGCCAGAGCCTGTGTGGCGGGCCCTCTACCACTGGTACGGTGCCAACCTGAGCCTGCCACGACCGGTGAGTGAACGGAGCAGGGTGAGGCAAAGGAGAATAATGGCCCTTCAAGCTGGATAGCTGGAAAAACAGAGCGTGGCACTGAACTTATGACTGTAGTCCAGATTCACTTCCAACAAAACCCAACAAATTAAAACAAAATAGTTTTGTGAAACTAAAACAAGTAAAAAAACATTTTCACATGTGGCGAAAATATACATAAGACATAAACATGTTTCTATCCCTTTTCTTTGCTGAAATTTTTTTTAAAAATCTGAATTTCATTATTAAGATATTTCTTTTCTTTCCATATCATTATTCCTTTTGATCAACAAGTACATGTAATGTTATCTTAATGTACATCTTTAACCTGTCAGACCTTTTCTCTGTGCTGGACTGTAGACATGTTGAATTTGATGAAGCTGATTTATAGGAAGCTAGTCTCCTTAGAATAAATGCTCTACAAAACCAAAATGTCTCAGCATGTTCCTTTATGGAACACCCAGGAACCCAGGAACAGCAGCTTCATTTCTAGCTAACATAACTTTCTGCTTCACTCCTGCAGGTTATCCTGGAAAGCAAGACTGGTCAAGCAGAGCTGGAGCTGTTCCCCCGCTACCTCCTGTTCCTCCGCCAGCAGCCCGCCACACGCTCCCCTCAGTCCAACATCTGGGTCAATATGGGTATGACCAGCCTGCGAATGTTCCCTCCGTATTTGCCACCACCAAGAGGTAACGTAAGCCTGCAGCAAGACCAGAGCAAGCCGTCGATAAATGTTTCCCTGAGCAATCCCACATCTCCCACGGTTAATTTCTCCTGTGTGGACTGATCCAAGCTGGGCAGAACTCTGGATGAACCCGTGGCCCAGCAAAGACTAATCATTAGGAAAGTTTAATAATTGACTTTTCCAATCTTCACAGCTTTGCAGAGATGGCATAATAGTGTGAGAAAGAAATCTGGGAGCGGTTTAGCAACTAATTAAACTATGACTACAGACTGCTGTTTCAAAGTATAATACAGTGCCTTGCAAATGTTTTCATATTCAATGTTTTGTCACTTTACAACCTCAAACCACAATGTTTTATTTGGAAGTTGATGTAATAAAGCAACACAAATTGTGTAAAAACATAAATTGGAAGAAAAAGAATACCTTGGTTTCAGCTGGTTTATTTTTTTATGGATGACTAAATCATGATGGGCCTTTTATTAAGTTAATAGTTTGTAGAACCACCTTTTGCTGCAGCTCACAGTTTTACCTGCTCATCTTGGCAAAGTGGCCCCTCAGCCGGATTATATTGGTTGCACGGGATTTTATTTAGTGGTATCGGAGTACAAAAGAAAACAATCTACCCTTTTCTTCCAGTTTATGATTATGTTATACTTTGTGTTGGTTTATTACATAAATCTGATGTTAAATACACTAAAATGTGCTGTTGCAACTTGAGAAAACAAGAAAGGTTTAGGGGTATGAATACTTTTGCGAAGGATTGGATTTCAAGCCATGATGATGATCTCTACAACATCAATAATCACTGTTTTGTAACAAAATGTAACTTTTCCTGCTGTCCTCCCTTTTAGCAGTGACAGAAGAGGTAGAAATACTCGACTTCTGCTATCTGTATTTAAAATCCTCCTCAGTTTATTCCTAGTCTGCATTGTCAGCGTTCTGCCTAAAAATCTTAGCCTCTTCCTCTTGTTTTACAACATTTGTTGCATAAACTGAGGTCAAAAGGAAAGTGAGGCAGTGTCCTCACCTTTCCGTGTCATTTCTCTGCTGATGAACATCAGAGCTTTCCTGGACTTCTAGAAAGTCATTTCAAGCCTAATCAGGTTTGGATGCTCAGGCTGACATCAGCGCTGCGTGTGTGAGCGCGCTCCTCCAAATCATGTGATCAAATTCTGTTTGGAGTTTGAGTCCTGCTGTGGTTCCGACCTGGGCCTGAGAGCCTGATCCGGCCCTAATGGCCCCTCTTGGGATGCAGGAGGAACATATACAGGCTGCTATTTATTGTGCCATGGTGGGAAAGCAAAGCTGTGTGGGTGGGAATCAAACTAGAAAATCTCTTCATATTTGTTCATTCGCCACCAGTTGAATAATAAGACTAATAATGATCTATCTGTGTTTGAGTTGTGAATCCACCAGGTTAGTTTACTGATTATTTGACCAATCATGCCTGCTCTGATTGATTTTTCTTGCTGCTTTCTTACAACTAATCCTCAATCAGCTGATGGCTTCTGTTGGTTGCATCTGTGAGCTTGTATGCTGGATGGAAGCTCTGGTCCTGGTCTGGTCTGATCATCAGGATTTGTCTGGTGTTTGGGTCCAAATAGTGGTTTGTATCATGCAGGAAATGTGCCGTCTCCTAACGCTCCTCTGAAGAGGATGCTGGCGTACACAGGCTGCTTCAGCCGCATGGCCACCATCAAGGACATCCACCTGTACCTGTCACAGCGGCTCCGCATCAAGGAGGAGGACATGAGACTCTGGCTCTACAACAGTGAGGTGAGCAGAAATCACTCAAAAACCTCATGTTCTGTGTTCAGAGATCAGCCTGAGATTATTTCAAAGTTCAATGCCAAAGGCAAATATAATGAGATGTTGTGCTGGAGTCTATACCATTTTAAATTACTTTTCTTTATTAACTCTGTAATGTTACTGTTATTGTGCTATGATAAGTAAATTTAAAGAAATTCAAGATCTTAACAACCTGCTCTGATGCTTCATGTCCCTGTGAGTGAAGAGGAGACTTTTAGTTTCCACAGCATGACTACTGTTTTTTATGATTCATCTTTCTGAAAAATAACAGAAAGTGTTGGAGCTTTTTTTCCAGCCAGCTGACTGGCAGTGAGTAGCAACAAGGCAGAAATAGGTTGGGCTTAATGTTCTTAGTGGATGATATCCAGGGAGATCTGCAATCACCACTTTCTCTGATAGCTGATGATGAGCGAGCTTTAACACCTCACCCACCCCAGCTGCATCTCACTGCCTGCCTCTATCTGGTGCCCATGAAAGTGCATTAATAGTCAGTTCAGGAGTTTTTGAAGAAGCCTTTGAAATTGTATTGATTTGTTGTGACCTCTTATGATCAAAACATTAAATAATGAAAGCCTCTGTAAAGTGGCATCATGAACATCTGAACAGTCTGGCTGTTCCCCCCATGCATCTGTAAAGATGCAGCATGCTTAACTAGGATGGAGGTCATTGTTCAGTACGTTTGAATAAAACCAGTGTTTGTCCTCCAGAACTACCTGACCCTGCTTGATGATGAAGACCACACTCTGGAGAGTCTGAAGATCCAGGATGAGCAGCAGCTAGTTATTGAGGGTATGAGAAACTCTCCCCAATGTTCCTCTTGTTGCTTCTTAGTCACTAAACTGCAGCTGCTACATACTGAGAACTTGATGTTGGATGATGAGAAGACTTGCCATCTCTGTTTGTTCATCCTCAGTCAGGAACAAAGACATGAGCTGGCCTGAGGAAATGTCCTTCATCGCCAACAGCAGCAAAATGGACAGACACAAAGGTACGCTGGGGTTCCCTGTGTTCTCCCACTTCACATTCCCTGCTGCTGGGCTCAGTGGAAGACTTAAGAACCAATGTTTTATTCTTCATGGGCAGCTCACTCAGGATGATATCAGGTACCATGAAGAACCTGAACATCTGACTCAGTGAGCTTAACTCTGATGGCCCAAACCATCAACTGAGACATTTAGTTGATGGTTTTGTTTCAGAGATGTCAATCCATCAGTGAGTGGAAAACACTCACTGATGCTCTCATTATTAGATTTTGTTAAAAGAGAAGAGAGGATAGATCATGAAGAACCGGATAGAAACTACACCCATGTGACCCTTCCTCCTCTTCCTCTTCCTCCTTTATCATCGCCTTATTGCTCCAGCTGTGGTCTCTCATGCTCCCAGTCCTGTAGCAGAAATCATTTTTAGTATCTAAAACTCTTTAACCATCAGACATCCTCTAGCAGCTCCAGCAGGAGTTCCTCTGTGACTTTTAGTTTTTTCTCCACATCATCTTGTGGTTTCTTACGCAGCAGCAGGCCTGTGTTGCATCACCTCTGATGTCCTGCTGTTTGATGTGCAGCAGTTCTCTTTGTCCTGCACATTTCATAAACTCAAAAACATGAATGTTATTGTAACGCTGCTCTCTTTGATTTATTGTTTTCAGCAGCTATATGGATTATTCTGCCTGTGGCACACAAAATAAGAACAATAATGTTAACAAAACTTTGAGGATAATTTTACTTGTTTACGAGAAAAGAAATGACAATATTTTCTGATGTAAACTGTAAAAAGATTGCAAGAAAAAATGCACATTTTTCAATGACTAAAGGGATACATTTCTCATATTAAGATTAAGATATTCTATGACATTATAAGTCAGACTCCCCGCTCAAATTATAAAATCAGACATTTGCCACAGAACATGCCAGAAGTCTTCTCAAATCAAAGTGATAAGTTTACAAGATGCACATATGGATCTTTCCGAAGTGTAAACAGAAGATTCTTGAGCTCTGAAGTTTGACACCTGTGGTTTAAAGGCTAAAAAGTGCAGCTTAACTGAGTGGCAAAGTTCCTCTCTGGTTGATGTATGTTTAGAACAGGTTTTTGCATTAAGCTTTAAAAATAGTAATTGTAAATTTAATTCTGTAAATTGAACCTTGATTGATTTCTTGTCTTGTTTTCCACTGCCTAGTTCCTACTGAGAAAGGAGCAACTGGTCTCAGTAACCTTGGCAACACGTGTTTTATGAACTCCAGCATTCAGTGTGTGAGCAACACCAAGCCTCTGTCGGACTACTTTCTGTCGGGGAGACATCTGTATGAACTCAACAGGTGCTGAGTGGTCTGCATGACATCGGTGCGCTCCAGAGTGTTTCTGTCCTGCTCATCCTTTCATCCGTTTCTCTTCAGGATCAATCCCATCGGGATGAGGGGTCACATGGCCAAGTGTTATGGAGACTTGGTGCTGGAGCTGTGGAGTGGGACCCAGAAGAGTATTGCTCCTCTCAAACTCAGGGTGAAGCTTCCATCCAGTCTGTCCTGCAAACCCAAAGGGTTCAGGATGCTCCACATTTCTGTCGATGCGTCCAAGCTTTAAAAGAATGAAACGAACCGAACTATTTTCTCCCTAGTGGACGATAGCAAAGTATGCCCCTCGCTTCAACGGCTTCCAGCAGCAGGACTCCCAGGAGCTGCTGGCGTTCCTCCTGGATGGCCTCCATGAAGACCTGAACCGGGTCCATGAGAAGCCATATGTGGAGCTGAAGGACAGCGATGGGCGGCCAGACTGGGAGGTGGCTTCTGAGGTCAGAGCGCTGCTGATTGGCTCTCCTGTCTTCCTCCCTGCTACCATAATACACACACACACATGCATGTTCGTGCACAGTTACTAAATAAACATATGTTTCCGACAATATTGGATAAGTCATCACAAAAACATTCATCCATATGCCCAATTTTTAATACTAATCTGGAAAGGTACAATCATTTCTCAGTGCAGCTGGATTCCCTGTATTATCTGGAAGAGGAAAGTGACAGCCACCAGGAGGCAGCAGAGTGTTTGTCAATCAACTCTGGTTCTACTTTATGGGATTTTTGTTACATTTGTTTCACTCTGAGAGTGAAGCACTGGATCTCACATTAGAGCCAGCTTTCAAAGCAGATTTAAAAGTTATTTTCTTTTTGTTGTTGTTTCTAGTTATGATGGATAAAGATAGTAGCAGAGTCCACCTCACTGCAGATGTTTTGATACTTCTCTTAGATTCAGTTTCAATCCTAATCCATAAAAATTTCCCATCTACAATATCTAATCTCTTCAAACGGATCAGAAAATTCCTTTCCGAACCAGGGGAGGCCCACTGCTTTCCTCTTTTCTGACCGACCCGTATCCAAGTCACAGCCTCTAGTTCTCATCATGGCTCTCATCATGGCTCATGATGTACTGCATTGCTTAAGGACCTGCTGCTGTTCTAACGGTGGTGCTGTTGTCCTCGGTGTGTGTTTACATTCATCTCTGCAGGCCTGGGAGAACCACCTTCGCAGGAACCGCTCCATCGTGGTGGATCTGTTCCACGGTCAGCTCAAGTCCCAGGTCAAGTGTAAAACCTGTGGCCACATCAGCGCTCGCTTCGACCCCTTCAACTTCCTGTCCCTTCCTCTGCCCATGGACAGCTCCATGCACCTGGAGATCACTGGTTAGTACACCAGTGAGAACAAACATGGTGTGTCGGGAAAAGATCAAGGATAAAGTGCAGTGTTGTCTGTGCAGTTATTAAACTGGACGGCTCCACGCCGGTGCGGTACGGACTGAGGCTGAACATGGATGAGAAATACACGGGGCTGAAGAAGTTGCTGAGTGAGCTGTGCATCCTGAAGCCGGAGCAGATCCTCCTGGCTGAGGTCCATGCTTCCAACATCAAGGTAGTCCCATGGTGCTGGTGATTCTAACACAGCTTGTACTCTCTGGAGTTCTGCGGGCTAACATGTAAGCTGTCCATGTTCAGAACTTCCCTCAGGACAACCAGAAGGTGCGTCTCTCTGTCAATGGCTTCCTCTGTGCGTTTGAGGTCCCGGTGCCGGGTTCGCCAACATCTCTGAGCTCACCCCCACTCACAGGTTATTCTCCTTATTGGAGGTCTGCATGGTCCTCTACTACTGTCTCTGCATTTTCTATTTTCATCATCTTTTGCCTTTTTCGACCAGACATCTCTCCAACAACCAAAGGCTCAGCTGCTACCAGGCACCTAATCGCTAACGGTGGGCCTGGCACACTGATACCCAGCAGCCCAGAGACGCCTCTGGTCAATGGGGTTGCCAACGGACATATGAGCCCCATGCAGGACAGCCCTTTCATTGGATACATCATCGCCATGCACAGAAAGATGGTAAGAATAGGCCAAAAATTGTCCCATTATCTTTTTCCTGATTGCAGAAAAAAGATAATGTTGTGGTTTTGAGTCCATTTTCAGGTAATATATTGACAATTACCTGAATTATCAATATATTTGCGTAATCACACAAGTTCTCCCTCTCAAATATGAATAAAGTTTAATTTGTAAAGAACACTTAATACTGGGACCAAAAGACATTTTAAATATCCAAAATAAGACCACAACCAAAAATTATGAAAACGAAAATAAGCACCACACAGAACTGAAACCATAAATAAAATGAGTTATGATGTCTATGTAAACAAAATTGACCTATAAAAATATTGGTCATCACAATGAAACGATCAAGCTCATTTTAATGTATTATGCAATTAACTTGCTGATTAATTTTGTATTGCGACAATGTTAGATGAGAATTCACTAAGCATGTGTTGCTAAGTGACATTTGAAAATGGCCGATGTGTCAATGCTGGTTACACGTCCATGTTTGTTTCCCCTTTTCAGATGCGGACAGAGTTGTACTTCCTGTCATCTCAGAAGAACCGGCCCAGCCTGTTTGGGATGCCGCTCATCGTCCCCTGCACTGTCCACACCAGTAAGAAGGACCTGTATGACGCAGTCTGGATCCAAGTGTCCCGACTGGCCAGCCCACTGCCCCCCCAGGAGGCCAGCAACCATGCTCAGGACTGGTAATTCTCACAAACATCTTCGTCTTGTTAGTTGATGAACATGATGAATATGGTTGACCGTAAAACGTAGCAATTGATCAGAAGTCTTTTTCTCTTCTTATATTCATACATTAAAAAGTTATTCCGACTCATAATAAATCACATTATTGTTCGTGTCGGTTGAAATCCATAGAAAAACTAATATGAACAGTAAATGTTCTTCAGCACTGAGTTTTAATTTTATATTTGAAAGTGGAGAAAAAAATAAATTTTGTTCTTCTTTTTAAAAATATGTTTGCTTTTTTCACATAGTTGTTAAATCTGTTACTACATAATGACTGAATGGTATGAGACACAATCTTTTAAAATATTGAGCTCCTTCACCTCCTCCCAGTGGTCTGATTGCCATCTGCAGAAATGCACCCAGATAGAAACAACCAATCAGAGCCAGGAGGAGGTTGCACCACTGACAGCCGGGTCTAGTTGGGTGATTGTGATTGTTTGGAGGCTGAAGGTCTGTCAAGAGCAGGGCTGTCTGCTGTTGAATGCCTGACAAGCTTCTGTTCATCACAAATGCATCATATCGTTGATCTTTCCTTTTCCTGACCTGCAGTGATGACAGCATGGGGTACCAGTACCCCTTCACTCTGCGGGTGGTGGGGAAGGACGGCAACTCGTGTGCTTGGTGTCCCTGGTACAGGTAGGATCCACTCACAACTTAAGAAGAAACACATCAGATTCATGCTCTCACATCACATAAAATTTATAAGAAAATTGTTTAATGCAACATTCAAGTTAATGAAATATTCCATTTGTTTTGTTCCAGGTTCTGTCGAGGCTGCACCATAGAGTGTACAGAGGACAGAGCATCTGTAGGGAATGCTTATATAGCTGTGGACTGGGATCCCACCGCTCTGCACCTTCGCTACCAGACCTCCCAGGAGAGGGTAACATACATACCACAGCCTCAGACTGAGAGCAGCACACAACAAACACACCACTGTGGGGAGGAATGTCTACATTAGCCGAACGAAAAAAAGAAATCTTTGAGATTTGCAGTGCTATTTGCCTCTCTACACATTCCTTCTATCTTTGCTTTGTGACAGTAACCAAATTTCTAAAATTGGATAAAGATAATCTGAGAAAATACTAAGACTAGTTATCAAATGATGATTTTGTTCATTAAGGGAAAATAAAACTATCCAAATCAGCTGGAATTTTTTGGAAAAAGTTATTTACCTCCATACTTGAGTTATGGAGGTAAATAACTCCATACCTCAGGTATGGAGTTGACAACTCCTGATGTCAACGGTCGCATCAGGAGTTTGCACTAACAGGTGGTGAGTCTTTACATCACCACTGAGAAATCCTGACACTCTGCTTCACTTTTCTTTTTTTCAATTCATCAGCATTTGAGAGTTTGAGTACGAAATGTATTTTACGATCTGTCTTAACCATTGGCTACACTCTGCCTTTTAACTATGAAACATTAATATGATTGAACTGTGCACGTGTCTTGAGCCACTCCCCTATTGTTATAATCAAAATGATTATTAGAAATAAATTACTATAAATACCAAGAATGTTTTTGAATCATTCAAATTGAAAAGTAAGAACAGCAAATTCACAAAATCCTACCAAATATTTTTTTGCCTAGTTTCTAGTGCACATATTAATACACTTAAAATAAGACAAACCCAACTTACAGTAACTTTTCAGTAAGCTTTAAGAGCTTGTTTTAAGTCAATAACTCATTAATAAAGATATTTTTCTTTTAAATACCAGTTTTACTGGCAGATTTTTTTCACATGTAGGCAAAATGTCTTGTTTAAGTGACAAGTTGGCGAAATGTCTCACAAATTCAGTAAAGTGACTGAATATAATCAAAATAATGTGTTTGTAAGTGAAGGCGGGCAGAGCAGAGCAGAGCAGAGCAGCAACCGTCTCTGTGTCTCCCTGCAGATTGTGGAGGAGCACTGCAGTGTGGAGCAGTCTCGACGAGCCCAGGCTGAGCCCATCAGCTTGGACAGCTGTCTGAAGGCATTCACCAGCGAAGAGGAGCTGGGGGAGGATGAGCTCTACTACTGCTCAAAGTGCAAGACCCACCGGCTGGCCACTAAGAAGTTGGACTTGTGGAGGCTCCCTCCCATCCTGGTCTGTAAACCATGAACCCCGGAGCTGGCTTCCTCATGGGCTTACAATGATGACTGTATGTGAGATGTTTAAATCTCTGCCACGTGTATTTTCTCCAGATTGTCCACCTGAAGCGCTTCCAATTTGTCAACGGTCGCTGGATAAAGTCTCAGAAGATTGTTAAATTCCCTCGAGAGAGTTTTGACCCCAGCGCCTTCCTGGCTCCCAGAGATCTGGAGCATCGCTCTCTGCACTCACGCAGCGAGAGTGAGGACCTCCTGAGGGTCAGGGAAGACAACCTGTCCTCCATCTCTGCTCCGGCTGGCTTCTGCAACCTGCCCAAAGGTACTTCCACTGACTTCCTGCTTGATGAGCCACTAAGATAATAGCACCAAGCTTGATGTTAGTTCACTGCTGTTACACAGTAAAGCATAAGGAAATTTGTCAACATTTGTTCACAAGTTTCTGATTCCTCAGAAAATGGGTGACCAGCAGAGGGAGCTCTAGTGCTCATATGGCTTTGAGAGCAACATGAGTGAAATCAGGAGGATTAGAAATTTCCCAAATATAACTGAGCAGTTACAAGGTTAAATTAAAGGGATAGTACCCACTTTTTGAAGTGAGGTTTTGTTCAGAGGCTGTCTTAAAACTACCACAATCTAAAACAATTTCCTGCACTTAATGTAAACATAGGTTCATAAATCTTTAAACCAGTCATACTTGCTATGGATGTGTTTCTAGTAAGACTTTTAGTTGGTTGGAAAGTTAGTAAGTTGATGAATGCCCGACTTACCCAGCCTTGCAAGAACATTAGGCATCAGTGATCTTGTCCACAGCTATAATGATGCTATAAAGTATTTTGCATAATGTTGGAAGCATCGCGGCTCAAACACCTTGATGTCATCCACAAATGATGACATGAACTTGTTAGTTCTTCTGTTCAATTGTTGTAGCTGATATTTGGTGAAAATCCGGCAGAAATGATGCAATAATTGACTCAGAAATACTCTATCAGTCCAAGTGGAAGACCCCATGTTTACATAGAAACAAAGCGCCGCGAGGCTTTGTTTGTGAGACTTGCAGCCACGTAGGAATTTCTAGGTCAGTTGTGGGCAGAGCTTGGTAAGGTCCATACTGTCAACACATAGTGACAGTTTTAACAAATATGTAAAAGATATGCATTTTATTATAAGTTGCCTACTGAAGCTTTAATGAGTGAAGTCTTAACTTGAAAAATGATTTTTGTATTTACTTTAGACATCTTTCTGATACTTTAAGTAGTTTGATCTGAAACATGTTTTTGTGACAAAATGTCAAAAGCAGAAGAAATCTGAGAAATGGGAAAATCCTTTTTCCAGAATGTAACACTAATAGCAGAGCAGGAACTGAATGTCTTTCCCTTCCAAATTCCAACATCCAGTGAATATTTTTGGGGGTTCAGTCAGGTGGAGATGGAATTAGATGGATTAACATTTACCTGGTTTTGTTTTATGACAGCCTCTCCAGCCTCCAGCAGAAGATCAACACCATCTCTCAGTCGGAACAGCAGCCCCTCCGGTAGTCCAAAGCCTGCTGGTCGCAGGTCAGCCCGGCTGCGGCTGCCGCAGCTTGGCAGCAAGCACCGGCTCTCCAGCAGCAAGGAGAACTTAGACGGAGCTGCGTCCTCTGAAGCCGAATCCCAGGACGGTGCGCCGCAGGCGGACACAGAGGAGAGGGTGGCGATAGCGGCAGGACCAGGGCCTATGGGCTCCAGCGATCAGGCGGCATCAGAGTCATCCTGCGGCACAGAGGCGTCCAGCAGCCACTGTGACGTAATCTTGATGAATGGAGATAGCAACGGAATGGGGTCAGACTGCAGCATAGAGAGCAACGTGGATCCTGATAGTTCTTTGCTTCATCACAGGGACATGTGTCTGGATCCCCTCTACAACCTCTATGCAATATCAGTCAGTACCATCCTCATATTCACTCTAATAATGAGTTTACGCTGTTGGTAATTAAACTTCTGAATATGTCTATTTTTATCCTCTCAGTGTCATTCAGGAATCATGGGAGGGGGCCACTATGTGACATATGCCAAAAACCCCAATGACAAGTGGTACTGTTACAATGACAGTAGCTGCAAGGTAATCAAACACACACAAACACAAACTTCAGGGTTTTAGAAGTGATCCTGCATGACCTTTTGGTCTGAGTGAATCACCAGAGAATTAACTGAAATCATGTGTGTTTTCCTGCTAACCCTGTGTGGGTGTCTCTTCTGACAGACACTTTTAAAATAAACAGAACACTATGAAGTTTATTTTTCTGCCAGTTAAGAAAAACAAGACGCATTTTCTCGTTAGCATTTTTACACCCGGAGTGTTAAATTAATTTTCATTTTTGGCCACATCAAGATCATGACCAGTTGTGGCTGAATTTATTGATTAAACCCATTAAAACACAAATGATGGTCTGTCTCTTTGATTTGATCTGCAAAATGTAACATGTTTTTATGTGGTTTTCTAGAGTCTAGAGGGCCACGAAAGAAACTGTGGCTGGCCACATTTGGCCCCCGGGCCTTCAGTTTAATGCATGTTTTACACTTTACTCTACAGCATCTTAAAGTTTTCTATGTTGCAACCAAAGACATCCCTGAATTATAAATGTTAATGACCCACCACTAGAACTATAGAACATGGCAGTGGCAGCATTGTGCTGCGGGTTGTTTTTTTGTTGGTTATTTCCAGGACGGTCAGGGAACCTGGTCAGATGGGAGAGAATCCCAGAGGTTCACATCCTAACAGAACAACAACCCTCTGCAATATGGACTTATTTTATCTATCATAAAGTCACAATAAATTATATTAAAGTTTATAGTCATGGACTAAATGTGAGCTATTTAAAGGTGTTGTATGCTTTTATGAGGTGCTGTAAATATATCCTCATGTTTTATCTTAAGAAGCCTTTTCTAGGTTTTCCTCCCTCTTTCTGGCGTTTCACATGGTGGATCTGTCGTTTCAACAGGAAGTTCACTCTGAGGAGATTGACACCGACTCGGCCTACATCCTGTTCTACGAGCAGCAGGGAGTCGACTACTCCCAGTTCCTGCCAAAGATCGACGGCAAAAAGATGGCAGACACCAGTAGCATGGACGAAGACTTTGAGTCTGACTACAAGAAGTACTGTGTCCTTCAGTGAGCGCGCCGCCTTCCAGTCACTACACTACACCTGCGCTCCGCTCTGGTTCTGGGCAGGAAGCGCCAGCTGTTTGGATCCTCCCAGACTGCTAACGGCTCGGAGCCACGCCTCTGTCCGCCTGCATGGAGGCATCGCAGCACTTCTAACCAACCCAAATCTAGATTAGTCACACCTTCTCCTCCCCTTCTTCCCCAAAGCACTAATGTGGTACAAGTGAAAGCCCAATGAAAACAAAAAAAATAAAAAATATAACAATCCTCCTTTATGTGTATTTTGCCATAGCAAACCTGTAACATTCAGCTGAACCTCACAGATCTCTGAATGTATGCCGATGTGGCCGAGTCATGAAGTGATGTTACTTTCTCACTGTACATTGGTCACCTGTGATGACGGGAGGAGAGAAAGCATTTCCGCCTGAGGTTGTCATCAGAGGAAGAACAGCGTCTCTGTTTTCTGGGTCTGGAATGCCATTGGAGAATAGTTAAAGTTCAGTACATACATGCTGGTATCATATGTGATGCCCAGGCCATTATGGATTTGAAACTTCTTATCTAGACTATTTGATACTGTGAGATGCTTTTATAGCTGTTTTATTAGGGTAATGTGTCACTAGGATTAATATCATATGCTACCTCATCACTTCCCATCATGCAGTCTGTGCAGCAGCTGTAGCCTAAATGTATGAAACAGTGTTAATGAGAAATATGTTGTTCCTTCCGCTGTAGGAGACGAGGTACTTGCATTTCAGAGTTTCCACACACACAAAAATAGAGGAAATGCAGCGCTCTGAACCTGAACCCCACGGCTGCCAAATGACTGGTGTAGATGTGTGTAAAGCCACAACTCCAGGAGCTCACCTGGAAACCTCCATTTATTCTGGAGAGGTGCCATGATAAAAAAAAACAGAAGCATAAATATGTCCAGTATATGTTCATGACTTTGTCCCTGGATTCTGGGGAGGTGGCGTTTTATAAGACATGTTTTATTTTTGTATATAGAAAGGCTTTCTGTTGAGGCGGATCTTTTTAGATCAGACCTGGATATCTAGCTGAAGCCACGCCCACAGGAAGCAAACTTCTCTTTGCACCTTACCCCTGCTGCAGTTCCCTTCTGTCACTTTACACATCTTTCTGATGATTAAATCTTTGCAACCTTGGAAACAAACCTGGAATATTTAGGGAGAACAAATGTTAACTGTACTATCATCAAGAATTTTATTAGTGGTTTTATTATTCTGATATTTAATCAATAACCTAAAAAAACTTGATTGATGCAGCTGAGCCTTCGAATTGTAATTATTCAAGTGATGTCAATTTAAAGGGATAGTACCCACTTTTTGAAGTGAGATTTTGTTCAGAGACTCTTAAAACTACTGCAGTCTCAAAGAATTTCCTGAACTTAATGTACACATTGGTTCATAAATCTTTAAACCAGTCATACTTGCTATGGACGTATTTCTAGTGAGAATTTTAGTTGGTTGGAAAGTTAGTTGGTTAATCACAGGAGCAGGTGGAACATGTGCAGCAAAGCAGAAAGAGGTAAATGTACCAGTATATGTTTCACATTTGAAGGCCATTATGGCCCAATTTACCTGCAAACAGGGACAGATTTCTGTGTAAATAAGAATTTAATGCAAACATGACTGCACTGAAAGATTTGTAAAATAGTGTTAACATAACTCATGATGCTTATTTTGAGATTTCCGTTCAAAAAATAAAAGTCTGTTTTAGCCTCGCTTTGGCTCTACTGAAAGTAGGATATTGACTGCTCATGACCTCACACCTGAACCCCACTTCAGGAGATTTCTAGTTATAATTAATATCTGAACCATCTTCAGCCTGCCACTGGTTCAAAGTAAATGTGAGCGGAAGTGATTTCCACCTGATTCGGCTCCAAAGTCAAACAGGTTTTTCATAAGATCAGCTGGTTACTTATGATCTTGTGCTGATCTGGTGTCAGATTTGTAAGCCCCTTTACAGATTTTTTCAGACAACCTGCTGATGTGGGCTGATGGTAAAGTCTGACATCAGATGACTCATGATTACTGTACAAATTAAATATGTGCAGTAGCACCAAAGGTTTTGAGTTCATAACATGACATCTCAGCACACATTCAGCTAAAACAAGTTCCAACGGCCTCAAAATGAGATTTGTTTGCACCATTAACTCCCAGCATGAATTGAAAAGATAAAGCTACACTGCATTCCTTAAGTGAGCAGCTTGGTCAAAAGTTTCTGTCAATTCAGCTGAATGCAAGCGCAAAGGCAAACATGTTTCTTTCACTTAAAGCTGGATCTGTTTTAAGTTGATCATTAGTAGTAGGAAACCTCTGCAGCTGAAATGTCCTCCGGCTCCCCCATAACACACACGCGCACACACACCAAATGTTTGCTTCCTTTTTAGCTGCTGTCTCCAAGGAGAAGACATTGTTCTGGAGAATATGTGTTAGAATGAAGTCTTCTTTTCCTTTGCAAAGACTGTTGAATGAATGAAAGTATGCAGATGAGTGCTATTTATGTTTGCTCTGAACGCTGTTTTATTTCTCCACCTTTCTGCCTTTTAGCTGAGCTATTTATGACGTTCAGTTTTATGTGTTTGAAATGACTTAAAGGGAAAATTGCAGTAAGGATCAGATCAGTCAAGAACCCATTTTCTAGTGTTGCATTCAGTTATATGCCCAGTACATGTCAGTTTTTGATTTTGTTGTTTTCTGTCCATAAATGTGCCCTCAGGCCACCTGCAGCTCAAACTGTTGTTAAAAATAGGGGCTAATTTTAGCACAATTTTCAGAAATCTAAAAATCTGCCCAATGGAACCAATCTGTTAGCTGAGGCTGGACAAACAGACCCAGTTAAACCACAGGGCTGATGCCCCCTGCCCCACCCCTCACCCTGCACATAACTTCAGCATGTTGGCAGGCGGAGCGATCTACTACTGAGCTGTCTGTTTGTAGCCTCTTTTTATTTAACTTCTGTACTTGCAGCTTGAAAGCTGACTTGTTAATTTAAGAATAAAAAAGACGCATTTTTGTAAGGTGTTTGTTGAAAGAAAGTGACATTGCACTGACATTAAAACATGTACATAAAGTGTTTTGTAAATAAGCCAATGAAAATTGTGTATTTGAATATGATCTGTACAAACTATTGTACTTGTAGTTGTATATGGAGTGATACTGTTGATCTGTAACAAAATAACCAAGCAACAAATTAAACTGCAAATGAAATTACATTCATTAAAAATATTGTTTTTATTGTTCAAAGTTGTTGAAATAGTTTGGCAGTTTTACCATTTTTAAGGGAATGATGCTGAGCACATCTGTAGGAGAAAAACAAGGTACCATCAAAAACACCTTGGAGCTGCTGCTGAGCACAGTGGTGGAGGGGTAGTGATGTGGGCTACTAATCAAAGAAAAAGGAACATTTTGAAAATGCTTGCATATTTCTCTGCAGAATAGGCTGAGATGCTGGTGCTTTGTTTTTACAGTCTCAGCAGTTCACTTGTGACACCAGGACTGTCAATCAAGACAGCATTTAATAACAGGAAACAGAACCACAATCACAAAGGAATACTCTGGAAACATTTGCTGAGCTTTACATAGTAAAAACCATAGTAATATTTGTATTAACTTTGTTCAGTTTTTGCATTAGCCTTTTGGCCTCATTTGCATTACATCCATGACACGGTGAAAGCATTGTGGGCAGACAAGTCACGATTATGGCAAAATCCTTTTTGAAGAAAACATAAGGAATGAATGGTAAAATCCAAACTTCTATTGTCACATATAAGCTCATTACAAAAAAAAAAGCAGAACAAGAATAGTTATAATGTTTTTCCTTTGCAAACCTCCTGGGAGAGAGAAGTGGTAAAAACAACTTTCTCATATTTTACTTCCTTACCAATCATTTAATTAAATTTTGTAAAGTTAATTATCAATTTACCTTTTCCAAGGTGAGACTTGTTAAGGAAACCTTAGAAGCTTTAGACTCCCAGCTTTTGACATGAGGAGCCTGAAGCTCCTCATGTCAAAAAGAGCAGGAGCCATTTTAAGATGACAAATCATAAAGTCAAGTTTCTTTTAAACCATGTTTGATATGCACAGCATTTCTATAACAGGTAACATGATTGTGCTAAAAAATGGCCCTCTGTGCCTGGAAAATACATACCTGATACTAGTAAAACAGGAATCCAGAAAATTTAAAAACGCCATCAGAAAGAGGCCTCCCTAAAACTGATCACCTCGGAGTCTTCAAATAAAAGTTTAACAGAACTGAACAGTTCACTTTAGAGAATTTTTTCATTTAACTTTTTTAACATTCTGACAGTTTACCATTTTAATGAACTGTCGGAATGATTATCTTCCACATTGAAATGAAAACATCCAACATGTCGCATGTGAGCACAGGCTTAACTTCAGAGTTTTTCTTGCTGTTTGACCAAAACTGGTAGACCCAGGCCACATCCTGCCTGTGCTGGACTGGGTTTGATCTGTGCCTGTCACTGTGATGGTGTGTGTTCAGGCTGTCACAGCAAGCTTCTGTTGCAGCTCAGGGAGGAAAACCACACATGCAGGGTCTCTGCAGCCGCTTCCCCGAATTAAAAGGTGCTACTGACACATGCAAGCTGTAACCCTGCACACTATTTTAAATGTTTTCCGGTCCGCCTCTCATCTGACCCAGACTGACAGATAAAGTTATCTGTCAGAATATATAAATAGCCTGGGGTACATGTAGCAGCTTTTAAATGCTGGAAATTTATGGGCTAACTTTACTCATTTTGTTAGAACATTAGGCACATTTTGATCACGAGCTGAACATTTTTAGGACATCATTAGTAGCTATTGACAGCATTTGAATTTAAAACAAACTGCATAACCTTAAGTTGTAATATTATTTATCTGATGACTTTCTTCTCTGCTACAAGTCCATGCTGAAAGTCTTACAATAAATACTTTACAAAAAATGTCTAGTTCCAGTTTTGAAGGGAAAAAAAAGCATCTCTTGACCCTTCAGCCACATCTTGCAAAGAATATTTTTGCACTTGTTGCTGTTGTTCGAACTGAGGGTCTTCATCCCACTGCTTCAGTTTGGCCCACCTGTGCAAGCGCTGCGGTCTGCCTCCATGCTGAGCATCAGCGCTGTGTCTGAGGGAGTTTGCATCTCAAGCCACCTGCTGCTTCTGTTCACTTCCTCTGCCTGTGTTGTGGTTCACATGCGAGCTGAGCTCCGGCTGGTAACGTGACAGAGGATCACACTAAACTGACAAGATTGACGTGTTAATAAGTTGCTCAGAACAGTAAGGAATTACAGTGGGTTTGGATCCTTCGATTCTCTACGGTTCTTGTCTTCAGAGGTAAGGTGGCTGGATATTCAGCGAACATCTTTCCTGCGTCTCCTTGCTTTGTAGCCAAGTTTTAAACAAAACTGTTTTTCCTCAACATCTGTCTGAAGGTTTTCATCCCATTTCCGGACCAAAGTGATGTTCTTCTGTTCACACTCCTCCACTTTGGGCTCCTGGGGTAGATAACGCAGAGCATGGTGAATGTTGCCTTTGATATGTGTCTAGGTGAGCTGTCAGGCTTTCACAACTCAGATTAATATCCAGCAAAATTATCCAGACATTTGCAAAGTGAACCTCCGTCTTTCTGCAGCGTTCTACGTCATTCTTGGAGTTCTCTGCTTTATCCTGCTGCTGTTCACTGTGCTGGGTGCCGTTTTTCTAACAAAGTAAGAATTTTTTTGTACGATTTGCTCATGCTAAATTTCAAATGAACAAATATATTTCAAATTGAGTTTTTAGAAACCTCACTTTAAGTTCAGTCTTCAGGGTCAAACACATCCTGATTTGTGTCTGCAGCACAAATTTGCTCGGAAATTCATCACAGCACTTATGATTTCTATTTAAAACCTCCTTGCTAGTTTAGATGACAAACATCCTTTCATGTGCAATTCATGTGTATAAATGTGTATCTCTTCATAGTACTATAGAAAGCATGTGGTATGATTAGACTTATACTAATTCTCTATGCTCCCATGGCTTTTTAAGTCAGGCCAAAATCCCGATGTTGAAAGTTCTCACAAAAACTATTTTCAAGTAAATATTTAAGTTTCTTTGAATTTCTCCTGCTCCGCAGTAGACTAAACATTCAATAATTTAATAATAAAAATTATTGAATTGAATATATGTGTTGCATGTAGATGCAACACATAAAAAAGGTCAAACACTTTTGCCTTTTTTAAAGAAAGTCATACAGGTTCAAATCTTCTGGAGGTGAGATTATTTTCTATTCTCTTTTTCTAAAAAAGTTTATCTCCATGCTCACAATAGGAACTAAATATATCTTGTATTTAGCCAAGTTTAATAAATAGACGTACCAAAGGTTGCTTTCCTGTAAAAGCCACCAGATGTTTGGGATCCTTAGAATGAAAATAAAGTCACAGTAAAACATTTGATAAATAAGAGAAAAATAATTTTCAAAGAATGTCTTCCATTCTTTGAAGACTGAAATTTATCACACATAATTAAGCTTAAAAACCAAATGAACCAAATGTTGCCAAATGTGTGCAGTGAGGGGCCAAAAAGCATCACAAGGGTTGCAAATATCTCTGCAGTTCAAGGCTAAAAGTGATAGAAATCCATAAATAGAAATAAACAATTAACTGTACCTATTAATTTTCAATTTATTACTTCCAAAGATGGGGCAAGACTAACTTTAATTTTAATGATTTAACATGTTAAAATTTTACCTAAATATTAGAACCCACAAACCCGTCAACACTGAGCCGTTCAGAATGTGAACTGATGTCCTGAATATTTCTGGTTTCTCTTGCCAGAAATATTCTGCCAGTTAGATATTTACCTGTTATTGGTTCTCAACAGAATCCAGTTTAAAGGTAAATATGAAATGATGCTTTAAATACTCATTTGATGTTCTCTGACAAAAAGAGGCAGACAAGGAGTTTTTTGCTTTAAATAGCCCTTTTCAGTTTCGCACAATGTTGCTTTATGAAAATTTTTTTCTGCAGGTACCGCGCCTTGGTTCGAACCGTCCGAATGCAACAGGGCAGCAAGTTTATTCTGAGACATTTGCCTCAGATCGAGACCCCCGTTGTGACACCCACAGTCCAGTCAGTGGAGAATGACGAGCAGCTTCCTCCAGAAACTCCTTTACGGATAACCACAGTCCGGTTATCTTCCAAGAGGCTGTGGAAAGGCCTGCAGCAGGTACCAGCTGGGTCTAGAAGAAAATGAATATTTAAGTGTCAGTGTGGCCTGCACAGTTGGTGGTAGTTTTGCCTTGCAGCAAAAAGGTCCTGGGTTCAAATCCCAGTCCTTTCTGCATGGAGTTTGCATGTTCTTCTTCCTCTGTGGATGACTTCACCCTGAGTGTTTCATTGCAGGAACCTCGTTTCACTAAGTCAGACCTGACTCTGCTGCAGCTCATCAAATCAGGGAAGGAGGGAGTTTTCTACCAGGCCAGGATGAGCAGAGGGACGTGTAAAGGTCACAGCATGTTCACCTGCAAGATCAGCAAAGAAGGTCCATTTACTGTAATGATCACCAGAGTAACAAAGGGGATTTAATATTAATTTATTATTCTGTCAACATAATCACTGAAACCTGATTTATTTGTATTAACACAATAAACAGTACAGATTAGTTTTGCTCTGTTTTAGTATTTTTTATTTATTGTTTTTAATGTTTTCATTATTAAAGTGTTTGGTTGAAAGATTTAATCTGAAATATGTTGATGGTCATAATTTAGTTTCATCTTGTTTTGTTTTCGTCCCTCCAAGGTGTGCGTCCCAAACATGTGGACATGGAGATTTGCATCATGAGGAAACTGGTTCACCATAAAAACATCCTCCAGCTCCTGGACTGGAACACAAGTGAACGTAAGTTAAAACATGCTCATATACACTGTAGAAAAAGATACAAGACCATTTGTTCTCAGTCTAACAGTGAATCGGACTAACATTGTAATGTTCGACGTAATCTCCGATTCATTATTATTGCATAATTATTTGTACTTGTTGAATGAAAGAATGATGACAGTTTTTCCTTCAAATACAGAGTTTAAAATACTCAGAAGTAATCACAAACAAATACAGGTGCATCTAAATTAAAATATTATTTCAAATGTAATTTATTTCTGAAACAAATTTTTGTTCTCAAGACTTTCTTTTAATTATAATGATTTTCTGTTAACAACAATGGAAAACAAAGCATTTTGGTATATAAACTTAATAAAGAGTATGTTTTAAAGATTTACTTTTATTCCAACAAATGAGCCCCATCAGAACAAATATTCCAGTTATTCCATGAAATGTAGCTGTAGTGGCTTTTCAGGGTTCCAAAGCCTTCTGGGATGCTCATATTCATAAGCTGGTGCTAGATCAAACAGGGCAGATCCTTTAAGTGAATATTACAGGATCAGTTCTTTTGAATATTTAAACATTCCAGCTCTGGAGGTGTTTGAGTGAACCTTCCTGTGTGCAGAGCCCTCCATTCTGATCATGGAGTATGTTAGTTATGGGACTCTGAGGACCTTCCTGCAGACCAACAGGGTCCACCTCAGTGCAGACCCAGAGCTGCAGAGCCTCCTCACCATTGCTTCCTACCACATCGCCCTGGCAATGCAGCACCTGCGCTCCAAAATGGTAATCCTCTCACACACTACTGCATGTTCTCAATTTATTTCATATAATGTTGGAACATTTGTCTCATTGAATCCATATATTACAAAATTTCAACTCGACTTTCAGTCCATGTAGATTTTAGGTAAAAATAGTTTCACTATTAACATATTTTGCCATTTTATTTCCTATGAAAGCTTAAATTGCTGTAATTTTATTTTATTTTTATCTTTTCTTTAGAATAATCTTTTGCTACCTCTTTCAGATGATGACTTTTTGACTCTATTATTCATATTCTTGCATGCAAGAATGTGAGCTTGAATATATATTTTTTTGACACACCTGTTGGTCCTCTGTGCAGATCGTTCACTGTGACTTAGCTCTGAGGAATATCATGGTCAATAAGTTTCCTTGGGAGGTGAAATTAGCAGAGTTTGGTCTGGCCCGGGACCTGAGCCGCATGGCGAGCCGCCGCAGCACCCGTTGGAGGAGTCCACAAGTAAGAAATACACACACAAACACGAGCACACATCCATCTACACACACACCACACACACACAGACATTGTTTGTAGGCTGGGCTTGTTCAGTACTGTTGTCTAGTATTTTGGGCAAATACCACTTGTCCAAAATACGAGCTGCTATGTGTGTATTTATTTATAATGACCTCATCAGAGCATTATTTTAGCTTGTCTTGCATCATTCTTACCTTTTTTGTTCAACTACCAACCTAATTTGCCACATGCTCACCATTGCATGAAAAACACGGCAGCAGGTGTGGTAACACGTCAGGGGACTTTCTGTTTTCCACTGTACAATTTAGACCACTTTGCCTTTAATTTGTAGATGCAGTTGGGTTCTTTTGGGTTTCACTCTGGCAACATTTAAAAATGATCTCTTGTTAGTTAAATTCACAGAAAACATTGTGACCTCATGGGAAAACCTGATATGTTATTTTGTGAGATGAGTTAAGTTCTGAGCAACAAATCAATTTTATCAATTGATTAAATTTTCTGTTTTGAAAAATTAAATCTTTGAAAAATATGGATTTTGTTCATGGGTTTCCATAGTTCACTTCAGAATGTCACCACAGAAAGCAAGAACAAAAGAAGATTAAAATCAGATTTGGTGTGAAAAAAAAATTAGCCTAAGTTAAGCATGGTTTACTGTTCAGTTCATTCACAATGTCATTAAAAAGTATTCTTTTGTGGGATTTTGTAACAAATTGTCTCAGCACTTTTCATTTTGGTGTTTTAGCAATATTTTATCTCACCTTGCTGTTTGATTCTGATTCTCTTTGTTTCATGACTAAGCTTCTTCACTTTCTGACAGTGAAATAAACCTGCTGCCTGCGGACTTGTGAAGTATTCTCTTAATACAGTGTGTGTTCACACCACACACACTGGTGGCCTGTCATCTAGCACGTAGCTCTCCACACTGACCACACTGCCTCCCAGGTGTGTGTCTGAAATGGAAGATCAAATTCTTAGTTGTGTGTGTTTGTGGGGGTAGTGACATTGTTTAGAGCAGGAAACGGCCCATTTACAGACATAGGGCTTCAACCTACAACAAACAAACAAACAAAAAAACAGACAAGCTCATTGACCTAAATGTATGCTGAAAACTCTGCAGTTTCATTTCTCCTTCTGATTTTAGTTAATCTGCTGTATGAGGTTTGGTGTTAGAGAGGAAACAGCTTTTTTCATCCTCTGAGTGTGTGTTGCCTTTTTCCGCTGTGTGTTTTGTGCAGCCCCGCGTGCCGCTGCGCTGGTACCCCCCTGAGTACTTCAAGAACAACTACTACAGCTTCAAAGGAGATGTATGGGCGTTTGGCATTGTGCTGTGGGAGATGCAGACGTTTGGTAGGTGGTGGTAGGAACATGGAATATATTATAATGGGAGGTAAAACAAACCTGGAGGATGTGTATAGACTAATGGATGGATGACCCACTTCAGTTAGAGCAGCACCAGGATTCAAATTGCTTACTGTAAACAGCTATTAACTGCACCACCGTACTGTACAGTATTCTGAAAACATCTGAATTCTTGCAGTCAGGAAATTCCATCAACATGTTACAACCAAAGAACTGTTTTTCTTTAGCTACATAAAAAGATCATCACAAATCAAGGGACCAAATTATACTGCATTTTAGTTTTGAGTTTAAGGAACAGTATGCAGCAAGTGCTGACCTCAGGTGGTTAAACTGGAGATTGCAGATGTCCAAATGTTACTTACAGTAGCAGTCATGGAGAAAGTAAGCTGGTAAGAGATGATTATACTGCAAATAAATACAGCTGATAGTTTATGCTAAGCTTGTTCTTCCTCTTTTGAATTCCCTTCATCGTCTTCTATTTTAAGTAATGTAATAAATGTGCAGTTCTATATCTGGGATGTGCACTCTCCAAACATATGGAGTATATCTTACCATAGATTCTGTTTTCATTCTTTTGTTTCAGCTTATAAGCAGGTGTTATTGTTCTGTCATGAGGCTCCATTCTTCAAAATGTAAACAGGATTTGTTCTGAGGTTATAACATAAAACGTCAAAGTGATGTCTAACAATAAAGAATATTATATGAGCAAATATGATAGATCTAGTGAAGCAAACAGCATATCACCTTTAAACTGTGTTTTCTACGTAATCTCAAATCTCAGGTACATTACCATACCCCAACCTGGAGACATCAGAGGAAGTGGTGTTCCACATCTGCATGGGTCATAAAAACACAAACCCTGAAGGATGCAGACCAGAAATGTAAGCAAAAGCTCACTACAGAAAACTCATGTCATGTCTGATAATACATGTTGATTTTTGTCTCTAAGCTTCAAAACTAAACAGAGTGACAAATGTATGAATCATAATGATGGCTAAAGGTTTTGCAGTGAATGATTTTCTTTTCTTTTTTTGTGGAAACAGTTCACATTGTTTTAGATTATCATACAGAGGGAGGAGTTGCACAATAAATCTAGTGTTACTGCATTTAGCTTTGGCACAAAAGAGTCACCTCCTTCAGTACTGTACATCATTGCTCCGGGAGAAGCTGGGAAAGAGTCCAGCTGAAGTTAATATCAGTCAAAATAGAAGAACAGCCCTCTTCATTGATAATCAAAACCTGATGACATAATTTAGTTATCTGAAAATTAAGTTAAGAAAAGGTATTCAAAGTGTATCATTATACAAAAGAAACTATATTTGACTCATTGGCTTGTTTGTTTACAGTCAGATGTAACTGATACATCTGACTTTAGGATCTATTTAATTGTCATAAATAAATTTTGTTTTGTTTTGTTATTTTGTAGCCACTTTAAAAATAACATTGTATGATATTGCATTAAATGATTTGATCAATTTTAAACGTATATTACATATGAGATTTCACAGTGTAAAATTTGTGTCTGTGCATCTGTATTGACAATGAAGAAAAGTCTTTTGAACAATTTACAGTGGTATTGAAATCACACATTTTCCAAAACATGAACACAGACACTGACAGCGGACATGTGCATGAAAGAGAAACAGTTTGCATGTTGCAGGCTTCACATCATGCGTGACTGCTGGCAGGAGCCCTACACCCAGAGGCCCGCCTTCAAGGACATCGTCTCCATGCTGGAGAACATCATAGAGGATGACGCAGTGAGCATTTTTGTTCATGTTGTGGAGATGAAATTTAAGGTTTTCTAGTGGAATAAAATTTAGGTCATAAGTTAACATTTAAAATTATTGAAGAAATATGGTCTAATTTGAATCAGTTTTTCTGCACAATAAAATTGTAACACTAAATTTTTGTCCTTTTACAATTATGTAATTTTTTTACTTTAAATATATCAGTAAAAATGTTACCTGCAAAATTTGGTGCCCTTTCAAGCCAAAGTGTCAGACTGGCTAAAACCCTTGACTTGGTCTCATACTGATTGTTGTGGCTTGGCTCACCAGAAGGTCACCACTTTTACAGATGAAGTTTCACAAGCAAATGATGGAAGTTTATTTTTTATTTATTTTATTTTTTGCAGGTAAAAGCTTTGCTTGTGAATTTAACATGAAAACAACAACAGAACATATAAATCATCTGCTTTACCAATTCAGTGTCTAAAAGAATTATTGTGAGGAAACTTTTCTCAAATCTGCCTCCAGTAATTTTTTGTTGTTGTTTTTCCTGGAAAGATTGTTGACGCTTTGAAAGAGCAAATGTAAAGTTTATTCCACATTTTAGTTTTATAGCCACAAATATAAATTCATAGGATGTGAATTTTCTGACCAACCTAATTATTGTCTTTGTTGCAGGATTATGTGGATGTGGAGAGTTCGCAGAACTTGGCTAAAGATCGGACAGAATATAATGAAGATAACAATCTGCGAGGGAGCATCGTCTTTAAAGAAGAACATCACGTTTAGATATTTATCAAAGCTGTGTTAATACAAATAATTTAAATCAGGAACTATTCGCTTATTATGCTGTATGTGTGTTTCTTTGTACATAAGCATTTGAGGTTTGACAGAGGAGTGGAAAAAAGAGATTTTAGTTTGGCATCATTCTGTTGGATCTTATTTAACTGGGTCTTATGTTACTTTTTAAAACATGTATTATACCTGTCGTTTTTTCATTAAACATGTATCTCAATTTTTTCTTATTGAACTCTTTAGCAGCATAAAAGGGGGACGTCTAATTTTGGGGGAATTTTACATTCTTGACAGAAATACATCGCGATTTTTGCATTACTATTTACGAGCGGTCCCTGAAGCCCCCGTGTGGGCGAACAGTTTTCTTCCATCATTTCATTGAAGTTTCTCCCTGCTTCCAGTGGGCGGCGCAGGTTGCTAAAACAGAAAGTAGCCACACAGGCACACCCACTAAAAAGAAACAAACATACCCAGTATAACACTTCAATTCTATTGAATAAGAGGTTGCTAGACATCCATTAATCCATCCATTTTCTTTACATCCTTGTCCTGAGCGGGGTGGCGGGTCGGTGTCTTCCTCCAGAGGACATTTTGGGCGAGAGGCGGGGTAAACTTGGACAGGTTGCCAGTCTGTCGCAGGGTTGGTACTTTTTTGTTCCCATAAAGCGGAGAAGAATTGGCAAGCGAGCAGAGATTTGATCCGACAGAGACAAGTTTTGAGCGCGAGGAGAAAGGTTTGAGAAAGGACAGTGGATATCTGAGAGATCAGAAGTTTTGTTTAAGCCTTACTACTCTTGAGACGAAAGAGATGAAGTCCTGCTTTCAAACTGAAAATATGAGCAAAGCACTGCAAGTTTTGAGAACAAAAGACACAAAATACTGCTTTCAGATTGAAAATGTGAGCTCTCGCATTATGGCAGGAAAATTCCTCCACAGTTGTGGTTTCATTCTGGTGACAGGAAGGAATGGTGCGTTCAGGAACGCCCGCTCTCCCTGTGAGCCAATAGGATGGAGTCATGGAACATGCGTTTTTACGCCACAGCGCCATTGCGGATTTTGGACCCTGGTTCCAGTCTGTCCATAGCGCCCATTCACACATAATGGCTGTTCGTGTGTTAGAAATAATCTTTTTCTTTTATTTTGCCTCCCACATTCCTATTACGTTGTTTATTGACTTACAAGCTCTGCTGCCTGAACATGTTTACCCCCAGCCGGTAAGTTGAGACCACAGCGTCTTGTTCATCTGTTTGCTCGGAGATGATTCACCCAGTCTTTCCCACCAGCTGAAGAATCTTCTGAGGTGGTATGCAGAGGAGTTCAAAGACCCCATGGTGCTGGATCCTCCTGAGTGGTTCAAGTCGTTCATTTTCTGCGAGGCTTTTCTCCAAATGCCATTTTTCCCCATTGCAGCTTATGCTTTTCTGAAAGGTTAGTAAACTTAAAAAACAATGCGTGAAACCAACTGCTTAAACAAACAGAAAATGAAAACAAGGTGAGGCTACTGCTTCTGATTTACATCTCTGCGTTAGGATTTGGAAAGGGAAAAAAACCTAGTCAGTTCCAGGTCTTTAAAGTTAAGCTGTGGACACTACATAACTTTAAAAGACTAGAAAGACCTCACTAACAGACTGTTCTCATGGTTGAAAGGTCACACCATCCATATAAATGATTAGTTTCATTAGTAGTTGTATGAGTGTATCAGTGGACCACATGCCTAATAACTGAACTTGCTGAGGGACCACAGACCACAAGATTGATTAAACCGACTGAAGCCAGCTTAGGTTAGAAATACCTTTATTGTCCCTTAGGAACATTCAGCAAAAAAGTGACAGGAAGGATACAGAGTTACACAAAATTACAATTAATAATAACAAACTCAGCAGTAAGGGAATGCACTGAGCCTAACACAGACTTCAGGCTCAGTACATTGCAGGAGGTCACCGGGGGATGACAGGGTAAAAGATGATGTAAAGCGAAAATATGAAGCTTTATGGTGAACAACAATAATCATAAATCATTACTTGTAAACAAAAACAGAAACAGTGTGTGAAATATTGACCACATGACCTGGGATTTAAGAGGAACCATATCTGTTAGTCTTTAGGAAATTTGAAATGTTTCAAGGTTCACTGGTAATTTTCCCAGAAGTGGATGTCCAAATAAATTCACTGAAAGATAAAATTCTTATAGAAACTGCTAAAATAAACCAATAAAATTGGACTTATGTGAAAAACCTGACAAAACATAACAGAAAGCATCTTAAACTAACTAAAGCAGGGTGGTGGAGGAGTTTGGGCTTGATTTGCTGCCACAAGACGCAGTCACCAATCAAAGATGTCTAAAGTTAAATGTGAAATCTAGGCATCATGTGCTCTTGAACTGGAAAAAAAGCCCCCAAGAACAACTGCAGATAGGTGGGAATAATCAAGCTTGAACTAAAGAAGCTCTGTGTGGAAGAGAGGTTCCTCCACAACCATGTGAAACCTTGATAAAAATGATTTCTTTGCTTCCATTCTGTTTCCTTTTGAATCTCAGTAAAGCATAATGTTTTGTTGTTGATTTGATGTTTAAATTGCTGAGTTTTAACACCTGGTAAAGATCAGATTATGTTTAATGGCCTAATGATGTGGTCAGAGTGCACTTTCTATTTACATAATCAGTGAAAAAGAAAGTGAGAAAAAGAAGTCAGGATGTAAACTTGCAAATATGACTTTTGCACTGTGTATCATGTCCGTGTTTTTATATCCTTAGTGGTTTAAATGTCAGTGAAATTCTGCAGCCAGATGAATCTTCTCCTCATCCCTCTCATCTTCCAGGTGGCTGTAAGTGGATCCGGACTCCTGCCACTGTGTATGCCACGCATGTTGCCACCACGCTGATTCCCATCCTAGCCCACATCCTTTTCCATCAGTTCCCTGTCAAACCTCACCCTGGCCCCCAGACTAACTGGGAGCGCTGGCTGCTGGTCTCCATATACGCGCCGTACCTGCTGGTCCCTGTGCTGCTGCTGCTCACAATGATGTTCTCCTCCAAATACAACCCCTCCTCCAAACCTGGCAGCACATCAGGCAAAGCCAAGAAGAAAAACTGAATTCAACACAAAACTTTGTAATTTACCTTGATTTCAGAAGCAATCGTCCTCCATCTGGGAATGTACTCTTTAAGATGCATTTATAAAAGAGCTCTTGTGAAACATGTTTTGAAGTGTCACTTGAGAAGAATCTGCTTGATGAATGTTAAATTAGTTTGTTTTGCTTGTTGTGAGTTTTTAGCTCAACCATTTGACTAAGTTTTTGTCAATTAATCTTTTGATTATCTAGATAATAAAAAGGATTATTGATATTATTCAACTCAAATATTTGTTTGATTGTTGCTCCTGTAAGATTAAAATCAATAATCATAATTACACTGGTGTGATTTAAGTTCATCACAAATGATACTGATAGGAGGTATGTTACACACATATTGTAGCTCAGGAACGATAAATCTGGTGTTAACAGGTTGGTATCTGTGACCCCAAATGAAAATCTGCTTAGAGCCCTATTAAGACTTGGTCCAAAACATTTAAAAACAATTTTCCTCCCTTTTCACACATAAACAATACTATTGTCAGATAAAACCCCATAATGGACATTACAGTTTGTTACTGTAAGGTGTCAACATACTGAAACACTCCAGGGCCATGAATGTTCAGCAAGGCTGAGAATCTGCAGCTGTGTGAGCTCTTTACTGTGGGCTCTGCCTCTGATCTGATCCTCAAAGTATCAAAAAAATACAATCATTTCAGTTTTTGGAGCCGTCAGAACAATTAGGGACCACAAAACTTTGAGACTGAGCTGAGAATAGTTTTAATGATGAATTTAAGCTTTATTACTTTTGTGTAAAAAGTTGAAGTATTAAGGACACTATTAAATAATAACACTGACAATGTTTTAACTGGCAGCTGCAACTGTCTGGGTGAAGAGTTACTCATGTTGCATACCTTATGACAAAAACTATGCAACTACTGATACAAAACACAGATATTGCATAGCATTGTCTCATTTCTCAGCAGAACGTTCTGTAAGTATAAAAACTAAGAGCAGATGATAAAATGTTTTGAGGTCTGGAAAAGAGTTTTTCCTCCTTTCAGCTCACTGCACATATGAAAGTGCACACTGTCTAAGAGGTAAAAAGCAACAATCAGATGAACACAAACATAATTGGTTATTTAAAAAAGGGCAGAAGAATGTGTGATTTTTTTAGACTTCTCTTTGATTGAGCCTCAGTTAACCCATTCCTTTCAGTGGGAAGTAAACCTCTATTTGTCCATCTCCAACATACATGCATGTTAAATCCTATTGTGTTACTGCTAAGTGCTTCACCAGATGGCTCTCTATATCAGTTGGTTGTTAATCACACGATGTTCTGTGCTGGATTATCACAGTCATGCTGTCCCTGAGACATACTTCCAGTTTTCTCTCTCTGCCTCCACGTCAGATCATTCAGTCTTGTTTTTGTTTTTTAATTGCCCTGTGATGGACTGTCGACCTGTCCGGGATGTATCCGATGCACCGGTTCCAATTCCAGCCACTGGAGGGGGTCAAATCTTAATGTTCTCCCCATTGTTTAAAGAGACATTTCAGTTTTACAAAGTGTGCTATGTTGCATCACTGCAGAGACTGTCTCATTTCAGTGAGATTATAAATATTGCCCATGCTTCTCATTTTTGACCCTATCACTTTTATCTGATAATATATCTACATCCAAAAATTACTTGGTTGTCCTGGACCTTAGTTGTGTACTGTTTCACCACACATGTTTGGTAGAGGAGCCAAAACATGTAGGTTGTTCCACATGAACAGCAGAAAAAACGTTATAACATAAAGATAGAGACTGCACATCTTTTTGCCGAGCTTAAGCTTATTCGTGTAACGGATTAGTTCTTGTAGCGGAAGGACATGCCGTCAGTTTGTGCGGCGGCGGTAGCGTATAAAAGCAGAGCATGGCACTATTTATGGGTATTGTTGAACTCAGTGGCAGGTGGTAATACTGTGGCCGTCCTTGTAATATACTGGAGCGTTACAGTTTATATCGGTTTAGTGTCTTGTAATTGGCATTAAAACATGTAATTGCATGTGTCAGTAGCTGGTAGTTAATTTAAAGTAGTCGACGAAGATAAATAGTGACGTTCGAAGTTTCCCCAAGGAAGAAACGGGCGCTCGGCTGGGAAAACGGCAGTGTTTATCAGCATCGAGGGACGTCTTCTGGACCTGTACGACTTGTGGGAGATGACCAGTAATTTGGTCTGCCTTGTGTGGATGAACAGGAGCTCAGTGTTGACATTTTTAGGATGTTTGGGTTAATTGTTGAACGCAAACCTGCTGCTAATGTTAGTTAGCTAATGTTCTCTATAATTTGCCTGTATTTTAGCAAAGCGGTGACCCATTGAGCTCATGTTATTGTTAGCATGTTTGCGCAGAGCTGCCGTGGTATGCAGCCATGACGCTTGGGTAGCCGCAGGGTTATGTCACGGTCAGGCTAACGCAGTGTTCTGCAGCTGCAGCTGATCCAGGCTTCGCAAAGTCATGTCTCTTCGGCTTCCCATCATGTAGACGATCCACCAGGACAAGTCAGGTGACCGGGCACAGAGCAATCGTTCAACTGGGTCACAGACAAGCAGACAGCTGGGGCTGACACAGTTAAGCTAAGGATTGATGCTACCCTTAATCAACGCCGACTGATCGGTAGTGATATTACAAACGTTCCAGCCTTCTCGCAGGGCACTTGAATGCATCATCTCCGGGCTCCAGCTCCTGTTTTTACCTTATGGGAACATCAGAGGAACCTGCCATGAAATAACTGAAACTAAAGCAGCATCAGCTCGGAGCGGATCTGTCCCCCTCTGAAGAGGACATCAGAGTTTTGAGGCATCTGAGCTGATCTCCTTCCCCTCTCACGATGGAGACTGTGGGAGATTTTGAGTACAGCAGGAAGGACCTGGTTGGACATGGAGCGTTCGCAGTGGTGTTCAAGGGAAGACACAGAAAGGTAATGAAATGGATCGATTCAAATTGTGCGACTCTAAATATTCCCGCATAGAGAGGACGAGCACCAGTCCAATAATAAAATGTGGGTCAGTGAGTGGAGAGCGCAGCTCTGCAGCAGTATGTGGGCTGCCGCCTCCTCAGGATGCTGATTTATTTAACATTTTAGCCAAATATCGGAACCTATAGGCGCTTTGAAATGATAGCAGTCACTCTTGTTGGTCCTCAATGTATTTTATTCACATTGTGCATCTTGTAAACAATTAATAATGTTATTTGATTCATTCATGAAACGGATGAGTCAGGCAACAGTCAATGACTCGCTGACGTCCTGAGGTAGGAGTGGCTGTCTATTTAAGAATACAAGCCTTCCTTATATAACAGCTGCACAGTGTTCATTCATGCTGGAGATCAGAAACCTATTAGATTATAAAATAATGGTAGAGAAATTTAATTATATCCTTAAATCTGACCATGCTATGAGGAAATCTGGGCTCATGGGTTTGTTTGTTCCGAGTAGAACAAACAAACCCATAAAGAGCAAATAGAAGCACATTGTTCACTCCAGCTCATGTAAAATGCACTTTCGTTCACTAAATAGAAATCTATAAAGTAGCTCTGCAGAGCCACTTAACTGAGTCCCAAAGCAAGACTAATGAGATGCAAGGTTATGTTTGTCCAACTGTGAAGCGAACATGTCAAACAGGAGGCATAATAAACATCCTGCAGATTGTGACTCCATAGTTTTCTCCTGTTGCTTGTCCCTGTTCTCTGCTGTGTCTCCCAACCGCTTCTCGATGCTAATTCCACTGTTGCTCAGACTACAGTCAGCTGTGATTCATAAGACATCATTGCTATTTTAGAAATTGAGAGCTGGCTTCTGTTTTTAAAGAATAACGCTGCAGGCCATAATAACTTTGTGTGTTCTGTTTAACTAATAAATATATATATATATATGGAATCTTTAGTTTTAAAGTTTGTCTCAGATCTTATTTTGGGGTTGAGGGTTGGGCTAGCTCTTTTCTAGAGTAAGTAGGCTGGTGCTGGTTCTGTTGTTGCCTCACCATTCAGTGCATCGCATTACAGTCATACCAACAAGGCTCTGTGAACCATGTGACACAGCTTTTCTTCCCCTTGTACACATCATATGTGATGGACCGGTTTAAAACATTATGGTGCAAATGGACAAAAATAGACCATGCTTTAATGAGGTTATTGAGAACTTCTAAAATCAGACAAATGCAGCAACCAGGAAGTAGAGCAATAACAGGCATTTTATAATGGTGTTTGGTCATTGATCTGAAGGCAGGATGACTGAAACTGAAGACAGAAATATGTTATTTGGGGATGGATCAACTGTGTCAGATGTTACAAACGCATCATGATAACTTACTCTAACCTGTTTTCTCCTCTGTGCTGTAAAGAAAATGGAGTGGGAGGTGGCCATTAAGAGCATCAATAAGAAGAACCTCTCAAAGTCCCAGATCCTGCTTGGCAAGGAGATCAAAATCCTGAAGGTGAGCAGAATGATTCAATGCTTCGCACTCACAGAAAGAATGATCTGAAACCTGAGTGTGTCGTCTCAGGCTTGGTGGAGCTATTCATTGCACTAGCTTATATTATCTATAGCATATTAATGCTGCCATTTATATATCATGATGTTCTCTTTTTTTTTTTTACTCAGGAACTGCAACATGAAAATATTGTGGCGCTTTATGACGTTCAGGTACGTGAAAAAAGCAGTGTGGACTTGGATGTGTCTGAATGTTGTGTCCATTTTAAATTGACCGGTATCAGTAATGATCTTCGATTTCCTGATTCATAGTTGTTGTTTTGTCTTATTTAGAGATGCACCAATTGAAGTTTGACTGATTTCCGTGTGACCTGGTAATTCTAGATGATTCTGTAGACTCTACAATCTACATCATAAGAAAACATGAGATCACATTGATTATATTACACATAGCATGTTTGAGGGAGAAGTTTCTCTAAGAAATCTTTTGACTATTTTAATTGGAGTTCAATGTGTCCAGATAAACACAGCTCCATACTTCAAGTATCCCTTGTAGTAATTCCTGTCTTTCAGAATGTTCTGAAATTTGAAGTGACTTTTACCTGCTGTAAAATATCTCTGCTTAAACAGAATCTCTTTCTCCTACATATTTGTGCTCCTTTGGCAAAGACTGTCAAAGGTTTGAGCACTTGTGTTGTGCCTGTGTTTACATTGCCACTGCTGCTGGCATTCTGGTCATCAGCCCATCTATCTATATTTATATCAGCTCTGCTGATGTCACAACTTCATCCAGAGCCAGATTGCAATGTGCCTATTTGAAACCCAGCCTCTGTTAGTAAGTAGGCTTTGAAAGGTAATGCTTGTAATTTTGATTTGAAGTTCTTGATAGAATGAAATGACAACTTTATTCCATCTGGTCTATAAAGCATTCAACTTTTCATAAGTCATGCACATTTCCAACCAGAGCTACCAGTTGTATTCCTGGTGGAAAAGGCCTCATCAGGGTTGCATGGTGTGCTCACAGCACTCGACTTGTGACAGATGCTGGAACAGATCTGCTGTTGTTATTATTATTCTTTTAAATATTAGTATTGTTTTAGGCTATAGCACCACTCTACTTTTTTGTGTTTACACCTTGATTGGAGGTGCTGCGCTTCTCGGTTTAGCAACCGAGAAGGATCAGCTTCATATGTAAGCCAGTCTGTTTAAACTGTACCATAACATGCAGTCACACTGTGGTGAAGGTGTTTTTGTCCTGCTTGTGGTCATAAACATAAAGTCATGTAGTGGGTTCTTTTCTGAGGTTTGGGTGTACAAGTCAAATGTCAATTTGGCTTCATAAAACTTTTGGAATTTTAAAATATTATCATTTAGCCTTTTGACCTATGAAAAATGTTTCTTCAAACAAGAAGATAAACGATGGAAAGTAAATGTCAAAATCAGTATTGGACCTTGGTTCTAACATTGTGACTCAGTCATGTGATGCAGAGATGTTTTGGTTTGATCTATGAGTGTTTTGGACCCATCTGGGCCTGCTTAGTTATGTGGCAACAGAAGCAGCTACTGTAAAAATATATTGAAAGCGAGATGTGGGGTTGCTGGTATGTAGGATTACAGATTACAAGAAAACCATGGAAAATGGTTGCTAAGAGAGAAATATAACTCAAACATCATATATTTCACATCTCTAGTGGAGTGTTTAACAGGAATCTTGATAAAGTTGAGCTCTAAATATTTTGGGTATAATTGTTTGTGCTTGTAACCTATCGTCTATATTCCATTCATCTACTTGGCTGGGCTGGGGTTTGGTGAGATAACTTTGGCTTCAGCAGTTGGAAGGATTTACTTCCTATCAAGCAGTCATAGTATGCTTAAGCATCTCACCTGCCTCACACAGATTAACACACATAAATGCTCTGCTGTAAAAAGACTGGAGAGCTTGCTATGCAGAATGAGGGAGGACATTTCATCTGAATGTACTTGAATCTGAATTTCTCAGATGGCAGTTTGATCTAAAATTTGTTAAGCATTTTAGATCAAGAACTTCAATGTTTAACAATGTCTTTATAAAGACATTTATAAATCCTACAACCGCTAAAAACACCAATGTCTTTATAAAGACATTGTTAAACAGTGGCCTGTTTTTATTGTATTTATTCTGATCCAAACTGTGTAGTTTTTGTTTCTGGCCAAATACCAATATTTAAATATCTGGCTTGCCAATTCTGATTTTCATGATTTTTTTTTTCCTTCTCTGTAAAGTTGATAAATATAGCAAGAAAGTTGCTGAGTTGGCAAAAGTGGGGTGACTATTAACAGATATTGTGCAGCCATGTCTTTATTGGTAGACTGTCATGGCAAAGCAAAAGAGGACAGTAATTGATTTTTAGACCCTTGCCGATGTCAATAAGATCAGCTTCACATGCAAGTATTGGCTGATTGCAGACCTGTTATGTAATAGAGTATGTAATGGATTTCTGTTTCTTTCTAGGTTTTTCACTTAAATGGCAACAATAACCATCCATGCATAAATAAAGATGGAATAACTAAAATTAAGGCTCTTCATAGAGTGAAATCTAGTTGAAACTTTATTGTGGGACTAGCCCTTTCAAGTGGGGAATTGTACAAGAAAACAAAACAAAACTTGACAATACTCATCAGGGTGAATGTTGGTAACGCTTTAACTGCTGTCTGGCTGTTCAGATTTCTTTTTTTTTTTTTTCCTGCATTGAGCCTTGATATAGCCATACCCTGTTACGTGTTTGTTTTTCAAATGCCATGTTAGATTCATTGTGTTGATGCATTTTGACATGGCATGTCCGGGTGTTGTGGAGGTGTTTTTCCGCAACATACAAATTTGACCACTCACTCTGAGGGTTAAAGTTCCACACCACATTGCTTAGCATTTGCTGCTGCGTTCTTGCGCAGTGTGACGAAAGAGGGAATCAGTTGCGAAGTGAGATACAAGTGATTTTGGGGATTGGCAATCACCGATCATACACTTTTTTCAGAGAAATCGGCTGATTATACTCGGTGGTCTATCGATTGGCACACTGCTAGTATCTTGTTGTTTAGAATTGTTGAGAAATCTTGATCATTATAAGTAAAATCTACTGGTCAGAGTTTAAAAAACATAAAGGTTTAAAATTCAGCCAAAAAACTTCTGATTGATGCATCTTTAATTTCAGGGTGCACTAGCCCTGTGTCCTCCACTTTTAATCAAACTGTAGTTTGTCTGGAAAGTCTGTTTCATTTGGGGAGATGTGGATGCACAATCAAACTCTGATGCTGACCAAAAAAGTGTAACTCTGGCTAGCCCACAAACCTCTGTCTCTGTTTGGTTAAAGTGAACTCTGGTTCAGTTTGAATTCATATGTGAACTCCAAGCAAACCGAAGACCGTTCCAAAAACAGGAAATTGACTACAGTGCAGGGCATTCAAGGAAAATACAACCAAAACAAAGGTGTGTGTCTAGCTCTAGTGTAACTGGCCAAAAAAATTAATAATATATATCACAATAGACACGTGATCAATATCAGTAGAAAATACATCTGATAGAATGTTGATAGTTTCACTGAACTCTGATCTAGAACGGCACAGCATTCTGGGGGATGTTAGCAGAGAAAAGGCTTTAGTTGCTCAAACTCTCATGGCCAGCTAAGGTAGGTGGTATATATTAAATATATATATTAATATATATATTAAATGTTATATCCATCCAGTCATTTAAAGTATGGTGATAACCATTTTTTGTAATATTCTTTTTACTTGCTGTTTATCCTAATTATATCTCAACCATCTGCAAAACTGGCTGCCATTGCATTGTCTTACCACTGAAGAGTACAACCGCATGTCTTTGTATGTCTAGGTTGTGTGTGAAAGTGTTGCTTCACCCCACATGTGACTCATGGGATATAATTGGGCAAAAACAGTGCAGCAGATACAGACAGCATTCTTTGTTGAGTTCTGTGGTAGCAAACGTTGGAGCTGTATCATGAGAGGTTTGTTTAGGCTCCAGGCCCAATCCGACAGTGTGGCTTTGTCTTTGGAGGGGCCCATGTTCATGTCCTAATTTCTTGAGACATTCCATCTTGATTGAGGGGAAGTGAGAAGGAAAGGGGGCATAGCCCTCTTTCCAGATATATCCAGATATATCTGGATATATCTGGATCTGCTTAGTCAAATGGGGAGCCAGTTGGAGTTTCCTAGAAAGCCTACCTTCCTTTAGCAGTTTGCTTTCCAGACATTTGAGTGGGTGGAACTGAAACGCTTTCACTGCTAACTGAGACACGTGAACACACTCCCAGTCACCTGCAATGTAACATGTGCCACTTATGTTATGTTGCTTCACCACAGGAGCAGGAGGTAACACGCATGATACACACCAGCCTGGGCCGCGGGATGATACACATCTACTGTTCTTTAGCTCCAACTGTTCCTGGCCTTTCACCCTCCCGAGTCGTGTTTTTCTGCTCGTTCTGACTCGGTCACTGTTGTGTGTTGCTGCTTTCCTGAATGGACAGGCTTGCGTTTGCGTGACATTGCTCGCCTAGTTGCTACGAACTGCTGTTACACACAAACATGTTCTCTTGCACACACTCCTGGTTCTTGTTTTTTTCCTATTCCACATAGTGTTACACAACTGTCAGCTGCTGCTGTTAGAATGTGACGCAACGACCCAACAGCCAAATAAATGCTGGTTTTCAGACTCTTGGCAGTATGATTTTTGTTTGTGTTTGTGCTGACTTTTTTTCTTGTCTTTTCTGCTGCCTTAATTTCTCCACAGCAGTTTGTTACTTTTAGCTGTTTGGGAAACTGTTATATGACTGTCAGCATGTTCTGATGACAGAGATGGCTATTTATAGCAGGGTTGTTTTGGAGGATTTTGATCTAGAAAGGGTTGTTTTGGAGCCTAGCCTTTGGTTGGTAGACCACCATCTGCAGTCAAAACCCTCCAATTTTATCCAAGACAGTGTGCTGCCAGAACACACTGGGCCATAAATATGATCTGAACAGCCATTTCTTTCATAACAGTTAGCTGCTACTTCCTCTAACTGTACAAACAAAGCCTGGGCTGTGTGCAGCCTCCTCCACCTGCCTTGTTTACAGCGAGCTGAAAACTGAAGCTTCTCTCATCTTCGTGACAGTTAATGGCCTCCGTTTTCTGCAGGAGCAGTTTTCCATGCATCAAGGAGGTTGTTTTTGAATAACAGTCATTAAAGATTATTATATGAATGAACCATTGGATGTAACAGAGTGTGTTTCTGAGTCTTATCGATTACCCTTGTCCCATCCAGTGATGAGGTTGATGCCAGGCCCCACACACAACTTACACCTGTTCCCAGTTCTGTTCTCTTTAAACTGTGTTGCACAATAAATCATTATGCAACCTCCCTCTAGCACACTTGGATGCATACAGTAGCCCCAACCCCCTCCTTGTCCGACTACCTGCAGATGGAGAAACTGGAGGATTGAGTTGGTCTATGTTGAGGGTTGAATGGATCAAGACATGAGAACCTTGCACACAAGCTTGGCTTCTGACTAAATCTGCAGCATGACAGTGCTGTATCAGCAGCCTGCTATTTTATGCTGCTGTATTGGGACTCATTCAAAGGTGATAATACACTTATCAACCTTGTGCTCGGCCAGCTGCAAATCTTGGAAGGAAAAATTATTTTGTTTAAGTTTGGAACTCTCAAAAGGTGATGAATTCTAGGGGTGGGAATCTTTTAGTTTTTTTATTCTTTATGTAAATTTTTGGTGTCTATGATTTGATTCAAAATTCTTAATTTCTGTTCAATATATGTGCAAGTGATACTCATAATTTACTCTACTCCGCTTTGCAAGAATGATAAATGGAGACATTAAGTGTCTTTTTTAAATTTTTTTAAAATTAAGTTTCAAATATTAAACGTGCTTGGATGTAATTGCTCCATTCCATCATTCTCTGTTTTGCTCTAACAAAACGATCAAGAGTGCTGTAGAAAGCCTCCTTTGTGGATAACAGCATTTCAATTTACACCCAAGCGCTTTAGCCTTTGACAGTGTATGTGAAAAATTTACATAATTTATCACTGCTTTGGCTAAATGTTTCATATTCGTGTTGCCTTTGGACACAGAAACTTGATAATGGGAGCAATCTGTAGTGGTCAGAAGGTCAGAGTCTATATTGCTGTCTGAGCTCATTTCTGTCTGAAATCTGGTCACATTTATTAATCTTTTCAATAAATGAAAATTCATTAGAAAATAAAGAATTCAAAAAAATTAAAGGGGGAATTGATATTCAATATTTGTGGCAGAAACTACAGATAGTCATTTTGAAAAATGCTTAACATTTATTTCAGTTGTTTATTAAGCTGACTCATTAAACCAGGAAGTTTCTATAGAGAAATGTTTCATACTAGTACTTAAGTAAAAACACATTATGGCTTGTAGTAGACTTCCACCACCACACTCTCATTTCACTCTGTATTGTTCACCATGGTTAACATTTGTATTGGACAAACCATGTAGAAGTTGAGAAGTAACAATCAATAAAAATGTATTTATGGTGACACAAAGAAGTATACTTTAAAGTGGATGTTTTCCTGTTGCAGTGGTGAAGCAGACAGCTGCTTCAGGATTACTGATTCTGCCTCCTCTCTTCCAGGAAACTCCCAGCTCTGTGTTCCTGGTCATGGAGGTAAGTTTAGAAACTTGAGTCAGACTCTGAAAATTATTTGTCCTCTAGCTTGCTTGTGTAAGTCTTCCTCTCTGTCCACTTCCTGAGTCACATTGGCAACAACTATTAAAGGGGCAGTATTATGTTAAATCCACTTTTTTGAGCTTTCCATAATGTTATAATGCTATTCCCTCATCAAAACATATCCTGGAGTATTATTTTGATTCTTTCATGCATGTTTCAGAAATCCTTTAATTTCCATGGCAATCATTCAGTTGTCACTAGAACAGATCATCAGATGGAGATGACTAATACATTTTTAAAATTGATGCTGGAGGACCAATCTTGTGTTGCTGATCCAGACTCCTGCTGCTGTCTCCCCTTTACAGTTCATTCACAGCAGTGTTTACATGTGAAAAAATGTCTTGATTGATTTGAAAACAAAAAACTGAATGTATCATTTATATGAGTGCAAAATTAATTAATCCAATCATAACTAAGGTCCAATAGCCAGAGTTGTGTTTCAAGGGTGGAAATAATTAGCCCATAAGTCTCTTAAGAAGGCAGAAAGCAACAAGCAGCTTCTGAGCATTTCTCTTTTCTCTCAGAAGGTCAGCTTTTAACGTCTTATCAGCCCATAGTGTTCCTCTTCTTAAATAAGGGTAAATGGTTGACAGCAGTGATAAGGCTCCGGACATCCTGTGCATTAATTGATGATCGTGCTGTTATCAGAGCTAGGACTTGAACATGAGCAGAGACACACCCTCAAACACTAACTGTATGTTGTCATGATGACATAATGCACCATTCAGCTGAACTATGTTGAATCTGATGGTGTTTGTTGTCTTCACAGTACTGCAATGGAGGTGATCTTGCTGACTATCTGCAAGGTAAGGCTCTCGCTAATCTGTGTGACATGCACACAGATTATCATGGATCAAAGTTAATAAAGCTGCATTGGAGGGAAAGGCATATGACTGCAGTAGCTTTTTCACATGTAGTTGGGTGTGGTGGGGATCCCTGTGCGAGATGGCTAGCCCCACCTTCAAGACGCAACTCCTCCTCAGATCTGCAGTTTGTGTATAATTGAGGTGGTGGAAAGAAGTCATTCTCTCTGTCCACTTCCTGGGTCACATTGGTCCCTCATAAATAAGCAACAACTATTGAAGGGGCAGTATTATGTTAAAGCCACTTTTTTTCTTTTTTTTTTTTAGCTTTCTATCATGTTATAATGCTTCTCCCTCATCAAAACATACCTGGAATTTTGCTTTGGTTTTTTTTTTCACACATTTGAGAAATCCTTTAATCTCCATGGCAGCCATTGTGCAAAACACCTCGAAGGTGGACCTAGCCCCACCTTCGAGACGCAGCTCCTCCTCAGATCTGCAGTTTCCAAGCTTTTTGTGTCAATTTAACATGTATTTCTACTATCAGCCTAAAATTATTTCCCATTCATGAATCACTGGTTTATTTAGTTGCTAGCTGATGGGATGAAATTAATAAACTATATAATATACTAATAAATATCTTTATGGGCTGTTAAACTGTTTGTTTATATCTAGAATGTGTACATTTTAGTAATGTCTGCAGGAGGAGATAATTGTGCCAAATTGGAAGGAGAGGCCAGCTACTCTGGAGAGTTGTCCTGACAGGAAGAACGGAAGATTAAGGGTCAATTGCGCTTAAGACCACACATGCAGGAAGACGGGAAACTCCATTGTATAGAAAAGATATATAAATGTGTTAGCAGCTGGGTTTGTTGTTTGCTCCTCCCCTAGTTAACAGCTTCCAATCTTGTAACAAGAGACCGCCCTAATGAAATAAAATGCAATGCGGAAGAGCGTGCTTCAGAGTGTGGGGTTTGGAAAACTGAGATGGAGAAGTCTTCCTTGCTCTGCTCTCTTGCTCTTTTGAGTGTAAAAATCTTGAATTGTCTTTCTCCTTTTTTCCAGTGTATGAGAATATCCAGGTGAATGAACCCAACACTAGCACAAATAAATTTTACTCATTAAAATGTTTTAAAATAGAATATTTTATTTTGTGTTTAGCATTTGAATCCTTATAATTCTGAGTTTTAAACTGAAGGCCAGGTTTTTGAAAGTCAAGCAAAGTATGGAAACTCCCTCTTTCTGGAATTAAATAACTGGTGTAAAGGTTATCTGTATATACTATATAGAGAGAGAGAGAGAGAGAGAGAGAGAGAGAGAGAGAGAGAGAGAGAGAGAGAGAGAGAGAGAGAGAGAGAGAGAGAGAGAGAGAGAGAGAGAGAGAGAGAGAGAGAGAGAGAGAGAGAGAGAGAGAGAGAGAGAGAGAGAGAGAGAGAGAGAGAGAGAGAGAGAGAGAGAGAGAGAGAGAGAGAGAGAGAGAGAGAGAAAAATTAGTACTCTAATTTACATCCTGGATCTATTTTTGAGTAACAATTATTTTTTCTGTTTGCTTTTTTAAGCTAAAGGTACTCTGAGAGAGGACACACTGAGGGTTTTCCTCCAGCAGATTGCTGCTGCCATGCGCGTCCTTCACAGCAAAGGAGTCATCCACCGTGACCTCAAACCCCAGAACATCCTGCTGTCATACCTGGGCCGCAAGAAGTCCAGCATTAGTGGCATCCGCATCAAAATTGGTAATAGAATAAGAAAACAATGCTTCTTTTTTATTCACATTTGAAATTACAAAGGTGGTGAACAAAATTTTTCTATAAGATTGATTGGAATGAACACATTTAAAATGTTTCTGGTGGAGTCACCTTCCACTTTCTGAGTTCCATATGGAGTTTATTATTTTTTTCCCCACTCTGTTTTGCAATTTCCTGAAACATTCCAGATTTTTAGAATAAATGTTGCTGTTGTTTGTGATGACATTGGTAATCACTTCTGTTCTGGTTTTCTGTCCTGCAGCTGACTTTGGTTTTGCACGATACCTCCAGAACAACATGATGGCAGCCACACTCTGTGGCTCACCAATGTACATGGTCAGTTGATTAGAGAATGCTTATTTGTTTTATATACAGAACTATGTTTCATTTATTTTATTTTTTCACACACTTAGTTCTAAAAGTAAAATCTGCACAACTATGTATTTTTTTATACCTACTTGTATATGAGTGGGGATGGGAATTGATCAGTATTGCAGTTCCAATTCCATTATTAATCTCACTTACCGATTCTCACAGAGTGAGGAAATTAACTGCAATCCAACATATACATCATATGTTATTCTATTCAAATAAAATTAAAGCTGGCTTAAGATATAAGAATGTTTTTTTTGAATGAACATTTCATCATGAAATGCAGCTTTCTGCACATGAACCGTTTTTGTGCAGACAAATATGCACGTTTGCCTTTTCATGAAGGCTTTTTCAAGACCTGAGGTGTGTCCAGCTGTGGAAATCATTTGGAGCTAAAAACTGATGTGGTTCATATTGTTGAGTGATATACAGGGTCAACATTTGGAGTTCTTACCTTTGCCAGGAGCTTGCTCTGTAACTCCTGTTGTGATGTGTTCTATCAGGCCCCGGAGGTCATCATGTCCCAGAACTATGATGCCAAGGCCGACCTGTGGAGCATCGGAACGGTCATCTATCAGTGTCTGGTTGGCAAACCACCATTCCAGGTTAATACGATGCACAAAAACCATAGCAATCAGATAGGTGAGTCAAGTAATGTGTTCTAACATCACATATTTTATCACCTTTCTCAGGCTAACAGTCCACAGGATTTGAGGATGTTTTATGAGAAGAATAAGAATCTACAACCTATGTAAGTCACAATCTTTGTACTGATGGTTATCTGCTTGGTATTAAACATTATTTTCATTTACTATGGTTCTGATCCTGGGTTGAGTCAGTTGGGCTCTTCCAAAATAAGTAATTGAGCTCCTAATGCAAGATGTTATGTATTGGAAAATTGTGTTACAGAGTGTAGAAAAAGATGAGTACTGTTTAGAAAAATACTTAAATTGTGACCATTCACATTAATGCTTGGCTGGTCGAAGCCACCACAGCCTACTTGGAAACAGCTGGCTTTGTGCTTTTTAGACATCATTCTCTGATATTAATGTTGACATTCTGCAGAATCCCCAGGGAGACATCTCCTCAACTTGGTGACCTTTTGCTTGGGTTGCTGCAGAGGAATCAGAAAGACAGAATAGACTTTGGTGAGTCTTTTCTCTACATCAGGAGTCTTCAACCTCCTTTTCCAAAGCCACATGTGACTCACCCTCACTGCACTGGCTTTTCAAAACTGATACAGACATGACCTATGCTTTATACGACAAATGTAATGGGGTGGTTTTAGCTCTCATCGCTGTACATTTTTACACATCTACATAGAATTTCTACAACAAAATAACACTAATAGTGCAAAGAGATTAAGTTTATGCTTGTGGAGGATGTGAAGCTCTAATAAATAGTACTGGTACCCAGAAGCAAAATCTCTTAAAGTGACGGCTACATTTAATTACAAAGAACCCAATGCACAAACATGCAACAGAACTCAAAACTTTTTTCATTTTCCATTCATTGGTCTCATTCTAAGAAAATAACATGATTCATTCTTCTTTTAAAAAGTAGATTTTTTAAAAAATGGATTCTGAGTATTTCATCTAATAATAGCATAACAAGAACAAAAATGACTATTGAAAATACTTGCTGAACACTTCTCTAAGTAATGAGTGGCTAATGAAAGAGGTGTTGCACATCTTGAGCTCTGCCTTCAGACTTGTTGAAGTCTTATGCTCTGTCCTATATCTGTAATTCCCTCCTCTGCAGACACATTTTTCAACCATCCTTTCTTGGAACCATCATCCATCATCAAAAAATGTAAGTACAAAGATTACAAACTTGGGAAATTTTTCAACCCTACTGCAATACAATGCATAGTAAATGCTAATAATAGGCACTATGTTTCCCTCAGCGTGTCCAGTACCCGTCCCCAGCGTCCCCAACGTGACAGAAAGTCCCTGTGGCTCCTCCCCCTCTATCCGCTACAGCTCTCCACCTGTGAGTTTTATGGTACTTAATAAATCCTTGTTCAGAAGGGATTATTGTTAAGTGATTAACTGACTGGCCTCCATTGGTTGCCACCTTACTGTGGGGGAGTGGTTTGAGTGTCCCAGTGGTCCTAAATGCTATGCTGCCAAGGGCTTTTTTTGCACAGTGGCACATTATGGTGAATGAAGAGCAATGAGTCTCTGTGTGTGTTCTGCTGACCTGTCTGGTCAGCAGAACACATTTAATGGAAGCGATAGGTCAGCCTGGAAGCTTTAACAGCACCTTTGAAGGTGCTGTTCAAAGGTGCTGCTCTTCCTCCTCTTAATGGTTCTTCCACAGTCTCTTCCAGATATGCAGACTTTGGTTGAGGATGGTTTGTCATCGCCTCCACTTGGTCCCCCCAACTTCCTGCAGCTGTCCAAGGAGTCTGCAGGAAGCACCAGCAGCAAGAACTCCTCCTGTGACACGGACGATTTTGTTCTGGTGCCTCACATCTCCACTGACAGCTGTAAGTGTCCCAGCAAGTACTCCGTTATGCGGAGCACATGCTGTTTTAGTCCACTGAAGTCTACATTAAAAAACAAAACAAAACAAAACAAAAAAAACAACTTTGACCCCTTTGTCTTCAGTAATTCTTAAAGCCCAGAGGTTCAAGAATGGTAATTGCAGTAAAGCTATAAAGTTCTGTCCAGGAGTTTAAATGTCATTGACATATAGAATTTTCTGCAAATAAGTACTGCATTCAAGCAGAGATTCGCGATTGCCGTATTAAACACCTTGATGCAATATCATTAATTTATTTCATGAAGGATTTTTAGGTTCCAGTCGCCTCTATTTTACAGTAAATTGACAGCAAAGAGGGTTGTAAGAGAGGGAGAAGACATGCAGCAAAGGGCAACTGTAGGCTTGTCACAATAACAAATTTTGCTCTGGAATTAATTGTCCCAGAAATTATTGCGATAAACAATATTATCATTTTGAGACCATTGTTAACTAGCAGCATAAAAAAATTGCATAACAATGCAAATACACCCTCTGAGATCAATTAACGAATTTAAAAAGAACATTTAGCACTGAACCTGGAAGAGATTTTAAAATAAAAAAATTGTTATGGGTTTGGGAGAGTTTTTATTAGGCAATGTTCACGTTCAGATCCTCGCTTGATGACTGGAAAGACGGGGGAGGTGAGCCATCCACAACATGCTACCCTGAGTCGTTACCCATGTGGCCCTAATCAGAAACGGCAACGCATCTCAGTGATTGTGGACTGTCAATAGGACGGTCCCCAACCAACCAGCATTTTAGGTGCAGATTTGTTGGTTGCATTGTTTAGTGGCTAATGTTTTACGACATAGCAGCTCCACAGGGCCAGTGGTTCACCACGGTCATTCAGTTTAAACCTAAGCGCTCCCTGACTTTTAAACCTGGCCCGCTTTATGCTGCGCTGTGTGGAGGCCAGGAGCCTGGTAAGTAACTCAGGTAATGGTCATACAGTCACAGGAGACAGCGCTGCTCCCTCTCCATTCATTTCCATGGAGCTTGCACAGTGAAGCGACTGTTGCTTGCCCTCATCCAGAAGAGCGAACGGCATAATTTGTGCATATGAAAGTTCTAGCTCATTCATGCAGACCTGCACATGTGGGCTAGTGATTTGACACAAGAAAATGGAATATTGTTAAACTTTTGTTGCTATCGTGTCCTGTTTGTTGGGTTCAGCCCAAGTGGAGAAAAACTGGCATTACCAAAGAATTGAGAGGGGAGGGAGTAACGCAAGGCACCAGAGTGAAGCTTTTTGTCATCCAGTCTCCAGTAAAAAGAGAGAGACACAGGGCCAAAAACAAACAAGCAATATTACCCTTTATTTATTATCGAGCTCATTTTAATTTATAGTGTGATTAATTAATTGTTTATTGCGACAGGTCTAGACAACGGACAGCCGTGCCCTTAATTTTCCTTTTTTAAACAGCTTCCTCTGACTTCATCCTTACAGAAAACGGCTAATTCTGAGGCATCTTCACTCAGTAACAACTTCCAAAATGAAGACAGTTTATACTTCAAACTGTTTGTGTTTAAGATGTTTTGAGGTTAAAGTAAGTTTTGAGGTTCCTTCATCGGTCAGGATGACAGCAAATTCCTGTCACCAGATTTCTCGGTGCAGCTAATATCTTCAGACTTGCATTAGAATTAGTTAAGGAATCAGTATCTATGTTGCAAATTTGTTTATTGAATCTGAATTCATGCATGTAGTTTTTATTTTCTAGGACGTAGTAAACCCTGATGTTGATGCATTTAACTCTTTTAATCTCATGCAAGCCCAAATTCTGTCTTAGTCCACAGAACAGTGGTGTTTCTGCAGGTAGTTCATCACAAAACTGCCCGTTTTACTCAGATATTGTTTTACTTTAATTTCCACAGAAAATTTAGATATTATTGTTTAGGACCATGTTATGCTTTACAAGGTGTCTGTGCATATTAAAACAATGTTAAATTAAAAAGAAATAATAATAATCAGATAAGTTGGTTATAAATGCGTTAATCACAGGTCTTACGTTTTGTTGTGGAAGGACAAATTAACCTGTATATTCTTGTATGTGTGTTTTTTTTTTTTTTAATATTTTTTAAAAAATTTATTTATTTTCTTTTTCTTGCTGGTGTCCCGTGTAGACTTTTTCATATGACTTGAGGCGATTGATGCTACCGGTAACTAGCTGTTAATATACCGATACCCTTGCTAGCTTGCTTTCTGCATCCATCGTTGATGAATGCAGATTTGTTGCTAGTTGGCCGAAAGTTAGATTTTTGCTACATGTTGTATGTATTTTACAAGGAAATATAACATATATTTACTTAGAATAGACTCTCAAGGCAGCAGATGCTCACACAGGACACTAATGACATTGCCCAAAGTGCTAAAGGTCACAGAGTGACAGATGATGAGGGGGAAGAAGAAAATAGGCATGATGTCATCACAATACTTCTCATTATCTTGCAGTCCTAAGTGAAGTGTACTGCTGCATAGCACCTCCTGAGTAACTCACACACTGACACTGGTCCATCCATGAAGAGTGCTCCAAGGTAGAGCAGGGGCATGGTTTTGGCAGTGTCAGGTGGCATTTTAAGAACTAGTTTATGTTCTCCTCTTTCTTCTCATTAAGACGATGCACACTTCTGACCTCTATACTCAACTGTTTTTGTCTTCCTCCATAGATGACCACCCAGTAGGAGCAGGTCATCGACCATCCAGTGACTTTATGTGTGGAGGGTGAGTATGAGACTTTAGCACATTACACATGATTTATGTTTATTTGTTTTAGCATAAGAGTTTATTTTAACCAAAAGCTTTTATGAGGGTGGTAAATTCTTTTTCTAATCTGTTGTTCCTGATTAGAAAGGAACATTTCTAATATGAAATAAAATGTCATTTTATTTCATATTGGAAATAAAATGTCATTTTATTTCATATTTTTAGCACTTAATGTTACTTTCAGGCTTCTAATTATTTGAATTTTCATGTGTTTTAGATGTCAGGGTGTTTTTTTTTGTTTGTCTTTTTTTTTCTTTAATTTGTGCTGAATTAATGAAACATTCAGCATACATAAAAAAAATCATTGTGTATGCTGAAGTTCAAATCCTCCTGGGATTATGTTTAGATCTTTAAAAACAGGGAACAATTATAATTTGCAATTATTAAACAGCCAAAGAACAAACCAGGATGTTGTGATGTTGCATATTTTGCCTCATGCGTCACACACGTGAAGGCATTTCTTGGTGTAATTTTGTTACACGGCGTAATGCCACCAGATTTAATTTACCTTCAACCTTCAGTTCACACCCATGTAATGTTTTTTTTGTAATATTTCTGGGTCAACCAGTCTGCCTTTGTTTTTCAATCACGTCATGCCAAGAAAAATAGCCTCCTCTCAGCCTGTTGTGATGTCTCATGCATGCTTTTGGTGAATACTCATGTTAATATCTGCATGATGAGTCAGATACAAATCAGACACAAAGCCAAAAAGCAAAGTGGTGATGTGCTAAAGACACCACCACTCAACCAACCACCCAACTACGGGAGAACTGCATGGATAAGAATGGCTTCACACAGCCCCCAGATCATCTGCTGCATCAGCAAACAGTGACTGAACCTTTGATGTCTGGATGTTAGTCTGATACACATGCTTTTCATTAGAATAGATGCAGTTGGTCAAACTAAATTCTCCTCTTTTTTTCTGCATGAGCGATTTCAAATAAATCCACATTACCTGGTAAACGTTTTCACACCTCTATATTGCAAACATAAACGGTAATGTATATTGGTTTTTAGACCAATGCAGAGTCCTGAATAACTGATGTGGAAGGCAAATAATAAATGGTTTACACTATTATGTATTCCATTTTTTTAAAAATATCTCTACCAGCTTTGTATGTGTAGAGTGGTACTGCATTTATTTTAATTATCGATTATTCTGACGATCAATTAAATTTTTTAAAATTCGGCATATACACATTCTGTAGATTTTTCATTTAACCATGTTAGCTTTACTTTGCAATATTAGAAATGCATTAGCGGATGCCAATAAAAAAAAATTCCCTTCTTGATTAACAAAATAAATATTTTATTTGCTAATAGTTGCAAGTAATTTTTTTTTTAATTTAACAACTAACAATTTTCATAGATTATTTTTTTTATCTCATGAATCAATTATTCAGAATAATCAATTAAACAGATACAGAAAAGGGGGCCAGCAACCTGAGCAGGGGGGTCGGACTCCAGTCTACCACAGTCTACAGTTTCTATATGCAGGGCCCCCCTATTCCAGTTGCCCTTGCTGGAATTTTCAGCTTCTCTTTGGTAAATTATTTACATTTTTATACAACTTGAGCTGTCTGAGAAACTTGCCTACTTTATCTTTTGTTTTCTTGGAAAAATCTGTTTTGTGACGTGATTACGACTAGTCGACGGGCCCCGAAGAAAGCCATTCCAGAGGAAAGTGTCGACTAGTTTGTGTGTCTGTGTGCGTGGTTAGGTTAATTCTAACCAGAACATCACCTCCAGCTCTTTCGAAGTGTTTCCATATCGCTACTCCACTGCCACTCTTAATATTTCTGTGGAGTTCTGTGGAGGGTACTGCTGGCTGCAGAGCAGATTGGATGGAGACCATCTGCTTTTCTCAGTTCTGCTACATAATGTTTTGATTGTAACACTGATGGAAACTTTGCTGTAAAGCATTGGTAAACAGAGGAAATCTGAGACCTCCACGTAGCAGCTGAGGAATCTGTTGGGGATTTATGAAAACGATTGGTTGCAATCAGGGAAATTACATAATTTCCCTGATTGTTTAGAGAAATGAAAATAAATGCAGAGCTAAGGCCTTGCAATAAGCTTTTAAAAGCTTATTATGTGATTAATTTATTATTAATCACATAATGAATTTAGATGAGCTGCGTAATTTCCATTTTGAGTATTTTTGAAGGGCAATTTTGGTTAAAGACATTGTCAGCCATTTTATTTCTGGATTCAGGTGTTTTTTATTATTTATTGTTTTTGCTTGGTTTGGATATTTAAAATATCTTCTAGTTTCAGTGTCCTGTACAAATTAAAAATTTTAGTCTTTTAGGGGGGGAATTAGCATATTTATCATGCTAGTTTATTATACTACTCTGGATTTGGCTCATTGACCTGCAATAAGCCAAAAATGTGGAAAATTCAGGAAGTGTGAATTCTTTTTGTTGTCTCTGTCTCTGTGCCATTGTTTCTCTCCTCCTGTTGCAGCCATTGTTTCTGTAATGACTGCAGCCATTACAGAAACAATGGCATGTGAGGAATCAGGCAGTACATGTCTCTGTACTGCCTGATTTCTGTATGTCAACAGCTGTTACATAAATTAGCTAACTATTAACACTGAGAGACAATGTTCCAAAAGTATCAGAGTTACCTGTTAAGATTTATTGATGGTAGTAACACTGTACTCCTGTTTTTGTGGAAGTCTTTATGTTCATGTCCTATATGGTTTGGGATTGGGGATTGGGGTGGGGGATGACCTAAGGGCAAAGAGAAGTGACAGGGTTTTGCAGCTCAGTTGGATCCCATCCCCCTCTGCTGGCCTGCTTGGTTAACAGGCAGATGACTGGCAGCTTCTTCTTCTTGTTTCACTTTCTATAAACAGATTTACACATTTCCTTCTCTCTTCAGCATGCAGCAGCCCCCTCCCTCTGTAGCGAGCCCTTGCTGGGATCAATAAAGTTAGCAAACATCTGATTGTTATTGGAGTGTGAAGGAGGAGGAGGAGGATGGGATGTGGTGATGTTTAGATCTCAGATCTCGTCATGTGAGTAGCGGGGGAGGAGGGGAGCAGGAGGCTGCTCCCTCAGTGTTTTTTCTTTTTTTGTCTGGACTTGTTCTCTCCTCACATGTCTGGCTCTCTAAGACCCTCCCACTGTTTCCACAGTGCTGTTTCTCTCTGGTCTGTCCTTCTCCTCCCACCATGGCCCTTGTTCTACATACAGACAGAATTCTGTCGGGTCACTTGGTCATAACAAATGTTCAGAACATTCTGCCTCCTCTGAAATTACAAAAAATGCAAAAGCTGTGCCTTTATGCACTTCTCCTCCCATGTCTGATAACACTGAGTCCCGCTGCAACACGTGCCAGTAGCCCTGCCTCTAGTCCCACCTCTAGTACCACCTCCAGCAGGATGTGCTCTTGGCTCATTGGTTGTTTAGTCTTGTTTACAGGGAAGTCCAGCCACGTTTTTGTTCTCCAAGTATTGAAGTTTTTCAACCTTTTTCCAGGCCGCTCAAACAAAGAGTTGTGAGCAGTAGAACCAGAGTTCAGCAGACTTGGCTCGTCTCTCACCAGCTGTTGGTTTCTGACTGACTTCTCTTATGGATGGCCCTGAGAATGCAATTCCTATGTGGAATCAGCAACCTAGTGCTGAATGTCTGGTTTCAGTGTCTTCTCCGCTGTCCCTACCCAGGCAGCCTCAGCCCACCCCAGGACAGACTACCATGCTGTCGCCGCGGGCAGAGACAACGCCTATTCCTGTTCCCACCCAGGTACGGAACTACCAGCGGATCAAGCAGAACCTGTCCAGCAGCCCGAGCCCCACTCTCTACACCTCCCCCAGGTAAGATGTGCCTGCTATGGGAAGACTGGGTTACATGAACATGGATTAACCACATCCATGCTCAGAGCGGATAATGAAAACACTGACTGTGATTGCATCAGATCACAGAAATATAAGCAGGCACCGGGTTCTTGTCATTTCAAACTTTCCAAAGTGTTGCTGGAAGGGGCCATGGCTGGTATTATTACGGGACTAAATACAGGTAGAGATGACTAAAGGGTAGCGCCTGATTTTTAATGGATGACATTATTTTAACTGTCAACACTGAAAGGTTTATTGAAGGTGAAACTGTATTTTGTAACTGGTTTAATTATTAGATCTTTTCAGTTCGTCAGTCTGAAGATTGGAGTCTCATGTTTCTATGAGGGTTTGATCCAGAAGAATAGCTTCTGGTCTCTAGCTGTGTGTGTGTTTTAACTAGTTGTACTCATAAAAATTTGGGCTGATATTATTGATATTATGGTATATTTCACTTAACTTTGACCACAAAAAACAAGCACATTTCTCACTTCACCATTGCTTCTCTTTTTCAGTTAGATTCCTCCAATCCTTTTCTGCATTGCTGTCACATCAAACACACACCACATGACCACTCTCCTTCTCTTCCCATCCAGAAACAAATGGCAACAAGATGGAAATAAATATCGGTTCTTAATACCTGCCCAGTTGTATTTATCAATCTGATTCTGATGTTAGAGCCGATATATTTTGCATCCATAGCTTTAGCAGCTGATTATTAGTTTAAAAGACAAATTTAGCAAAATCTCTTAGCATTTTTAAGGTATACTTTTATTACATTGTTGGTGCAGAAAATTTATGGAGTAATGAATTGTAAACAGTTCTGAATTTAGGACTTTTCAGATACTGAACAGCAGAAGATGATCTCTGATTCAGAATACTAATGAATTCTGTGTCTAAAAGGCAGCAAGTACAGCATTATTACCCTGCCTGTGGATAAACATCTGATGATAGAAGTTACTTTTTCAATTGGTCAACTAAATAAATCTAAAAAAAAAAAAAATATTTTAGAACAGTACTCAGTACTTCTAGATTTGTTTGTTACAGAGAGTAGTGCTGACTTTAGTTTGGGAAAGAAGAAATTTACACATTTTCTTGTGACCTGCTTTTGTCTCTAGCTTATGCTATGATAAAGCTCATTTGATATAGATCTTTGATTAAGACATCAATAATACATGGATGTAAATCCTTTTGAAAGCTACCAAAGATGAAGCAAAAGCCTCATACTTTTTAAGTAACTCTGGAAGTTGATTTATTCTCTTATTGCTGGATGTTTGTTTGGGTTCTCCAGGTCGGGAACAGTAAGGCGCTCCAACACGAGTCCTATGGGCTTTCCAAAGGTGGGGTCGGGTTCTCCCAGTTCAGCGGACACCCCTCAGACGGCGAGCCGACGCCTCTCTACTGGCAGCTCTCGACCTTACTCCCCATCACCTCTAGGTAGGTCCTGACTCTGGTCATGTGGGCGTAAAGACAGGCACATAGGAAGTCCAAGTATTCTGCTACTGTGTGTATTTGCAGTGGGTACCATTCCTGAGCAGCTAGGCCACTGCTGCTGCCACCTGCAGAACCAGGAGCCTCGCAGCCGCAGCTCTTCGGGAGGTCAGTGTTTGTTCCTGCACTCTGACACATTAGATATTCACACCTTCCAACCACAGTTTAAAATCCTGCAGTTGAAATGGAATTATTTTCACATCAGTCAGAGATTTTGGTCTGGCTATACACAACATACGAATAGTATAGTTGTTCCTATCAGTCGTCACGGTGACTTGTTTTTCATCACATTGTCTCCAGTGCTAGACTCTTAACAAACTTCTTACTCTCTGTGTTTGGAGAGTCATGACCGACTGACCTGTTATGTGTTCCTGCAGCTGACTAGATAGAAACAGTGCAGATCAATCACTGTAAAGCTGAATAACACTTGCAATCAAAGCTCACTAGGTGCCATGGCAGCGCTTTCTACTTTAACTCCTACCTCGCCACAGGGCAAAGCAGGTCAGGGGAGGCAGTGTGCTTTTTTTCAAAGTGATGAAGTTGTACCAAACTGTACCGCTGCAACCTGTAGAAAATTCAACTGCCTGAGAACTGTTTGACCGAAAAAACCAGTAGTGAAATGGTTTTAAGGCAGAACTAAAAGAATTGCACAAAAATTTCAAAATTTGCACAGAAACGTAAAAATAGAGCCTCAGATAATTAGACAATTTATCAGCAAAAGACTTAATTTAGACATGAGTTTCACTTTAAAAACTCAACTGATTGGGACCAGAGTAAATGAAGCATATATGTGAAAATGCCCTGAATTGATTTCTCCCTTAGCCATATATATCTCACCTGGTCTTTCTACCTTTTGCAGGTTCTCCGGTTCCATCCTCTCAGCTCCTAGGAGCCCGACTCCAAAGCGCCCCGACGCTGACAGACTTCTACCAGACCAGGCAGAAGCTCCATAAGCAGCTGTCTGACCCCGTGCAGCCTTCCTCCTGCTCCTCATCTTCTTGCAGTCATTCCCCCCAGTTTTGTCGCCCTGCAAATCTTGGCTCTTCCCCCACCAAATTGTTGGGGTCTTCGCCACGCACGTCTGACTGGCTTCAAAAGTCCCCATTGCCTACCATCATTGGTTCCCCCACCAAGGTGAGAGCAGTTACCAGCTGGATAACATCAGCTTCACCTGTACATATCTGCTGATATTTACTTGCTAAATTAAGGAAATCTGGGCTGATTTATCAGTGCAGCCCCATTTGGCAGTTTGTACTGTACATACAGAACGAGGTCATTCATACATAGTGTTGGGTAAATATGAAGTCTTTCTGTAAACTATTTTTAAAAAACATTGATTTTCTAAGCTTTGTTTTTTTGATCCATGAACAAAATTACTTAATAAATTAGTTTTTCCCCATTTTGTGTTCAGACAATCTCTGCACCATTCAAGATCCCCAAAACGCAGGCATCCTGTAACCTGATGGCGCTGGCAGACAGTCCGCTTCCTAGCAGGACGCTGGCTGACTGTCGGGACGTGTGCAGCCACCACTGCAGCCCATACCTGACAGGGCGGGCGGCGGCCCCAGAGGCCAGCAGAACCTTCGGCAGGTAGATGACCCCTAGATTTACTGCACAAACTGTTCTTCTGTTAGTGCAGACTAACATGATGGCATACAGAAGCTCTTGAATCTATATGTTGATTTGTTCCAATTTGTTATTTATCTAGACTGACATCATTCTAGCAGACATGAATAGCCTCTTGTACAATCTTTACAGCCACTGTTTCATGTTATTACATCAGTATGTCAAATGTTTCCTCATAGGTCTGTTAGTACAGGTCGACTGTCTGATCAACCAATCAGGATCACTCTGGGCGGACAGGCCTACCAGGGCAGCACTGACAGCCTGAACACAGAGCGACCCATGGACACAGGTACACAGGCAAAGCATCCTCTCCCCACTACTTACCTTTCATTTTACCTGAAAGCAAACAGTTCATACAGATTTCAAATCTGATAATGACCATTGTCCTTGTCTTGTGGTGGAGATTTGGACTTTGAAACTTTCAGAGGGAAGGACTTTTGCCTAGAGTTGCCTGTTGTGAGCAACAGGGCCCGGCGAATACCCGTGGTTAAACGGACGGCGGAGTCCGGCGGTAACAGGCGCTTAAATTTCGTGTCAAAAGGTTGAGACCTTTTCCTGTTGTGGGCAACGGGGCCCGGCAAATACCCGTGTTTGAACGGATGGCGGAGTCCGGCGGTAACAGGCGCTTAAATTCCGTGACAAAAAGAAAAGAAAAAAAAAAAAAACCTTGGTATTTTATTCTAAATTGCATGCCTTTGTGTTTTGTGTTTATGATGAAAAGCACTTTGAAATGCCTTGTAGCTGAAATGTGCTACACAAATAAAATTTGATTGATTGATTGAGAGGGACTCCAGGTTGGGATGGGAGTGGTGGAATGCTCCCTCCACTGGTGCCTCTGTGGCCTACTAGAGCCACAAAACTCTGAAAAGATTTTAAGTCCAAACCTCCAGCTCAGAGAGAGAACTCTCCATTTTTCTGAGATGTTTGGTTCCTTCTATTGTTCAACCTCTGCCTCTACTTAATCCCAGGTGTGTAGTGTCAATATTTGATAAAATCACACTCTGCGTTGCCTGCTTAACTCACACCAAACCAACAGCTGGAAAACTGCCTCATTCACATTCTCCCTTTCTTTTTTTCTTTATCATTTCAAAAGTTTGCTTAAAATTTGCATGAAAGTTGGCTGGAAAGAGCTATGGCACCTCAGTATAAATGCAGCTGTTCTCTGGGTACCTCCGAGATAATATTGTATAAAAATAAGCATCATGGGTGGATTTGAATATTTGCTCGGTGGTGCCATCATTGTTTGCCAGTGAATGAACTCGTTTTCTGTCTATGTAGCCCCCAGCATGGCTCAAGGAGGATCACCCAGTCCCCGTACTGTCCTCTTCACCGTGGGCTCACCGCCCAGCAGCAGCACGCCTCCGACCTGCAGCCACCTGGGCGCCAGACCTCGCACCACCTCTGGTGAGACCCCTGCAAGTCCACTCCCCACTCTGCTGAGCTGCAATCACTTGCTCCCAGTGTTCTGCATGTTAATGATCCCAGTTCTTACTGTGTTCTCAGTGGGCTCCAGCAGTTCGGCAGGCTCCTTGTGCTCCACCAGCGGTCGGGTGTGTGTGGGATCTCCCCCAGGAATGGCCATGGGTTCCTCTCCCCCAGGGAATCTAGGTATTGGGCAAGGTGTTCCAGGAGCAGACGGAGGCCCCGGCAGCCTGCGCTACATTCCCTATGGGACGTCTCCCCCCAGCATGGAGGGGTTCATCACTTTTGAAGCCCCAGAGCTGCCTGAGGAGACCCTGATGGAGGTGAGGGGATGGGGATTGTGACACAATGCTAGATTTTTGCTTCTGTTGACGTATGCCGTTTGCAGAATCAAAATGTATTTAAAGTTAGAATGTTAAGGGCTGAAACTAATGATTATTTTAGCAATCGATTATTCTGAGTTAATCGGATAAAAAGAATCGACACATTCTGCAGATTGTACTTTAGCTACTCAAAATTTTTAAAACTATAAAATATGTTTAACAAGTCTTCAACGAGAATTGAGTGTTACTCAGTTTGGGCAGTTTTTTGCTCAAAAGAAAACCCTTTTTTTTTGAATAAGAAAAAAAAGAAAAACTTTTCTTGCTCAAAATGCAATAACAGCATTCCTTTGGTGAACGCTTGATCATTTATAGCTAAAAATTATTTTAAAATCAACATGTGAAAAGCTCAGCTGTTTCTGCTTGACTTGGCATCAGTACATAGTAAAGCTGAGGTGGTCATTTTATTGGATTAACTGATTGATAATTGGATATCAGATGGAATCTAATAGATTGTTCCTATTATTTTGAACAAGGTAAAGCTAAAACTGGATAAAGCATATTTTCATAGACATTTTTTTTCTATTTTAAATGCAAAGTGTATGTATTTTTGTATAGTCTAATTATTGATTTGAGTGCTCTTGTTTTAGCCTTTTTAGGTGTCTGTATTCTCCAGTTAGTGATTAATCAGTTATTGAATTAGATTATTGGATCATTTCATAGATTATTTGAGATTAATCTGATTCATTATTTTAGCCCTAAAACTTTTTAACAAAAAAATATGTAAACCGATGGACCAACTTGTGTGGTAGCGTTGGAGTTGGTCCTCGACTGCTGGGTTAAAGCATCATGTTGTTTTCTTGGCTCAGCGGGAGCACACAGACACCCTGATTCACCTTCGGATGATGCTTTCCTTCACCGACTGCATTCTGGAGATGGCGGCGCTCCGAGCTGGAGGGGCAGAGCTCGGCATGTCTGCTGCCCCCTTGTACCCCCCTCAGGACAGTGTGGTTGTGGACCAGATCAGCCAGCTCAGTAAAGAATGGGGGTAAGTCCCTGGGGTAAAAAACCAAAAAGGCACAAGTTCTTTTGTTTCATAGTGCGACTGTGCTGCCCCCTGCAGGCAGGTAGAGCAGTTGGTGCTATACATGAAGGCAGCTCAGCTCCTTGCTTCCTCTCTCCATCTGGCAAAAGCTCAGATTAAATCTGCCAAGCTGAATCCCTCAACTGCTGTCAAACAAGGTGTGGGCATTTCCCTCCTCATCTCTAATAATGTAATTTTATTCCTTTTAGAGAGTTAAACTTATCATTAGCACCACATCTGTTTTCCTCTTACTTTATAGCATCAAAGGATGCACAAACTAAAGCTCTTTTCCTCCTTTTGTCAGTGATCAAGAGTTTGAATGAGCGCTACAAAAGCTGCATCGCCTTCTGTCGACACCTCACCGACAAACTCAACCACTTTTTCTCTGACAAGCAGCGCTTTGTGGATGAGATCAACAGCGTCACTGCAGAGAAGCTAATCTACAACCACGCCGTGGAGATCGTGAGTTCCACACACTCGCATGACTCCATAATCTGAATTGTCACATGTACTGAGCATGCAGGTGCAGCCTAATGGTTCCATGATGTGTGCATCAGGTTCAGTCTGCAGCTCTGGATGAGATGTTTAAACAAACAGAGGACATAGCGTACCGCTACAGCAAGGCTGCCATGCTGCTGGATGGCCTCTCCAAGATCCTGCAGGACCCCGCCGACACTGAGAACGTGCTGAAATGTGAGGAAGCAACGACAGACCTTGTTCATTACATGGATACGTTTTTATTTATGTTTAATGGTGGCACTTTTCCACAATTGCATTCTTTTGTCCCTCAGATAGATGGATAGATGTGACAAAAAGAAATGAGTCAGGAATAATAATGACAAATGTAAACACAACAAAGAAGTTCCTAAGTATGTCACTGCACTAATAAGGACATGATTAGGCTCCACCTTATACTCAGAACTGTTTTTTTGAAGCCTTAAAGAGTTTGTAATTTCCTCCAAATGTTCCAGACTCTTTGGATCCATGTTATATGTAGGAGGTCCTGGTTTCAGCCATCTGATGGTTATGCATTTCAATGCTGCTGTGAGCAATAGAATTAGCAGATATTAACACTGCCACTAGGATCTTTTTTGGAGCATCTCTTCTGAAAATTACCTTGCGAGTTTGAGATTTCCCAGAATACACTTAGTTTAGGATAAGACCAGAAGATACGAGTATGGTTTGTGTTCTGTGTCCCAGTTGCCCCAGCATTAACTGGGTTGTATTGGGCTCATTTTACTAGATATTGCTGGCATTCTGAAAAACCAGACGATTACTTTCCATTTGAATTTTCTCCAAGTATTACAATTTGTGGCTTATTGTCCTCCAGGACATATTTCTTCCCATGTGTCCCCTGTTATAGGCTCCTGCAGTTCAGTCTCCCATTTCTGCTTTTTATTCATGGACAAAAAATTAATTTATGGTTTTTCTTTCCCCTGTGTATGTCCATTAAAACCTATTGAAATTTAGACCAGTTATGTGTCCTCACAAAGCTTCTAAGTTGTAAATATCTATAGAAATCTGTCTTAGGACACCAAATTCAGTTTTCATCTGCTCAAAAGTTTTGGAATATTTGTCTTCAATTAATTGATGAATATGAGATAGTCCATAATTAGACCAGTATCTCAACCCAGAGTGTGACTTGTTTGGTAAAAAGGTTTTCAGAAATCCTATATTTAATAAAAGGAATGACTGTTTCAATAACTTAAAACCTGTTTGTACCAGATTTTGTGTGTGTGTGTTGATTTTTTTTTTGTCAGAATTGTCACTTCTTTTACAGGAGCATCTCAGAAGGGTAATGTTTGCAGTGGCACTGAACACATGCTTTCCTCTAGTTTAAGCCACTGAGTGTTTGTACTATTCTGTATCTGAGAAAAACAGGATTTAAGTTGTGCAGGCCAGTAATAATATTTTAAGTTTGGCAGGTTAAGTTCAATTGTTTTTAATCTGGTTACTAACAGGTGTCTGTGTGTGTTGCAGATAAAGCCAGTGTGGAACGCAGGATCTCCTCTTTGTGCTACTGTACGGTGACACTGTTTGAGTAGCAGGTGCCGCCTGACCCCCATAGCGGGACCACGCCCTAAAGACACTCTGGAACTGGAACACTCTCCCAGCTTCATGTTCCTTCCTGTAGCAGCTCAAGCACTTTTCATTTGTTCATTCTTTGTTTTGGAGAGGATTTTTGTGGCTGTTCGTCATCAGTTTGTTGTACTGACTGTGTCGCAGACTGAGCTGAGTGATGCACATTATTCCAACCAAAGATGACAACAAATCACGAAGAAAATGGTAAAACCAGATGTGGACCGTTTTTTTTTTTTTTTTTTTTTTTAACATTCTTTTAAAGGTGTTTTTTAATGTTATGATGAGGGCATCACATCAGGTTACCATAGAAATCCTGGATATCATTGGTTTTTACCAGACAGGGAGACTGCTGTGGACTCTAAACGGACTTGAACCCTGGTTGGAGAAACTATATGCGAGTTTGAATTGGTGATCATTCACTCTTGTTTCAGTTTTAGTGCGTTTATTTGGAATTGAACAGACTTCTCTGCCATTCAAGAAAACCTCAAGTATTGCAGTTGAAGGAAAACCATCTTAATGGACAAAAAGAAAAAAAAAACCTGAGCTGCTGTTACATGAACCAGACAGCCTTGAGAGCAAAGGATCCTGTAGATTTGTAATCACTTCATTTTAACTTTGTGTTTTAAACTCTTGCACTTTATTAAGGAACATGAGGAGGGGACAATGGGAAGAATAATGTGAAGACAGGGTGGACGCTTTTCTCATCACTCTTTTAATCACCCTCTTGCATGATCAATAAGTCCTCGCACATGCATTCAATTGGATCAGTGGGCTGCAATTTGCAGCCATTTTAAGGCCTCTGACCTTTTTTCTGTTAATAACAGAGCAATATTTTGAAAGCTTGTTCTGACTTGTTGATCATGTAGCTGACAGTAAGGTGTAGTCAAGGTGGGGTTCAGTTAGGAGGGACTGGGTCTTCTCACATGAGCATCCAAATGTGTTGAGTGGATGCATATCGTTCTCCTGCAGCCAGTGCGCTGTCTACTACAAACCCTGCTGAAGTGAAGCTGATCTGTTGCATTATTTCACAAGTTCCAACAATAAGATTCATTTTCCTCAAGAAGAAAAAAACTAATTAAATGCAGCTTTTTGTCTTATCAGAACTGTAGCTCATTTTTAATAAAACTAAACTTGTTTGCAAACTTGTATATATCTGAATGAGCTGCATGTCAGGATTCCCTTTTCGAGGGGGCCGTGTGTGTGAGATCCTCCTGAGGGCAGCAAAGGCTGCTGCCTGTCAGTCAAAGAGCACAAATCTTTATATGTAGATAGACGAATTTCTATTGCTTGTATTTGTGTTTGCCAAGGGTTTGATAAGAAGAACAATCTTTGGCACACCTGGCGCGTGCCAAAGATTGCAACAAAACTCATGGCAGCTCCAATCTTTCTACCAGGACTGTGTTGTTGAGATCACATTCTTTAGCGCTCATTTAGAACGCGACCCATCTGTCATTTCCTCCCACTCTGGATTCAGAGTTTTCTCATGCGTCCTCCTGTCTCCCTCTGAAGTCATGTGCTGCGTTCCAAACACTGTATGTACTGTATGTGAGAGCTGCCAGGTGTGCATTAAGGTCAGTAGTATCTAGATAGAACAGGAGGTGCCTTCTTCTCCTGAAAGCAGACACAGGCTGACTCCTCTGTACAGGTGTGAACATGTTTGTGTAAAAAGAAAAACTGAGGAGTTTCAGGGCCTATATTCCAGATGTACTGTTCTTTATCTAAACATATCCCTGTTTGAGTTATTCCCTCCCATGAGCTCTGATCAACATGAAGCCTTTTACTGCACACAAACTAAAGGGAACTGATTAGGTGGGGAGAAAACCCCCCCACAATCTTTGTATAGTTTTGGACTGTATTAAAACATTGAGCATTTTAGATGAAGCATGGGTACCAAGTCTGTATCTGACCCTGTAGAACCTCTAGAATGTTGAATGTATCTACCCTGTTGTTTTGCACCTCTCCAGCTTGAACTGAATGTCTATTGAAGTCAGTCACAACTGTTATTAGATTCTGTCTGAGCACCAGTTTTGCAAAGTGAAATGTTAACATTCTGCTTGTTTGATTCAAAGCAGTCTCCCTTTGTTCTTGATGGAACTCAAATACAGTCTTTGTAATTAAAAGAAATCAAAATGTGTGTTAATTTTTTTTTATAAGCTTGGAAAATTTTTTCATTTTTTTTATGCAAAAGAAAGCTTATGGATATGTTTCAGATTTTAATTGAGGTACATATACCTACTAATGCTGAGCATTTCACGAGGAAGATGTGGGCATTTAGAGAAGTGATAAGCTTCATAATAAGTGGACTGTTAACTGTGGCATGATGATTGGCTTATGTGTTATGTATCATTAAATTATTTCTAAACCTTTCTGAAGGTAAATGCTTTCGAAACCTCAAATTTACACTTTCTGAAAATGACTTTAGTCTCTCTGCTGAAACTTAATGTAATCTTCCTCTCATAATGAATAGAACCATTGCAGTTAGTTTTGATGTTTAAAAAAAACCCAACATCCCATAAGAGCCGAGCTGGATCCCTTTGCCATTATTTAACTCTGTCATCAGATGATGTCACGTTTCAAATGGAACAAGCATGTTTTTGTATGGTTGTAAAGTGGAGTACCTTTGTTTGGGGGTGGGGGGACTCTGTGCAGAAATAAGTCTTTTCTTTGGCGCCTCTTTAACATGGCGCCCTTAAGGATTATAGCTTTACATCTATTTTTTGCACCACCACAGTGACAAGGATGATCAATAGGAATGCTACTTGTGGAAGAACACTGGCCTGAAGACAGTTTCTCCTATGGTTGCTGAGGAAAGCAATATGTAGAAAAATGACATCCACTGATTGGCTCCTTCTCTGTTTGACATTTTAAAGGACCAATTCCTGGCCTCAGCTGTCGGCATGTTTGGAACAGAAGTTTGATCAAACTGTTGCTTGGTGGGAGAAGCAGAGGAATTTATTGAAGGTAGCTTGTTTTCAGACTAGTTACTACTAAAATGAACTTTATTCTGTATAGTTATTAACAGGTGTTTCGTGAACAAATGTGTTTTTCAGGGTTTAGAGTGCGTCAATGTTGGCCCGATTCTTGAACGTTATTTCGGCCAGCCGTTCTCCACAGACCCGCCCGACAGATTGTCCTACCGTCGCGCGCATCCAAAGCTGCTACCGTCATGTTTACAAACCGAAAACTGTAGCGGCTCGTGTTCATTTTAAACACGTTGAATTATTATTTGAGTAACGCGACTGAAGTGGAAGTTTAGGAGTTATGCTAGTTAGCATAGCATTGGAACAATTTATAGATCACTTCCTCCATCAGAATATCCCACCCGCTGAAAATGAAAAGCTAGAGACGCATGCACTAATCCTTTTATTAGTTTTCCACGTTTAAAAAAGTATTTTTACAGAGGTGTTTGTATGAATAAAACAGCACCAGACAGGGGAAACTGGTTTTTATTTAAATGAAATTAAACAGAGCTGCAATCTAAAAGAATATTGCTACTGTAAGATGATTTATTTGTACGTTTCATGTAATATGGTTCTATAGAAGATCAGTTGTTTACTAAAGATGTTAAGGAGTTGTGCTGCGCCTTTAAGAGGAGTTACTATGTTGTTGTTTTTCTTCTTGCCCCTCCTCCGGAGGTTCTGTGGGGTTTGTTTTGGGTTCTGGCAAGGTGGTTGAATAAAAGTCTGGACCTCTAAGCTATTCCCGTTCGTTGTCCTGCTCTTTCTCCACCCACGACCTCCAAATTTCTGGTAACACAGATTTATCTGACATTATAGTGTTACACTACCAACATGCTCGATTTAGTACGGTTTAATAAAAACAAAAGTGTTAAACTGAAATATTTTAAAGTAGCCTATAAGGACAGGGCTGTAAAGCCAGGAATAAATAAAATAATAAGCTTTTCTTAATATTCGACGAAATAAAAGAGGAAAGGAAACTTCCACTGATAGGATGTATTGATGAGACGTCTGCTGAGTGACGTAGCATCGATGTGCGTATAGCCTACGCATCACCACAAGGTGGGATGGATTAATGGGTAGCACAGGTATTAGCAAAATAAGCGGCCGCTTAAGGCCCCGGGGCCGCTAGGGGACCCGCTAAGTGGAACAGGTTTTTTTTATTTTATTTTTATTTTTTGTAATGATTGCTATATGATTATATTGACAAAAACATACAAATTCATTATAAAGTTGGGATTTTTTTGAACAATATATATTTAATAATTCATGTGGAAATCTTTCTTATATGGGCAAAAATACAAATTAAAAAAATCAGTTTTTATTGATGTAAAAAGGTGACGCTAGTTGCTGCTAGTGGATGAATGGATGGATGGGGGAAAAAAAGTCTGGGGATTTTCAACTGCTTTAGGATCATTTCCATGTGCTACATCACTTTGGCTTTGCCCAAGCAGGTCAACTTTCTGAACTTTGGATGAAACGTGTGCATCAAAATGTATGACTTGTTCTCACCTGTGGATCGGTTTCCTGATAATCTAGGATCAGAGTGATGAACAGGAGGAGAGATTCCATCAGAACAGAAAAGAGATGAAGAATTTTGCACAATGAAAACGTAATGTTCAATTTACATGTAATTACACTCATCAGCCTTTATGATTCAATTAACAGATATCAAAGTTTGTAGCATTTAATTATAAACTGTTAGAAGGTTTTCTTCTATAACCTTTTTTGGTCGAGAAACATTTACAGAAATGTCACAAAAACATAATCAATTTTGACAGAAGATTGGATTTCTCAAAATCAAATTAGAATAAAAACCTGACCTGATTGGGGAAAATGGATGTCAGTTTTGGATTCAGTGTTGCAAAAATAGTATTAAATCAGTTGAAAAAATATTGACAACCTCCAAAAAATATTTTTTTGTGACCCAGTATAATCCTTCTGTAATGTTCCTCCCAGATGTCTCAGGAAGAGCTGGTTGTAGAGCGGGCCAGGCGCTCCTTCCAGACTGGCAGAAGCAAACCTCTGGAGTTCAGATTGAAGCAGCTGAAGAGGCTGCAGAGCTTCATAAAGGAGAGGCAGGAAGACATTAAAGATGCTCTGCAAAACGATCTTGGAAAGGTTGGCAACTCATTTATAACACATTTATTTTGTTATTCTGTGATCAGTTTGATTTATTCAGTTCTAATGGTGAGAAAATGTTTCCACCTTGTTTTGTACAGTTGTCAATTTCCTTCTTTACACTCCAAAAGCTGCTCTTGAATGGAGTTGTATGACCCCATTGCTGGCAGACATTTAATGTCTTCTGATTGTCTGGAATGATATTCTGAAGAGCCCAGTGGTGACTTTTTACCTTTTAAGGACAGACACAGTGTGAGTGATGAAGTTTAAGGTGGAAATTGTCCAGAGATGGAGGGAGATCAGTTTGCATGAGTGCATGATTGACTGAAGTAAACTCAAGGAATCAGAATAGAATTTTTTTCATTACCTTTGTTTTACAGAGTGGCTGTGCGTCTGAGCTGTATGAACTGCTGGTTGTGGAGGCCGAACTTCAGCTCTCATTGACGAGGCTTGCAGAGTGGGCAGCTCCCCGACATGTGGAGAAGAACCTCTTCACTCTGTCAGATGAGGTTTATGTCAGGCCAGAGCCCCTTGGGGTGGTTCTCATCATCGGACCCTGGAACTATCCCTGGTCTCTCACCCTGCTGCCACTAGTTGGAGCTATTGCAGCAGGTAGCTGAATGGTTTTCAGTCCTCTATTGATCAGATGTAGCTTACAATTCAGTAAAGTGAATCCTTAAAAGACATTGATATAGACAGTGTTTATGAGAATTGGAATGTTACTATGTCAATCAGGGCTAGGCAGCTGCATTATTGATGAGCCTAATCACTTTTTAAGAAATCATGAGTGACATAATACAACAATCTAAGCGACTGAAAGAAAAACTGATTCAGCCACAGATTTTATTGCATGGCATACAGAGTTTATGCTTTAGCATACATGGCAGACTTTATGCCAGTCTGGCTAGGTCAGTCTGTAGACCTACATTTCTAGCATGCTCTCTAGTTTTTTTTGCAATGAGTATTGTTGAGTGCTCATCTTTAAACTTGCATATATATTGCCACTTAAAGGTTTTTGTTTGGCCAAAAGTGTCAAAAAATATTCAGATAGTTTAAAGTGAAGGGAAAAAGCAAGCATTTAGGCTAAAATAGGTTCAGATATATGAATACCACTGATGTACTGTTTGTGTAACCACTTCTATGCGTAGCAGCTTGTCCATGTAAACAGAAATGTGAACTCATTTAATCACAACACTGATCAGATGAGATTTATTTGCAGCTGGTAACTCCTGATTTTCTCTCAGAGTTTTTCATCATGTCTGTCTGCTCCAGGATGAATTTGTTTATCATTTCCAGGTAATGCAGCAATAGTAAAACCATCTGAGATCAGCTCCAACTCCTCTGCAGTCATCAAGCAACTTCTTCCCCTGTACTTGGATAAGGTTAACTTGTTGCTTCGTTTTTCTGAGTGTTTGCATTGACATTAAATTGTGTATAACTGGAAACATTATGTGTAGGATTTGTACCAAGTGGTGGAAGGTGGTGTGCCAGAGACCCAGCAGCTACTGCAGCAGAGGTTTGATCACATTTTCTACACAGGCAGTACAGCTGTAGGTAAACTGGTGATGGAGGCTGCAGCGCGCCACCTTACCCCTCTGACCCTGGAGCTGGGTGGAAAGAGCCCCTGCTACATCGACATAGACTGTGACATCAAGATCGCTTGCCGGTCTGTGTCTGACAAAAAATATAGAACAAAATGTCACAATGGCTCCACCGAGCCATCTAACACAATGAACCGTTTCTGTTCTTTCTTCCAACACAGTCGCATCACTTGGGCAAAGCTTGTAAACTGTGGTCAGACGTGCATTGCTCCAGATTTTATTCTGTGTGAACCTTCTGTACAAAACAGAGTAGTGGAAGAGATCAGGAGTTGTGTTAAGGTTAGTGTGGCTTGAAGAATGGAATGGAATTCACATACACACAAACACACTCATGCACACGCATGCACACACGCACACACACTGCTTGGAAACCACAATCAAAACGTACCAAATATTTCACATTAGTTTGGTTCAAAATAAATCAATTCAATTCAGTTTACTTCTATAGCACCAATTCACAACAAATGTCAGCTCATTGGCCTTTCCAAAAAAAAAAAAAAAACAAATAATAAAGAAGTATGGATTGCAAAGAATAAAAGTATAAGAAGTTTCCATATATATGAAAATGTTGTGTGTCATGAAGGGGCTTACATTGCTTCCAGTTTATAACAAGCCATTGATTGTTATTATAATTTATTGGCACAAATTATATGTTTGCTTCATGTTTCACTTATTGTGCGGGCCAACGAGGGACATAATAGTGCAGCTAGTCTGCTGACAATATTTATGTAATAAAAACAAAACAAAAAACACCATGATTAAACTTTAATATTGTGTCATGTTAATAAACGAACAGAAATGAATATTAACAACCATCAGAGAACAAACAACCATCATGTAGCCAAATGACTATTGAGAATAAACCCAGGGAATTCATTGTCTCAGAGTTCCCTTATTGGCTTGTATGAAACACATTCACCTTTTACAAAAGAAATTTAGCGCTCCTTATTTGTAATCTTTGACAATCAGAGCCTTAGGCTTTAACAGCAATTTCTTTGTGGTTTCTTCAAATAACTTCAAGGATCTCATGTATGACTCATTCAAAAAGAATTGCCCATTTTCTTTGCCTTAAGACAAGGCAAAAATGCCTCACTAAATGTCTCCTTTCATGCTGTGAGCTTCACTACCTTAAACCTTGAACATTAAAGTACCAAACCATGATTTTTATGCCCCATTACCTGTTCTTATTGCATTTGATTTTCTATTTATAACAAAAATGTTAAAGATGTTTTATTGTATCTTAATGCTTCCAACCTTTCATCTCTGGATCACTGCAGGAGTTTTACGCTGACAGCCCAAAGACCAGTGATGACTATGGCCGCATCATTAACCAGCGCCATTTTAAGAGGATCATGGGTCTCCTGGAGGGGTGCGCCATTGCGTTTGGTGGAGATGCTGATGAATCCCAGGGCTACATAGGGAAGAGATTTGTTCTCTGCATCAGACATTCCTGGAACTCTGGAGCATCTGTATTTACTGTAGTAGCGCAAACATAACATTTCAAGCATAGTTCACCATGAGAATGAGATCATTCCTTTAAAGAAGGCCATGTTCAAGGCTTCATGTTAGCCAGTTTTGATGTGTTTCAGAGTGTAATTGGCCTTGGCAAGTTAAAAATATTCTCAGATCTTTTTATCTCACATTTAAAGATTTAGGTATATGCATAAATCAAACAATTGCTGTGCTGTGCGCCACATGTTCTTATATTTCCTGCTAACCTACACATCAATTCAAACAAATTAGTCTGCAAATTAATTTAGGAGTAAAAATTCAAATGTACAGAGAATAAATGTTGAGTAGTGTGAAAGTAATAGTTTGAACTGAAGAGTGTGGTTTTAACATGACAAAAGCATTTCACGGTATTTCTGTAGAAACTAGCTTCCTAATGATGACCAGTGGCGCCCTCTTCTGGACTACTACACTAAAAGAAGGTCTTAAGCAGACTTTATTAGTTAATGACGAACTAATTTTAATTTAATAAATTATTAATTGACAAGTAATTTGAATCGATTGTTATGTTTGCAATTTTTAGGATTGTGTTATCCTATGAAAAGGATTTAGAATTTAACCAGACTGTAAAGAGTTCAGAATGGGACTTTCAGCCCAGACGTGTTTTGTCTCGATGCATCCTGCTGAACACGGTTTCAATGTGTTTTGAGTTTAAGAACTTGGCAATCTAAGGAGACCATAAACAGAAAGGATGTTATATTTTCCCACGCTGTTGTATGCATACTATGTTTCCTAAATATTTTACTTCATTTTGTTTTTTTTTTCAGGTCCCACAGTGTTGAAAAATGTAACAGGTGACTCCAGAGTGATGCAGGAGGAGATCTTTGGACCACTACTGCCCATCGTCACAGTGCAGAGTGTGGATGAGGCAATCCATTTCATCAATGAGAGAGAGAAGCCGTTAGTTCTCTATGTGTTTTCCCACAATGCCAAGGTAAATGCTTGGCCTGCTGGCAGATGTTTTCCTCTTCTTAATGCTAAAGGAATATTTTTTAAATAGCTGATCGAAAAAGTGCTAGCTGAGACGTCTAGTGGAGCCCTGGTGGCCAATGACTGCATCGTCCACTTCCTGGACAGCGCTCTGCCGTTTGGAGGAGTTGGTGAGTGTAGGCTGTCTGTCCTGCTGGTCACCATTCATCACAAGGTTTTCACTCTGACTTCCAATGTTCTGTTTGTCAGGGCATAGCGGTATGGGCCGGTACCGAGGCCGCCACACCTTCGACCAGCTCAGCAATCTTCGCAGTTGCATGATCAAACAACTCAAAAGGGAGGGGCTGAACAGCATGCGATACCCCCCCACAGCACCAAGAAGCTGGGCTGGGCCCGTCGCTTTCTACTTTCACAGTTTAATGTGCAGAAGCTGCGTAACATGGCTATGCTGGCTATGCTGACTTGCCTTGCAGCCTTTGTGGTTCAGGTAAAGAAAAACTGTCATGTTTTTCGCAATTAGCAATGAATCAATTACTCATAAATTCAATTAGCTTGATAATTTTCATTCTATTTTTAATATTTTTATATTAATTATCAGACTAATATATACTCTGGTTAGATTTGATAATATTTTGTCTTTTACAATTACAATATTTTGTCTTGTTTGATTATATTTAATGGTGTATTTCAAGCAGATTAAAGATGGAGGGAAATTGGCCAGAGATCAACTGACCTTTTTAAACCTATAAACATGACAAATAATGGTTTTCATTTTAGGTGTTAGAGTTGGGGGTGTTCTCCCTGTGCATGTGGGTTCTCTTCAGATACTCCGGCTTTCTCCCACAGCTTAAAAACATGACTCTCAAATTGTCCTTAGTTGTGTGTGTGCATGTTTGTTTGTCTTGTCTGTCTCTGTGTTGCCCTGTGATGGACTGGTGACCTGTCCAGGGTGACCCTTCCTCTCGCCTGTTGATCCCTGGATATAGGCACCAGCTCCCCTTCCAACCCCACAATGATAATGGATGGATGCCCGTTAGAGTTGGATAAACAATGATATTTCTGTCAGATGTGGATTATGTAAGCTTATCACCTCAAAAGCGTCTTATTGCTGAACAACCATTAGATGTCAGTAGTGATTTTTTGCATAAAATACCTGAATGTTATCTGTTCTTCAATAATGTATTGTTGATAATTAACAAAGTTTTTCTATTGTGTCAGCTAATCAGTGCCAGCTGGTATCACAGGAGAGTTATTTATTGGAGCCTGGTTTCCAAAGCAATAATTCTGTTTAGGATTATCAGTAGTAAAGCAGCTAGTTTTACACAAAGTAAATTCTGTTTGCAACTTCATAAATATTATCAAATCATTTTCCATGTTAATCTGACGAGTACATGCTGTCCCCTCATACAGCAATGGCTTTGTCTCTGAGAGACAATGTGTTTTTGTCCAGAAAACCTGCCCACACATCTACCCTCCTTTTAATTACCCAACATGCCTCACTGCCCCTGGTTGAAGGTCTCCTTTGTTCTGGTCAGCTCCACTGTTGTTGACGTCCATGTTTGTTGTGCTCATGCGCAGCAGCTCAGCCATGTTTCTGTTTTTTGTGTCTTGTTGCCTGTAGCGGTTCCTGTGCTGAAGCTGAGCAGTCGATGCAGGTCATCTGCAGCTGGAATCCAGTCAGGTCCATCACTGTACTGGTCCAAGCATTTCATATTTGTACTAAAGTAAAGGACACATGATTGAAGTAATCATTTCAGATCTGTTTTGTGTAAATCAATTATATGAAATCTGCTACAATTTTATGCTCACATTTGTGACCACAATATTGTCCATATTGCTGGACAATATGTCACCATATTATCCAGCAACATGTTACCATGGTAATCCATTAAAGTTCATCAAAATCTCTTTTTAGTTCTGGGTATTCCTCACATTTTCTGTTCATTAAAAAAATAAAGTAAATTTTTTTCCCTGTTTTCTTTCTGTACCGTTATTCCTTCCATCCAAGCTGACATCTGTGTCCTTATGTTCCACTCCAAGGTTTTTGGTTTTTATGGCTGGCTGCCTTCACTGATCAGCTGCTACAAAGATGACAGTAATCTCTGAACTGCTAAATGAAGGCTGTAAAACTAGAAGCCAGAAAGCAGATCCCCTATCATGTAATTGCTGAATAAAACGGTGGGAGGGAGGGGGAGTGGCGCAGACTCTGACCCCAGAGCTGCGCCAGTGCCAAACGGCGCACACAGGTCAGCTGGAGAGCAGAAAACCCGCAGCGCGACGGGAACATTCAGCTCGTATCCGACCAGATCAAGCTCCGGTCCGACTGCGGTGAGTTCGGTATGTAGACGCGCTTCATGGACCGGCTTCCGCAGTCAGTTTGGTCTCAGACGCATCAATATTTTAGAACTGAGATGCAAAGCAAATGGCCTTAGTTGGTCTACGTTAGTGAGATGACGCAGACTCAATTTAATGCAGGCCTAAACTGTTTTATTGAGAAATGTCATAATGATGCTTATCGGGAGTCTGAAAGAATATTTTTCTACAGAAATGTGGGATTCACTGCACTGAAAGCCTGGATTGTACAGGCTGAGTTACTGGTTTGATCTAGAATCCTGAGTTCAGTTTTCAACCCAACGGATGGAAATGACACTAAGAGTAACAAACCTGGATCTATAAACAGGCAACTGGTGGTTAAGACGCATTTCTACATGTAGCTTAATTTATTAACGCAACTAAGATAATGACAAAAACATTATGACTACTAAGATGTTTTTCTTGAAAAATCCATTTGAATTTACACCATTTAGTGTTCAATAAAGCTTATGAAATCAATCCAACTATACTAAATAATTACTTTAATTTTTAAGATAGTATAACCATGAAGAGGCAGTGTTAGAGATCAAGATGTCATCAGAACAAAATGAACTGAATTAAAACATGAGCTCTATCTTCTTTTTCATTCATTTCTTCCAGCAGCTTTCTCACGAAGTACATTTTAGCACTTGTGCTTCATTGTGTATATTTTATATAAGGCTGATGTTTTAAGCAAATCTTTTGAAGCTATTTTATTTGGTTTAATTTACTCAACAAGAACTTTGATTCATACTTTCATTAAGTGGTGCTAAACTAATATATTTGCATTTTAAGGGAGAGCACAGTGGCAAGCACTGCTTCCTTGCAGCCAGGAGATTGTTGATTGTCGGTTCTAACCTGCCCAGGGTGTAAACACTGCTGGAGGCTCACGGTCTGGGCCTTGTTGTTGAGCAGGTGACTGGATGGAAAGGCAGCTGTTACAGCGGGCCAAGGAGGCCTTCATCAGTGGCAGGGCTCGACCTCTAGAGTTCAGACTCCAGCAGCTTCATGCTCTGCAGAGGATGATCATGGAGAAGGAGACTGAGATTTCCACTGCTCTCAAACAAGACATCAACAGGGTAAGGGGACACACAGTCACTGGAGCACCAAATATAAATGTTTGGTGCTCCAGAAGAGTGGTGTATAGCTGGGTTTGATTCCATGCCTCCTGGGTTTTCCACAGAGCCAATATGACACGCCTCTCCTGGAGCTGATCAGCATTGAGAATGAGATCAAACTGGCCATAGAGAAGCTTGCACAGTGGGCTGCTCCTCGTCCTGTAGAGAAGAACCTCTTTACTATATCGGACGAGGTCTACATTCAGCCAGAGCCCCTTGGAGTGGTTCTCATCATTGGGGCCTGGAACTACCCCTGGGCTCTAACTCTTATTCCACTGGTTGGAGCTATCGCAGCAGGTAGGAGCTCTTTTACTTTCTGCTTCGGATTTTGGCTGCTAAAAACTCAATGCAAAGTGTGGATGTATGTTTAGGGTTTCAGGTCTTCTGCTGCTACTGACATGTTTTCTTCCAGCACTGGATGAGTTGATGCCCCACCCCCATCAACTCAGGTTAGCTTCCTGTACCAGCTGAAGAAAGCAGGCCTAAATTGCTCCCACTATGTTACTACTCTTATAAACAATATATTTTTTACACATTTATTAAAACTGCCACTTTGTCATGACAATATGGTATGAGACAAAAAATCTGCAGAAATAAACCATTTGATCAGAAGCAACCAATCAGAGTCAGGAGGAGGGTCTTACTGATGACCTTCAGGCTTGTGTTCAGGCTGCTCAAAGTGCTAATGGTGGAAAAACAACTTACTATTACTGAAAAACTGTTCATGCTTACTAGCCTGTGCGTCCATCTCTGGTTTCTGTGTAGGTAACTAGCTGTAGCATAACAGTTCCTCCACCCTTCTCCTGGCTCTTACTGGTTGTTTCTGACTGAGCAATGCATTTCTGCAGATGGCAGTAGGACCACAAGGAGAATGTAGAGGTGCTATATTTCATTCAGATTAGCTGTCTCATGTTATACTGCCACAATGTGGAGACAAATATGATTTAATAAATATGTAAAAACATGTTGTTTATAAAAGTTACATAACGCAGCTTTAAAGAGGTGATTTGTAATATTGGTTTTCAGCCAGACACTGTTGAGCATTTGCAGTAGTTGATGTTTTAGTTTCATCTGGCCTGAACTCCTTCTTCCACATGTTCCTGTCTCCACCTTCAGATGATGGATTGATCAGAGCTCTGTGAGACTTTTACATCTTATTTTATTTTAGAACCTGACCCTGCTTTAAATTTCTCCAGAATTTTTCCCACACCTGTCCGCTGTGTGCCTTTGTTTTTATGATGATATTTGTTCTATAGTGTGTAATGAATTTTACATGTAGAGCAGCTGAATTTATGCTAATATTATGTTATACACATGTGTACTCTATTTACTACAGAGCCTTGAGAAACTGATTGGGCAGCCTGGATTTTAATTAGTGGTATTGGAGTAAAGGGGGTTTGAATCCAAATGTATACCACAACTTTTGACGTTTTAATTTTTAAAAAAGTTTAAAAACTATATACCATTTTCCTTCACCCTTACAAGGACATGCAAGATTGTGTTGATAATAAAATCTTTTTTAAAAATTAATCCAATTAGGGTTTTTTTTGTCTCAAATAATATGAAATGTGAAAGAGTTTATGTAGAATGAGCCCTTGTAAGAACCCTGCAACAGTTGTACAAACTTCACTTGATACCCCTCCCCCTCCCTCACCCCCCTGCCAGCATTCTCATCCTCCTACTATTCCTGCTTTGCGTCACTCTGTGATTTCATCCCATTCACAGGCAATGCAGCTGTGGTGAAACCATCCGAGTTGAGCGAGTCCTCATCCCTCCTGCTGCATGCACTACTGCCTCGCTATCTGGACAAGGTCTGAACACCCACTGCTGGTGTTGATAATATAATGCTGGATGAAAAGGCTGTTAAGTCTCCACATAGCACAGCTTATCACGGAGATTAATTTGTCTCTGTCTGATGGAAAGTTTTTACTCCCTCCAAAGAGCTGAAGAGCCGAGTCCTGATTCATGAACATGATTTTTCTTTATTTCCCTCAAGGAGTACAGTGTTGAGCACTCAGTGACCAGAAAATATTTTGTTTACCTCCAGGATCTGTATCCAGTAATGACAGGTGGTGTGTCAGAGACCCAGCAGCTGCTGAGGCTCAGGTTTGATCACATCTTCTACACGGGCAGCAGCACAGCAGGGAAACTGGTGATGGAGGCTGCAGCGCACCACCTCACCCCTGTGACTCTGGAGCTGGGCGGGAAGAGCCCCTGCTACATCGACAAGGACTGTGATGTCAGGACGGCCTGCCGGTAACACTGTATTCACCAACAGACAGACAAGGCTGACTGCTGAACTGATGTAGAAAAATTACAAACCTTCCTGGAGATTTTGGACTAATAACACATGGCAGAGAGTCAGATGGTTTTTCCATCTTTAGGTTGCAACTTTTAAAAGGCGATCATGTAAAATCCACTCTTTGGAGCTTTAGTGTTAGTCTCTCATCAAAAACATAGCTGTAGTTTTGTTTTGACTCTTTCATGCATGTTTGAGAAATCCTTTAATTTGCAGCTGTGAAAAACACCTGGGTGGACTTATCCCCATTATAGACGCAACTTCTCCTCTGAGCTGCAGTTCCAAGCTTCTGCCTCACAGGACAGTCCCCACTGTGACTTCCCCATTCAACTCCTTCAGACTAGCCAGCAGTTGGTGGAACTGCACATCTGCAAACATTGTTAAAGGGTTAATAGAGGAGCCATGGTGGAGTGTTGGAAAGAGAGGCTGAATGCTGAACAAAAGAGCCAGGCTAATGAGCTAACAGGTTGCAGCAAGTGTTGGAGAGATCAGAATGCTGACTGAGGAGAGAGAGAGAGAGAGAGAGGGACTAGGGATAAATCTAACAAAAATAGCTAGACAAAGAAACATAATGAAAACTAGAGCAACAAAGATAAGGAGAGAAGACACAAGAAATAAACATAACTACAATCACTAAGAAGGAACTGATGTAAAAATAGAAACAAGGCAGAACTAAGTTATTTGTGAAGGATCACAAATAACAAAACCCCAAATAAACTCAAGCAGCCCAAGATCCCAACAGATGTATAGATCGAGTGTATTTTGCATAGTATTGCTCCATCAGCATTTTCAAGCTGGTATTGACTTGAACCTTCAGCTGGCATCATTATGTGTTCTTTCATAGCTTTCTAAAGCATTTCAAAGATTCTCCCAGTAATGACTATTCTGTTTGCAGGCGTGTCACTTGGGGGAAGTTTGTGAACTGTGGCCAGACTTGTATCGCTCCAGACTATATTCTGTGTGAGCCCTGCATCCAGGGCCAGGTGGTTGAATTCATCCGAGAGACTTTGCTGGTAGCACATCAGCTTTGACCTTCTGTTAGTTTGACATTAAACTGGACAGTATGAAGCTTTATTGAAACCCTTTGTTTTTACTTTCACAGGAATTCTATGGTGCTGATCCGAAATGCTCGCCTGATTATGGCCGAATCATCAACCAGAAGCATTTCAGGAGAATCATGAGTCTGATGGAGGGATACACTCCTGTTGTGGGGGGTCAGAGTGATTCCTCACAGTGCTACATTGGTAAGGAGAGGCATTTTAAATCACTGTTCACATCTTTCTGTTTTCATTCCAGTTTTATTAACAGTATTCTCCCTTTGACAGCCCCAACGGTGCTGAAGGATGTGCCCCCCCACTCCAGGCTGATGCAGGAGGAGATCTTTGGCCCTCTCCTGCCAATAGTCACAGTGAGCGACATGGACAATGCCATCAACTTTATCAATGAAAGGGAGAAACCCTTGGCTCTCTATATCTTCTGTTCTGATCAGAAAGTGGGGCTCACAAAACAGAAAACAACTTTTAAACTTTTGGACCTTTCTCTATGTGACTCTTGTGCTTCCTCCCGTCTGACCAAGGCAATAAAACGGATGATTGAGGAGACCACCAGTGGAGGAGTGACAGTTAATGATGTCATGATGCACTACACAGTCAGCTCGCTCCCATTTGGAGGCGTTGGTGAGAAGCATGACAGTTTTGTTGAGTCAAATTAAAGAATGTCTTCAGAAAGCTCTTTGTAGAGAATTGCTCCTATAGTGTAATAGTACATCATTTACATAACGACACAAGGTAGTTTAGCTTGGAGGGCTCCAGCTATGGTTTTCTGAATTAGATTAGGAAAAATAGAAATAAAGAAGGAAAAGGACAGTAGAAGTCTTTTTATCTCTCCTTTTCTGTGAGTCACTCCTTTTCCATCCGTCGGTCGATACATCGATCGATCAATATGTTTTGGATTTAACCGACCCACATGCAGACTGACACACAGGGAAAGCAGTTTGAGGTGATTTATTAAAAAAAGGAAATAGAAGGTGTTTGGGGAACTCAGGAGGATGCAGGAAACTCAGCTTACCACTGAGATGCACACTGTTAGGTTCGATCTTGGATGTGAAATTGAGAGATTTGAAAGATGAGTTTGATTCTGTTGCTGAGTCCTAACTCTACTTGTGTTCTGGACCCCTCTCCAGGTCAGAGTGGCATGGGTCGTTACCATGGCAAACACACCTTCGACCAACTGAGTCACCAGAGAGCATGTCTGATTCGCTCGCTGAAGATGGAGAGGGTAAATTTGGCACGCTATCCTCCCCAGGACCGCCGGCGAGCGCGGAGGGTCCGCATGGCCCTCAGGTCTCCTCTGATCGACACGTCCAAGAGGACACTCATCTGGGCCGTTGTGGCCACCATCTTGGGCATCGGCCTGCTCATCACTCTGTTGGTCATCCTGCTTATAGCCGCCGGCCTTAATTGCACCTGCTGGTACTGGAGAGGCTTCTACAACTAGCAGAGCTACAGAACCGCTTCCCTTCAAAAACTCTTCCCAAAGATTTAAGAAATGCTGCAGTGATTTTAAATTGAGACCAGTTTGGAGTTGAGATGTTTCAGAGATTAATGTACATAATTGTTTAATCTAATTCCCCCTCCCCTGCTTCTCAATTTTGTGTCAGAGGATTTTGCTCAGCAACTAAATAACCCTAGCTCAGTCATTACTTTTGTAAATGGTTATTTTCTGAAGGAAATATATTCTAAATGCGTATTTGTTTTTGTTTTCAAATAAAAGATTTGAGCTGACCATACATCGTCCTGAGTTGACAATGTTTAATGTAATTTGACATGACACTAATATTTTTTCTACAGCACCTAGAAAAAATATTCATACTGCTTGAACTTTTCCATATCTTTGTCACAATCATCATGGACATCAGTGTATTTTATTAAAATTGTATGTGACAAACCAACACAAATCTGGATGTAATTGTGAGGTGAACATTTTTGCAAATGAAATTCTGAAAAGTGTGGTATGAATTTGTTCCCAGCCCCTTTTCATCCAACACCCTGAGATAATATCCAGTGCAACTAAATGCTTTCAGAAATCACCAAACTAATAAACCAGTCAGTGACGCTTAATATTTAAAATCTAGATGCACAGTAGTTTGTGTCTGCAGTAGAATGCTACATTTTTGGAATTTACACTTCCTTTTGTTTTCACTAGATGGAATCATTGAACTGTGTAAGTGAAGACAGCTCTTCCATCAGTCATGGAGGATTTCTCCATCCTTTCCAACAAACCATTCTTTATAGGGAAGGCTTTGTTTTGTTTTCTTGTTTATTTTCTTCTTTTTTTTAATCCACATATGAAGCAATGAAGTTGGCAAAAGACAGCTAATCAGTATATTTCCAGTTTTTGTGTCATGAATGTTAGCATTTAGCTTGCTAAATATTTCAGATCTTAACTCATGGACATCAGACTTATAAAACAGCCAAGATGAATAGGCAGCAGCATTCACTGATGCCCTTCCTCTTTGCTGTTGGACTAACACATCTCTAATGCTCTGGAGCCACAAATAGCAAAATCTTGGGCTTTTCTAGAAGTGGCAACACTTAAAATAATCAATAATGAATTGATCATTTTGCAGAGCAGCACAACTGCTCCTTATTCTTTACTGTCTAATAATAAGCGCTTGCCTTTAGTTCATTTTTTAGTATAAATCACAAAATCCTGTGTAAAATTTGTTTTGTGTCAAATGTCTTCAACTCATGCATAAAAGTGAGGGTTGGATTATTTCCTGATATGTGCAAATTAAGAACTGAGAATGAGAGTAAGCTCTCTGCACCATATCAACGTTCACAGACTCAACTCACTTCACACGTACAGAAGACTTGATGATGATGCTGAAGGTTCAGCATAGGAGGTGGAGGATTGTTTTATCTTTCAGGTTTTCCACCTCTTGGAACTCCTGGTATGTAAGAGAAATGTCAGACATTTCAATGGTAAAAATGTGTCCATTTTTGTCGCTTTTAAAATATCTTTAATGCCAACAAAGTGACCCTGGTCTTGACTGTAGTAGTTTTCTTTCTTATTCATTGAATTCTTTATGGATTATTGAAGCACATGCCAGGTTAGAAACCAATTTTGGAAACCAAAATTTTCTTTAACATTACTTATGTTAAAGAAAATTTAGTGTTGTCTAAATTTGTTGTTAAGTCTTCCTTTGAGTTCTCATTTGGTCTGTGAAGAAGCAATTACATTGGGTTAAATTTGTTTGTCAAATAAAAAAAATTTAATTGTGGTCAAAACTTTTGGATTTGCAATATATTTTTTGTTTCAAACAAAATAAAACTTATCTCAATCCAAAAAAATGAAACTGTGGTCAAAACATTTTTAATAGTAATAATTAATTATTTTAACTAACAAAATTGTTTAAAAAGTTATACAAAATAATAAAGAAAATAATAAAGAATCCTCACAATGTAGTATTTGCTGAATAATATTCCTTCCACAAAAAGGCCACAAACACACCTTACTTGTATTTCTTTGTGCTGATATCCACTTATTGAGGTAACCAGATTTATGCTTAACCCTAACACTAACCATTACTATTCTGTTCCTAATCTAAAATCTAGTTCACGTCACATCTCAAAACCTAACTTGTGGATCTCAAAAGAAAAAGTGAGAATCAGAATACTGTCCTCAGTTCTAAATGCAGCATGTGGATTTACACAGATAGTCAGGCTTGCTTCATGCTACAGCTTCATGCAGCTCTAATCGCTGTGATCAGGACACTCATTGAGATGCTTTAGGGAAAGAAGATCCGTAATTTTAGCCGTAAAGGTGAGAACATGCCTAACTCATCAGTGTTAACGTGTTAACATTTTGTGTACAGGTCCTTGTGCTGTTTTCATCTGTTTTTCCTGTGAACCTCATGACGTAGTGAAGATGCAACCAAAAATTCATCAGAGTGCTTCAGAAAAAGAGCAGCTCTATATCTAGGCCTTCAGATGATTCACAGGCACATGTGGCCTGCAAACAAAGCCTGCTTTTCATGCCTCTCCATCGCCATGGCAACCCTAGCCACTGACTCCACCCTGACCTTGAGGCATGGTGTGATGTCAGGCATCCTATGCAAGCTCATCATTTACAGAGATAAATAAAGAACAGCAGAGAGCAGCATTCCCTGGTCTCTGCATCGTAGGATCCCAGCCAAGGCAGCAGCAGCAGCAGGAGGAGGAGGAGGAGGAGGAGGAGGGGGAGGAGGAGGAGGAGGAGGAAGAGGGGGAGGAGAAGGAAAAGGAGGAAGAGGAGGAGGAGGAGGAGGAGGAGGAGGAGGAGGAGGAGGAGGAGGAGGAGGAGGAGGAGGAGGAGGAGGAGGAGGAGGAGGAGGAGGAGGAGGAGGAGGCTACTATCAGGTCAGGAAATTACATTTCTTTGAAGGAAGCTTAAATTCAGTTATGAATCACTTTTTTAATGCTCCATGCATTTCCTGTAATAACAATTCTAACCATGGAAGTGAATAATTGAAAACTTCCATGTCACATTATCTGTCACATAATGTCATTTAGACATTATGTGACAGATGGTGGTGGCAGCATAGTTTTCTGTATCTGGAACAAAGAGATGAGTCAGAGCTGAGAAGAGCCCTAAACATACAGTCAGAGCTGCAAATAATTTAAATAAGAGCCTGTTGATGTGATGCAGTGGTTGAACGATTAAAGTCCAGTCCTAAATTCAACTGGGAATCTGTGACACAATGTATGAATTTCAAATGTTTTTCATGCTAATTTAAGTTTCATAACTTATAAGTTGATGTAAAAATGCAGCAAACAACAACTGCAGCTCCTTGATATATTAATACAGTATCCATGTAGCCTAATGTAAAAACATTTTGCTAGACAATGTCAAACACTGAGAAGTTTTAATTATTAATGTCAACGTTATCAAACACGTTTTGAAGCCAAAAAACTTCACTAATATACAGGGCCAACCATGAAAAGTTTAATGGCAGGAAAAAAAGTTAATATGTACACTCAGATGGAAATAGAATATACCTGATTCATCCCCAAGGGAAAATTGCTTGATAGTTGACAAGCTACTGAAGCCTACTGAACCCAGTTGAACCCACATCCAGTTTGTGTTATCAACTGAACTCTTTGTGGGTTTTGACATCATCAACAAACACTATAACCTTATTTCTGATGAAAGCTGTAGGGATATCATCAGCTGATTTATTGGGATATGATGGTACTATCAGTGTGCCGGGCAATCAAATGGCATCTGCTCATATTTGTATTGTGTAGTCATTCTCTCCAGACAGCTGTTAGAACAACTACAAGGCAGACCTGTTCTTTTGTGTGTGTGTGTGTGTGTGTGTGTGTGTGTGTGTGTGTGTGTGTGTGTGTGTGTGTGTGTGTGTGTGTGTGTGTGTGTGTGTGTGTGTGTGTTTTTTACATCTGAAGCTTCAACATGAATTACTAGATAGGACAGGTCTTCTTACTCCTGGAGCATTTTCAAATTTGGTTACATCATCACTATTTCAGTGGGATTTTCATGCGAAAGACTGACAGAAAGTTGTACAATATTTTTTACAAATACTGTACAAAAAATGAGAACATATAGTGAAGACAGCATCATAAATACCAAGCAACACAGCAGACAGGCCAGAGAGAAAGCTGTGGAGAAGTTTAGGATCTAAAGCATCTTACAGAGCTCTGTTCAGTCCATCATCTGAAGATAGAGAAAAGATGTTGGGTATTTAGCTGAGATTTGTTTGGTTAAAATGTATCCTATGTTCAGTATGTATGTTAGCGATAATGCCAGTTGCCTTGATCCATTTGTTATGGCTGATCAACAGAAGCTTTCCAAAACATTGTAACTTTGAAGGAAATGTAGAGAAAAATCTGTTGAAAGAACATGCATTGATTATACAGATACACATAGAAAAGTAGTGAGATGATGAAATACAAGTCTTATTTAAAATAATTCACATAACAGGAAGGGTAGTAAAATGTGTTCTTATCAGACGAGACCAAAACGGTACTTTCCAGGGTGCATGCAGAATGCTCTGCCTAGGGGAAAGCTACTTCTGCCAGTCATACTGGACACAGTGTGATGGGCAATCAGACATTGCAGTTGCATCATAGTGCAGTGATGCTTTCAATCTGCTCAGAGTTGATAGGGTGGGTCACATCATTCCATTTTTCTACATTGTCTTTACATTCAGTTTTAATTAATAAATTAAATGTGGTGCTTTTTATCTTGCTGTGTAATCTTTTTGGCTTTATTGAGTATCATTTTGGCGTTTCTGGTTTGTTGGTGTATAAACCTCTTTAAATACTATTGACAGAAATTTTCTGCAATAAAAAAACATGACGTTAAGCAGACATTTGTCATGATCCATTTAGCACATTTTTATTACCTTTTGTGTATTTATATGCGTGTTAGACCATTCTCTCTCCAAATGTGCCATGGTTGATGAACATATGGATTGAATTTAAAGTTCAGTGTTGTTTACTAGCTTTCAAGGCTATCGGGCATTTACAACCTGCATTGACTGACTTTGGCTGTGTTCGTCAGGAGTTCTTGGTAAGCTATTGATCAGCTCATAGGGCAGAGTAAACAGAACATCCTGGACTTTGCATGAGGGGAATCTTTCTTGTCCCCAACAGCTGCTCTGATGTCACATTTCTCTTGAAAAGCTTCAGATTCTTTTTACAGTTTCTGACTTTTGTATGCTTTTTCAGTTTACTTACACTGCGTCCCTTTTTTCAGATTCTTTGCTTGATTCTGTCATTTCCCCCCGACTACCGATATTCCTGAATCAATGCAAAGCATGTAGCGCACTGCTAGGCACAGTAAATCACATGATGTCCAATCTACTAGATTGACTTGCCGTTTACATTTTACAAGGAAATTTTAAAAAGCATTAATTAGTTGTTAATGCATTAAAAAAGTGTGCAGCTGCTGCCGAGTTTCTGTCCACACATGGATGCAGGCACATGAAGAAAAAAAGGTGCAGGAAATATTGTTGGGGACATGTCCACACCAGTCCTTCAGGAACTTACACCTATGCTTAAACCTCACTGCTGTTAGAGTAGTAAGCTATTGCAATTCAGTTTAATGAACCAGTGTCAGAATTGGAAACACAATCAGGTTCAGCAGTCAACAAGAGCAAACAGCTGTAGTTTCTAAGCTTCCAAGTCTCAACCTCACAGAGCACACCCACACACACACGCATATACACACATAAAGACCCATACACTGAATTTCTGTGACTATAAACAAGAAAAACATGAAATGCATATTAGAGAAAAGTAATTCTCCACAAGCAGGTTGGGATACAAGTATCTAACTTTTGCAGGTATCCTGCAAAACTTACATCAGCATTCTTGCATATAAAGCCCATAATTCACTCTGAGACTGCAGCTTCACTGCTGGTTCCTAGATGTTTTAGCAGTAGAATAAGAGGCACATCCTTTAGTTCTGAGGTTCCTCTCCTCTTTGCTTTAGACACTTGGCATTCTTTTAAGACCAGATTTAAAAATTAAAGTTCATAGTTGATAAAGTAGCTTAGGTCTGGCTGAGCTATCTCTATAGTTATGCTGCTACAGGCTTAGACTGCTGGAGGGCATACTGACCACTTTCCTCACTCTGCTACACACTCATACTACTTGCCAATTTCACTTTACTTGCTTTTTTGATTCAACGTCATATCTGCTTTTTTTCTCTTAATAGAAGCTACACTGAGTCCCATTCTATTCCACTGGAGGTTTCTTCCTGTTAAAGGGGAGTGTTTCCCTCTACGCTGTTGTTACATGGATTTCTGTAAAGCCAATTACACAATGAAAGCGGCTGTCTAGTATTGCTTCCTGCTCGTCCAGGAGGAGTGAATTTTAAAAGTCAGTGGATCTATGCAATTTGCTGCGTTCATTTAGATAGAAAACTGGATAACACTTTATTTAAATGGGTGTACAGAAGACTGACATGAGACTGTCATAAAAATAACATAAAATCTTCATTAATATGAAGAAGTCTTCATTAATGCTCATGACTGTTATGAAATGTCTTTCGGTGAATAAAAACACTTTTAATACAAAGTTGCATGATAAGTTGCATTAAAACTTGCAGTGTCATGTCAGTCTTATGCACACCCCTTCAAATATAGTGTTACCAAAAACTGTTTAACAAATTAATATAATGAGCTCCAATGTTTGAGGATCAGTTTGGGATATAATTGACTTAGAATCTATCTGAAGGATTCAAATTACTTTTTTAATGTAGCATCCTAAAATGAAGAACAATGAATTGAACTGAGTAGGTTTGAAATTAAATCTTGATTGAGGAAAATTATGATGATAAACTAGATAGATGCCAAACCAAATTTCCAGATAAAATCTTTTATTCCAATAAATATTGTTTTAGATGGTTTTGTAACTTGATCCAAGTTCAAACTTTCAATTTGTTTCACAGGTGGACACAACTTAAAGTGATCTCATTGTTTTAAAAGAGTAATTAGTATATTTGAGTAGCTATTTTGAATATCCGGGTTCCTTTTTGTTTTCATGACAACAGCAGCAACTGATTATTCATCTTATTTGTTTGAAGTCATTAATTACAATATGGGTAAATCTATTAATCTCAAGCTGTTCATAATTTTCTTTTGTTGCACACTCACTAATAGTGATTCACACAACAAGGTCGCAAACTTTATTAACCCTTTATTTTTCTCCATTCCTCAGCTGTTGATTTCTTACTCATCCTTCCCCACTCTCTGTTCTGAATCATGCTGTCGTCTTCTGTCCTCTCTCCTTACATGCTTCCTGCCAAAGTCATAATCATGACAGCTGGCAAAGCCTGGCTCTGTTTGTGTTCCCTTGCTGCTTTCTTTTCTGTGCAGTTGTTCAGCTAAGCTTTAGATGAGTAGAGAGCTAAAATCTTCCTCCAGAGGACTGACCCCACTTCCACTGTCTCAGGAGTAAATCCAAAATCGAAAACAGATATATTTGCTGCCTCTCCTACTGTATCACATTCTTGGGAAAAACACATAGAATTTATGTAGACAACGCTTTGTTAGTGTCTTTTCTCCATAGAACAGCCTGTACTTTGCAGGAAAACCAAACCATTTACAAAGCACTGAATTATGGCTGCACTTGTCTGCATGCTATTGTTACGTAATATTTGAATGTATTGGATCTTGTGCATTAGATTCATGTCCTCTGCTCCCTGCAGGGCAATGGAAGAATGTACATCCTGAAAGGAGCCATCTTGTTTCCATGTAACATTTAACTCCCTGTCACCAGCCACTTGCAGATTGGCTTTTGTTTCCGCTTCTACAGGCCTAATTGGAAAGTAGAGAACCAGCTGAGCCAGCATGTTCAAGATGTGGGCAGTTTGTTCTTCGCCAATTGGTAACTGCATTTCTCCCACACCACAACCACAACACACGAGGAAAACTTGTGTGTTGTGGTTGTGTATAAATATATATAAACTATGTATAAATTTAAGATTGTTAATTTAAATTTAGACATAGATTTATAACTAGTTTGTCATAACATTTTGGCCACTGACAAACAAGTTGATTGATTATGTTGTCATTATGCCATCTTGAAGTGATTGGGATATATTAATTTACTGAATGTTTTGTTGTTGGTAGCAGAATGCCAGACCAGATTTAGCTTCTGTGGAGAGAGAAAAATAACTAAGGTTAATTGTTGAAATAGCTAGAAATAATACAAATTGGAGTGTAGTAGAAGAAGAAAGTTTTAGAGTGACTCATTCTACGTTTGCCCACTTAGAATGAGGAGTAGGAAGCAGATCTACACTGCATTCTCCCCGCCAGATCAGGCGATACACTTTACCTTTACCTCCCTGCAGCCCTAAACATTCAACAACTGGCCTGTTGAATACTGATCTTCATCGAGTAACACAGGAGTCAACATCTGGTGAAGTAGTGTGGTCAAAGGTCAGAAAGGTGCACCAAAAATAGCATCAGCCACTGGTTCCAGATTCTTCTGATAAAGATTTTTACATTTTATTTTTGCCTCTGACAATCATCTTGAGCATCTGAGAACTCATTGTTCTCATAGTCAATTGGCAACACACATGCATTGGATTGGATTAAACCACAATGATGTCAAAACAGAAACAAGACTAAGATCATTAATCTAATTTATAAACTCCTCTACATAATTAAATGGTCTACAAAATAAACCTTGTAATATAAGACCACTCAAAAGGTTACTTTAAAGAAAAAAACAAACAATACAATACACAAAAGAAAACTCTCTAATTGACAGAACTCAGCAATGTAATCGACATGCAGTCATTTAAGAAGGAAATACTGGGCTTGCTACACCTGCCCTAGTTATTAGTTCAACTACATAATAAGAAATGTTTTGTTCAATTTGTCTGGATTCCTGTTCATGTAAGTGTAGAAGGAAATTAAGAAGTCGATATATCAGCTAAATAGGCCCTGAAATCAGATATTATTAACTTAAGTATTTCAGCAAAAGTGAGGGGAAATCTATTATTCAAAATAAAATCCTTAAGGTTTGGCAGGAACAATAGGATAATCATGATACTGGCAGACATTTATATAAAATAAAATAAAAAAGCTGGAGGAGTAATAGTTATATGAATGGAAGGCAGAAAGAAATTTGCACTCTAATGTGAACTCTATTGCTGCACAATAGAGTACAGAAATTTAATCTCTTCAAGATACTGAACAAGAAAATTGTTTTGTTCTAAAAAATTAGAACAATTTTTTTTCATACATATTTTGCAGCATAACTTGATGCAAATTTCCTCAGGCTTGGAGCACTCAATTAAAATAAACACAGATGTTATTAAAAACTGTTGACAGGACAGGGATATGTGGAAGAACTGTTATTTTTATGTCTCTGGATTCAAATTGAGTCTAGTTGCTTTGACTATAAACCAGAGATCACACACTTTTTAAAATTTTTGATCTAAACCTTAACACTATTGTTGTTGCTATATTCTCTCTGGCTAATGAGGGTTCTATCCCTAGCTTAACTGTCACTTGGTTTGTAATAAAACTTAAGTTAGTGACTGCATTAATTTGATGTTTAAATGGCTAAAATAAGCTAAACAAAGCCTCTTGTTACTACAACCTTTCCCATTGATGTGAGATTTTTCTGCAAGAAGTAAGATAAATTTTAGTAACAATTGCTTCACAAAAAATAACCTAATAAGTCTAAACAAGGTCTGAGATCATGGAACGAATAAAAAAAATGTCCCAGCATTACTGTGGCTGTATAATGAAGCTTAGCACAGACCTATGAATAGCCTTAATATCTATTATGGCTTGCAGTTAGATCTATTATTATGAATCAATGGTATGCTGATATAGAATCAGTCATTAATATCAGAAAACTGGAGAAAATGTCCAAACCCTCCCTCAGCTCTAGCTTCCATTGGCTCTGTTATCAGTTACTATGCCATCAAAGAAGGACGTGATTACTGGTGGCCCTGTCAAAGTTAATGATCATGTAAGGGCGACATATTGGACTTTCTGAGGTCATCTCTTCCACTCTTAATGTTTACTTGGAGGCAAAATCTCTGACATGGTACAATCAGAAGGTCCTTATTGGAACAGTCTATTGTCTTGATTGAGCTCAAGTTTCACCATTGAGGCACCAGCGGGGGCCTGAGCTCCCTGGGGCTTTGGTGAAGTGGGAAGAAAATATAATAAAGTGTCAAGGCCAATTAAACTGTAAATGTATCACGCCTAGTTCAGTCCTTTGCTTATTTGATGCAAAAGGATTGGAGCAAAGTGACTTTCACAGATTTTAGATGAAAAAAAAAAGCTTTTAAGAATTTAATTTCTTGACTCATACGCTAATTGTAAGCTGGAGTAGACATCTGTTTGGCTATTAATAACTTGCCTCTTCCTAAAAGCTCCTATCAACAGCCAAACATTACTTTAACAACTTGCACAGTTCTCATCAAAATAAATCCATAAATTCCACATGAAAAGAAGAAATTAAACCAAATTACCATTACTGGGATCAAATATTGATCAAAAATGGCAGTTGATGAGTTTGTATTTATGCAGGTTCACAGTTAAGTAATTGATGTCTGTTTTAAATCTGCTGCAGTGATAACTCAGGACAATAAGAGGGAGTATGATATAAGCTTAATGCTTTATGCTTGACACATGACTGATCAGTTGGTTACATGGCTAATCTAATGCTGAAAGAACATTAGCAGAGTAAAGCTTCATTGATTCCTTATATCGCATTAATCTGTTAATTCAACTCTGATGTTATCTGTTAGAAGGTGAAGGTGATTCAGTGAGCTGTATAGCTGCTAACACTCTGGTTGATATAAAGAATTATTTTTTATTAAGAGTCAGATTTTTTATTAACATGAATTAGTTTTGCCGTAGCAAATTACTTATATAAACTGTGCGCCTACCATTCAAACATGGATGTTATTTTGTTGTGAATCATAAATTTAAAGGAATTATGGAAAATAATTTATTTGTATGGGAAAACAAAGAAAAATGCGCTTTTGCCCAAACATGTTTCTTCTTCAGGAACGATGGAAGTAAGTTTTGGTTACAGATGCCCTTCACCATCTCATAACTACATCTCATAACTACAATTCAAAGTAATTTGTGTTCTTGGTTCCAATTTTTTTGAGTATGAGATGAAGCCGTTTTATTATGGGACAATTTGGACTCACCAAATCACTCACCAGTTAGGGGGACCATTTGGGAGTCTTCCTTCCAATCATCAAAAAACATTATGTGCTCCTTTTAGGTGTGTCCACAGTTAAAAAACTTTAACCCAACTTGAATTTTTCCAAAAAGAAAATAACATTTGCAGTGAAGAAGCAGATGTAAGCAAGTAAACCTTATATATAGCAAGTTTTCATAAACCAAAAATCAGAAAGTGCTTAAAAGGGCAACATTATGTATTTTCCAGGCACATGCTGACAGTTTTACAAAAATTTCAATATTTTTGTAAAACTGAAATTCAAAAAGTTTGAATACTTTGGAGAAATCAGCCCAAACTACTTCTCAGATTTGCAGAAAAAAAATTAATCGAAATATGGTACTTTAAAAACATTATGTCAGTGGGAATTCCTTTGTTGTAATCACTGCCTTGATGCGACGAGGCATTGAAGCAATCAGCCTGTGGCAATGCCTGGCAGCTATGGAAACCCAGATTTCCTTGACACTTACTGTCAGGTCTTCTTTGTTGTTGAGTCTGGTGCCCCTCATTTTCCGCTTGATAATAAACTTGTAGATTCTCAAGTTGGCTGGCCAGTCAAGCACTATAATGGCTCCAAGGATTTCTCAAACATGCATGAAAGAATCAAAGTAGCAATTCATATGTTATTATATTTTTGATGAGGGAATAATATTGTAAAATGGTAAAAAGATTAAAAAAGAATACATTTTACATATTACCCCATCCCTCCCCTAAACAATAAAATGTGTATAAAACACCATTGAGAGGTGGCATTGTCTTTTATAAATTTATTTTATTGCAACATTTGCTTAATGATTAGTAAAATACTGGCAAAATAAACAGAATATAATAAAAGCTTAGCTTGCATTTCTGGTTATTCAGTCCTTGGCGTGTTTTGGCTGAAACACGCCAAGGACTGACGTGTTTCCCTCATCATCTGATCATCTGATGAGGGAAGTTTTATTGCTTTTTAATATTGCCTTGGTTTAATAAAGCAGAATATTGTAAGTGCAGAGCATGCAGTACGAGGCTTAGCGATCCAGCCCATTTGGAGGGCCTGGAGGTTGAAACATCAACTCTGAATGAGTAGTTTTCTACTTTTCCACTTTAGGTCTCTGTTGTGATGGAAACTAGTCTTGCCTTGACCACTGTGTTGTGAGTTTCAATGAGGTTTCTTGTATGAGTGCTCTGCTAATGTAGGAGTATAGTAAATAGCAATTTCTCATTAAGCAGGGCTTTTTGTGTTTTATAAGGTTGCATATGTAATTTTAAGTGTTACTGTAAAGTAACCTTAAGTAGGTTTCTATCTGAAATGATAAACATCTCCAAGGTTCATTTCCTACTTTATGGCATGTTTGTCACACTTAAGTGATTTGGAACATCAAGCTAATTTAAATATTGTTCAAACACAATAGTAAACACAAAATGAAGTTTTTTAACTTATTATCATTTTGGGAGAAATAAAATTCAAACATCCATGGTCTTACTCATGTAAAGATGATGAGAGTTCCAGGGGTAAGCAGGATCCATACACAGAGCCGAGATTGACAGAAGTTCAGTGTTTGGTGAACCAATGAGCTTTCCTTCATACCAGAGTTGGGAAGCAGTGACGCATCATAATGCGGACAGACAGGTGGGTAGAGCAGAAGAACAGGCAGAAACCCAGGGAGCGGTTACACGAAGGGCTGACGGAAGAGCAGTGGAGAGAGGGACAGGACTCTGGGTAGATGTTCTCCATGCAGACAAAGCATGGAGAAGACATGGATGAAGCAGATCTCCGGAGTCCAGAATTCAGACATCAACAGCAGTTGTGCTCCAGTTACAAATGTGGACAAAACTTTGCCAATATTCCGCTAATGTCGAACAAGCACAATTTGACAATTGCAGTGTTTCCTTTAAATAAGAAAAGCAATTAAAATCACATGAATACGTTTGTTTAGTCGTTATTAAAAAAATGTTACACCAGGAACCTTTTACCACTTCCTGTTATGTTTTTCTTTGTGGTTTGCACCTGTCATCAGGGTGTTGATCATGTGACTTGTGTGATGTGAAAAAAAAAGTGTTTCCATTGCAGTTTTACAAAATAAATAATTTTGATACAGCCTACAAAAACAACCTGCTACTGAGAAAACCATTTATGGAAAAATGAAATTGGTGTGTTTCCACTGAGTAATTTTTTCTTTCAAAATGTCAAATTGAGTCGTCATTTGGTCATGGTGATAAATGAAGCTGTTCATTTCATGTTGGTCACACTTCCAAATATTAAAGTAACTAACAGTCGCCTCGTTCGGATCAGCACTTCTTTATTTTCAGAGAAGGACGGTTGCTTACTGTGCAAGGGATTTCTAATGAGCTTCATACCTTTGAATTGAGCCTTTACATACATCACTCGCAAAATGTTAGCAGTTGGGTAAAATTTAAAACCTCAACACAATCTTGCCTCAATAAAGCAATGGTTTCTCAGCAGCCAAGAGCCCAGACCCTCTGTACAAAGCAAACTCTAGTACAAAGAACTGCTTTTAATCAAGTTAGTGCCGTTCTCTTTGTACAAGCTTTTAATTAAAATTGTTAACATTATTTACTTTTTGATTAGATGCTGCTGTATGTCCTTTGCTGGATTTCTGCCTGTCACCTTGTTTTTCTTTTGTCTTCCTGCCTGTCACTGTAGTAAGAAGTTTTATCTCCTAGCTGGAATATTGTCAGATGATACGGACAAATGCAAAAAGTAAAGACTTGGATAAACTTCATTAGATGTTGAATAAAGCTGTCCATCTAGCAAAGAATTGTACAGGACTTAGTCGCCATTTCATTCTTAGTAAAACGTTGTAGCAGCTAATGTTGTAAGAACTTTTACCAAAAAAGAGAGAAAGAAATAGGATTTCCTGTGCTGGGGAACTGAAATTGCATTGCATTGTTGAAACCACAACAGGTGATTACTTCAGTTCCTGAGAACTTCCAGCCTGCAGTTCAAAAGACAGATGATGCAACACACAAGAAAACATTATTTTTAGATCAATTTGACAAAAATAGCTAAAACTGAACAATATATAAGTATAGATCATTCCTAATGCTCAATATTTGGCAGTTTTAGTGTTTCACTTATGGTAAATAATTGTGATTCAACACAGTTTTATAAGATTTTACATCACAGTCTCCTTGGAGGGAATTGCTGCTTCTCTTCTGGACTCCGTATTAATAACATTGTCACATTTAGCCAAACCCTCTCACTGCTTTTTAATGTCACTACAACCAAAATCCTTTCTGAATCCAGAGCTTTGGAAGCTGATGCAGTAATCTGTAGGAAAATCAAAGAAATTTCTTATTTCAGTACTCAAAGAGGGACTTCATCACCCCACTTTGAAAGAAGCACAAAACTGTGATGATTTCAACATCAGACAGCACATTATTTTCTGTTCTAGCATCGAGCATGAAAGAAATTTGATTTTGACACTGAAAACATTTGCTTTTTGTTCCTGCACCTAAAGGCCACTGGATGAATGCCAAAACAGCTGACGTCGAGGTGTGGACCATGTTGTCAGATATGTGCAGTTATGTGGTTATTCTAATGATCCTACTTCTTGTGTAAAAGTTTGCTCTTTGCTATATATAATTAACAATTATTATTATTCTTAGCATTTTGTCAAAGATGGGAGCCAGTGTTGGAGCCTTCCTCATTGGTGTGGAACCAGGACAACCCTTCCTCCTGTATGTTGGTGAAAACAAGAGCAGCACCAAAGACACTTCACCATCAGTGATCCCAAGATCATCCCTGGTCATCCATGGCACACAAGAGCATCCATGGCAGCTTTCGTTGAACTTTCAAACGACACTTCACCTTCAGTACCACAAATTCCTCTACAACGTCTGTACATAAATCCAACCTACAATTTTTAACATTGATGGGACTTTTGCATGACACTTGAGGTGATGAATATTCCTCCTTTTATTTTCCCTGGCAGATTAGACACTCTTTATTATGACAAACATTTAAATGCATACTGAGTCAATGAGAGGATTTGTTTTATGTTCTTCCAATTAAGTACTTGGATTATTATAGTCCCTATGGCAAGCAGTTTTCTGAAATGTGGGAAAGAAAACATGGCAGATTACCATATCTTTTGACCTTTATTGGATATTACTGTCAGTGTTGTTTGATGTTGTTCCTGTTTTGAAGTACAAGTAGATTCAAACTGCAACTTGTGTTGGGGTTTTTGTAGATTCATGTAGCATTGAATGTTTTTTAAAGTGAATTTGGGGATTAAAGGTTTTATTGGCTCTAGTGGCCTTTAGTTGATAGTGAATTGACAGGAAAGAGATCCATCCATCCATCCATTTTTTACACCCTTATACCTTTAGGGTCAGCTGGAGATAAGCACCAGCTTATATCCATTTGTCAATGGGCGAGAGGTGGGGTCACCCTGGATAGTCCATTGCACCAGACAAAAGTCTTCTCTTATGGCAGTCATGTGGTCAGCACACACACTAACTGTTGGAAAAATACACAGCAAATCCAGCAGGCCCAGATGAATTCTGTCAGACTTGATTTAAACATTTTTAAAGTGAGGGTCCACACCAGAAAGAGTTAAACTCTCCATTTAACTCTTTTTGGAGAGTTTGTACCTTAACTCTAATTAAGTGACAAATATCAAATCTGAAATAGCAAATAAAAAGGTTGATAACTCTGACCAAAATTCATGTAAGCATTCAAGCTCATGAAAAAACATATTACAGAGGTTAGGATACCCAAGAATTAGACTGAACTAGATTGTTTTCAACACTATAGTTATACCCTGTCTGCCTGCAGACATCAAATTTTGGCGTGCTAAAATTAATTGGATCATAAAATGGCCACCCTGGATTTCAAACTATTTTTAACAAGATATTCAAGTTCAGCAGATCTAAATAGGAATTACAGTTCATTGCATTTAAGTTGGTTTTGCAGTAGTAGTCTCATCTTTACAGGTATATTCTCTGCCTAAAAACTCTCCTACTTCCTGCCTGCACTAAGCAACGTTAGCAAAGATGGTATTTCACCACTTTCAGAAAAGATAAATGCAGCCAGTAAGAGAGAACCTGGATTATTTCTCCCCACAGTGTCATGTTGGATTTTAGTTTTTTTACCCACATGCAGGCCTCAAACAACAAGCCATGAGGATTAAAGTTCAAAAAGATTTATTTTACAGTTCTGTATGGGTGGTGAGTCCGGGTTGTCCTCTGAGCTGGAAAACAGAGGGTCGGCTCGGGTGCTGCTCGGAGAGGGGAGAGGTTTAGAAAGGAAAAGGACGGCGGGATCGTGGCAGAGGAGGGAACGAGAAGGCTTACGGGTCGTCGGGGAAGGAGAGTTGCTGAGGGAGGTGGTAGGAAGTGTTGGTGTGGAGGTCCGGCGAGGTTTTAGGGGCCGAGGCAGCAGGCAGATGTTTCCGGTCGATCCGTAGTCAGCTTGGCAGTAGGGCAGATGCAATTCCTGGCAGGATCCATCGAGACGTCTCCAATCTGTGGGAGAACACACAAAGCTTACTAGATCTTCTGTGGACCTGAGACTTAACAAGACTTGAGGTTTGACTCTGACCAACAAGTGGGACCATCGAGCGATGACTGGTTGCGCCACTGCTCCTTAAGAATCCTGCCGCCCATTGTAGGAGATCCGCTTCAGGTGCGCTTCAGATGCGCTCCCACGAAGATCGTCTATTACAAGAACACCCACACCAACTAAAATCCTAACACACAGTGATGATCTGAAACAAACAGTTAAAATCCCACCCAAGAGGCATATCGATCAGCCAGCGCTTCGATTCATGAAAGTCATGGGGGATCCGACTTCTGAAGTTGGTTCATGGACTCAATTTTTGTCATTTCGGTTTATTTATATAGTCCCAATTCACAACAAATGTCATTCCTACATTCCAATTTACCCTACTTATCAAACTGTACAATAACGTCAGAAATCATTCAAAGAAATGTAAAAAGTTATCGCATTGTTTTGTCCCTATTTTTCAAAATTCACTTATTTTGGGTTAAGACTTCTGGTTTTTGTACTTGTTTCCATTAGTAATTTTTGACCTCATCACCTTGACCTTTGCACCTCTCCCCAGAGGAGTCTGGCATTGTTAGATGGCCAACACTTCCTCCCATTTTCTCATCTCCTCATCCGGTCCCATACTCCATAGACCCCTGGGTAAATGTCCTTAGGGAAACCATTGTGAAGTTTAGCTTCCATCTTTAGCCCTTCACTTCAGTTATGCCTTGCTAAGTGTGAGGAACTTTAGTTGAGGATCACAAATTATCTGCCACATAAATTTGAGGAGATTACATTTCTGAACAGTGCATTAGGTGTGAACGACTCTCAGGGGTAACACAAGTAGTTGAACCAACAGCAGTTACACAGAGTGTTTGCAGCTTTTGAAATCAACATTATAACACTGAGCTGGGGAGGTGTCACATATCTATCGAATGTCCATATATTTGCTCAGGAAAAATCAATATGTGATTAAATATTTAAAGAAATATAAGAAATCCCATTATTTCACATGACGCACATTGCGGCTTGTCAACATACACACATAATTAATTGATTTTCCTCTTTGACTATTTCCAGATTTTCACTCATTTATATATTTAACTATATTTTCACATTTTTTACATTTACTTAAAATATCAACAAGCAAAACCTGAAAATAGGATAAAACAACTCATAAATAATAAATTCACTCTAACCTGGATTAAGTGAGTATAGTGGATGGATGGGCTGCACAATGGCAAAGATGACAAAACTTGCTTTACAGAAGAAACGGCCAGGATTTGAATCCTGGCCATTGGTCTTTCTGGGAATTTGCATGTTCTCTCTGCATGTATTGACTCTTTCCTAAAGTATCCAAATTTCTAATTTGTACCTAGATATGTCTGAGGGTTGTTTGTTCTGTGTGTCCCTGTGTTGCCATGTGATAGTCTGACAGCCTGTCCAGGGAGTACTCCTTCTCTTGTCCATTAACTGCTGTAGATAGCTGTTCCCCATAATAAGGGGGTTTAGTTGAGAATTGATGGAAGGAGGAACTGTGTCTACTGTCTCCAATTACACTTTGAGTCCACCAGTGTTTTAATGGGAATTTGATTTACTCTAAAATCAAAAAATTAAAGTGGAATTTTCACTGAAGTAAGAATTTTGTTAGCAGTTCTTCACCAACTATGACCTTAAAGTCCAAGATGGCAGTTGTCTCCTTAAAAAGAATAGCAATATAATTTAGAATTGTAGTTACCATGGTTTCTGTTCATAATGTTCAGATGCATTTTTTGGTGCATTTTTTTTCTATCACACTTTTTTCTTCCACTCTACAAATTCACTTGGATTCAGCTCTCTGTTGCAAGCAATTTTTTCAGCAAAGCCTTTGTGTGGCTTCCCGTAAATGTGGACTGTGGTAGTGACTGTCTTCTGGACATCTGGCCAGAAGTTCAGCAGTCTTTCCCATGATCGTGCAGCTTATTGACCCACACTGAGAGACCAGGGACTATTGCAGGTGTTTTAAATTAACTAGCATATAAAATTTTTCTGTGAGACTATTTTGGATCTTTGTTATGTGAGGGAGCTATAATTATATCAAAAGGTGACTGTAACATATATGTAAGAGATTGGGTAGTAGTCAAAACTACCTAACAGGAGACCATGCAAGACCAAGACCAGAGTGTATTGAGATTGAGACAATGGTGCGTGCAGAGGGGGAACAAAGAGGGCTTGAGCCCCTGCCCCTTTGATCCTTGATGTCCCTAGTGCATCAAGGATGCATTAGTTTTTGTTGTGTTTTTTTTTTTTTTCATTTTTTTTTTTTTTTTATTTGTATTTCAGAAGGCCTGCTTGTGCCCCTCAGCAATGATGTTTAGCTAAATATAATAATTTAGCAAAATAAACTAGTCTGGCTGCCCTCAGTCTAATAATCACTCTCAGTTCTGGAGGCCCCTACCAGCAGCTACTGAGTTTTCTATGCCTTGATATCCCAATCACAATTCTAGATCTCAGAGGTGCTAACATAAAAAATTATATGAAGTTAACCCTTTTGAGCTTTTTTGATCTATAAATCAGTCTGCAGCCAAGTTGTTCTAGACCAGTGGTTCTAAACCTGGGTTCAATCGCATGACATTGCTTGGCCAATCAGTGCTGCGGGGAATTTAATACGTGCAGTAGTCAATGGGTGTCATAGTTGTACGTAGTGTTGTTTCTTTCTCAATATTTTAATCCATACTAAACATGTCAGGTAAAAAAACAAATGTAGACACATTTGTCTACATTTGTCCATGTACACAAATATGTACTACATGGATTCACGTGTATCACAGAACGGGATGGGTCAGTGTCCCATCTGCATGATATGCAATGCTAAGATGAGCAACTCAAGTCTCGCACTGGCAAAACTAAGGGAACACTTCTTGAAGCTGCATGGATATGGGAAAAGTAAAAAAGTATTTTGTGGATTCAAAACAACAAAAAACTAATTAAATTTCAAATTTTAAAAAATTTAGTTCTTTAAAAATGTTAAATTCTTTTTGAAAAATCCAAATGTATTTTTAATTAGTAAAATAGCTATATATATATATATATATATATATATATATATATATATATATATATAAAAAATTCCCTTCTCACCCACCGCAGGTGGTTCTTATCCTCTGAGCTTGGGTCCTCTACCAGAGGCCTGGGAGCTTGAGGGTCTGCAGTATCTTGGCTGTGCCAAGGACTGCACATTTCTGGACTGAGATGTCTGATGTTGTTCCTGGGATCTGTTGTAGCCACTGCTCCAGTTTGGGGGTTACTGCCCCGAGGGCCCCGATGACCACAGGCACCACTGTGGTCTTCACCTTCCAGGCCCTCTCCAGTTCTTCCCTGAGGCCCTGGTATTTCTCTAGTTTCTCGTGCTCCTTTTTCCTGATGTTGCAATCACTTGGTATTGCTACATCTACCACAACGGCTTTCCTCTGATGTTTATCCACTACGACAATGTCTGGTTGGTTCGCCATTACCATTTTGTCTGTCTGGATCTGGAAGTCCCACAGGATCTTAGCTCTGGCGTTCTCCACCACCTTTGGGGTGTTTCCCACTTTGATCTTGGGGTTTCCAGTCCATATTCTGCACAGATGTTTCTGTACACTATGCCTGCCACTTGGTTATGTCGCTCCATGTACGCTTTCCCTGCCAGTATCTTGCACCCTGCTGTGATGTGCTGGACTGTCTCAGGGGCCTCCTTGCACAACCTACACCTTGGGTCTTGTCTGGTGTGGTAGATCTGGGCCTCTATTGCTCTGGTGTTTAGGGCCTGTTCCTGGGCTGCCAGGATGAGGGCCTCTGTGCTGTCCTTGAGTCCAGCTTTTTCCAGCCATTGGTAGGATTTACTGATATCAGCCACTTGGGTTATTTGCTGGTGGTACATCCCATGTAGGGGTTTGTCCTCCCATGATGGTATCTCTGGCACCTCAACCTCCGTTCCCTGTTGTCTGAGACATTCACTGAGCACATTGTCTGTTGAGGCTTTGTCCCTGATGTATTTATGGATCTTAGTTGTTTCGTCCTGGACAGTGGTTCTCACACTCACTAGTCCTCTGCCTCCTTCCTTGCGGCTCGTGTACAGTCTCAGGGTGCTGGATTTGGGATGGAACCCTCCATGCATTGTTAGTAGCTTTCTGGTCTTAATATCTGTGGCTTTTATTTCCTCCTTTGGCCAGCTAATTATTCCAGCAGGGTATCTGATTACTGGCAAGGCATAGCTGTTTATCGCACGGATTTTGTTCTTGCCATTGAGCTGGCTTCTCAGGACTTGCCTTATTCGTTGGAGGTATTTAGCTGTGGCTCCTTTCCTTGTGACCTCATCGAGGTTGCCATTTGCTTGTGGTATACCTAGGTACTTGTAACTGTCCTCTATGTCTGCTATTGTTCCTTCTGGGAGTGAGACCCCTTCTGTGTGGATGACCTTCCCCCTCTTTGTGACCAGCCGACCACATTTCTCTAGTCCGAATGACATCCCAATGTGGTGGTGGTGTGGATCAGTGAGTCGATGTCTCGCTCACACTTGGCGTACAGCTTGATGTCATCCATGTAGAGTAGGTGACTGATATTGCCCCCATTTTTGAGTCTGTATCCGTAGCCAGTCTTGTTGATAACTTGGCTGAGGGGGTTCAGGCCTATGCAGAACAGTAGCGGGACAGAGCATCTCCTTGGTATGCCACATTTGATGGACACTTGTGCAAGTGGTTTGCAGTTGGCTTCAAGGGTGGTTTTCCACAGCCTCATCGAGTTTGCAATGAAGGCTCTCAGAGTCCTGTTGATGTTATACATCTCTAAGCATTCAATGATCCAAGTATGCGGCATTGAGTCATAGGCTTTCTTGTAATCAATCCAAGCCATGCACAGGTGGTGTGTCGGGTTTTGCAGTCTCGGGCAACTGTGCGGTCTACGAGGAGTTGGTGTTTGGCTCCTCTGCTATTTACACCGATACCCTTCTGTGCCGTGCTCATGTGTTTATCCATGTGTTTGCTTATCTTGGCCGCTATGATGCCTGACATGAGCTTCCAGGTTGTGGAGAGGCAGGTTATTGGTCGGTAGTTGGGTGGGACTGGACCCTTTGATGGATCCTTCTGGATTAGGATTGTCCGCCCTTCAGTTAACCATTCAGGGTGAGTCCCACTTTGTAGCAGCTGGTTCATTTGGGCTGCCATTCGCTCATGGAGAGCAGTGAGTTTCTTTAGCCAGTAGGCATGGATCATGTCAGGCCCTGGTGCTGTCCAGTTTTTCATACCTGAGACTCTTTCTTGGACATCTGTCACAGTGATGGTTACCGGGGCTTGCTCAGGGAGGTTGCTGTGGTCCTCTCGTAGAGAGATCAGCCACTGTGCATTGCTGTTGTGGGACGCCTCCCTTTCCCATATGCCTTTCCAGTATTGTTCCGTCTCCAGCCTTGTTGTTATTGTTACTCTGCCATTGAGAGTACACCTTAGCTGGTTGAGTGGAGAAGAGCCGGTTAATCCTTCTGGATTCATTCTCCCTTGTGTATCTCTTTAGGCGGCTGGACAAGGCTTGGAGCCTCTGTTTGGCAGTCTCGAGTGCTTCAGGTATCTGCCTGTACTTTCTGGGTACTGGTCTTTTCATTGCACCCTTGTGGAGCTCTGACAGTTGGCTCACTTCCCTCCTTGTTACCTTGATTTTAGCCTCTAACCGTCTTTTCCATGGTGGGTATTGGGTCTCATGGTTGCTCTTATCTCAAGGATCACTGATGCTGAGTTGTAGATCAGCTCATTGGTTTCTGTTATGGTGTTGGTAGGGATCGTTCTCAATGCTGCATTCACATTCTCAATGAGACTTTCAGATGGTACTTCACTCAGCCGTTGTAATTGGCGCCGGGGAGGCCTGGTTGTCATTCGGGTCATGATTCTCTCTCTCAGGTCAGCAGCTGTCTCGTTCAGCTCTGTTTCGCTCATTGGGCCGTGTATCCCCTCACTGGGTGGACTTGTAGTTAAGTCCCCACAGTCCTGACATCCGGGTTCCTCCCTTTTGCCGTAGCATTTGTGTTGTATCTCGTCAATCTCAAGTTGTGATAGCAGTTGCCGTTTGCGGATGTTGGAACACTGAGCTACTAGTTGTTTAGCGCTTAGTGTTGACTGGGGATGTCGAAGTAACCATTCCTTCCCCAGTCTTTGCATGTAACCTCTCTCACTAGGGTTACTTGAGTAGTAGCATTCCAACAGATCCACATTTTCATCTCTCGCCCATTTCCGTCTTGTTCCAGTAGCCCATTTGTCATCAAGGTGCTCTGGTTCCCCAACACCTGACGCAGACCTTGTTTGGCCGGGCGACGTCTGAGCCGGCATGTTATGCAACTTAGTATCTCTCATGGTATGAGGTAGGTAGTAGCTTGAAGGGTCTTGCCTAAGGACCCAGACTGGATTCGAACCCTGCCCTCTCGGGTGATATACTGATGCCTTATGTATTGAGCTATCCAGTCAGCTATATATATATATATGTATATATATATATATATATATATATATATATATATATATATATATATATATATATATATATATATATACATATATATATATATACATATATATATACATATATATGCTGAAATTCTTTTATGGGGCCAAAATATTTTTGGGGGGCCAGAATAAAGTAATACCGTAATTTGTTGTGAGTTCATGTTCTGTGTTGGTTTAGTTCCTTGAGCAAGGTGATGTTCAGGCATGACTCATTTTGTGGACCAGTAAAAAAAAAGCATATACCCATGTCTTGAATTTTGAAAAAAAATCATATTTTGTTCATCACTAAAAATGGGTTCAGTGAATGCGCATATGAAACCTCAAAAAAGTACCTCAAAAAAGGTTAAGAACCGCTGATCTAAACTAATTAAAAAATAGCAACATATTTGCATACAGCATGTGGACTGTTTCGTGTAAAATTCACTATCAGTAAATATTATGCTCGTATCAGACTTGGTCTTAAGAAAGCTAGGCAGCTGCAAGCTGGGGGGGGAATTTAGTTTTTTGTCCTGGGGCCAAAGATTCCTGGCGGCGCCCCTGTCAATGGCAGCCGTTGAGAAAATATAACTGTGCTCTTCAATCAGCTATTGTTCTGCCCACACTCATCTATCGGCCAATCAGCAGCTCTGACACATAGCGTCGCGTGAATTCTTGACTTATCATAGCTCTCCTTTCAGTAGGAATCGAGCTCTGTGCTTGTAGCAGTATGGTTGGTTTATAGCTGTGTTGCAGCCCAACACCAGAGCAACGTCCTGGCTGTCGGGAGGTGTACACGGCTTGTGTGCGCTGAAAATGCCCAGAAAGGAGACAGGACAACCTGGACGCTAAACGCTGGAGTCCTTGGAAGTTTTCTCGCTGGCTAACCTGGCTCTCTTGCGCCGTATCCGCAGCGTTAGGTAGGTTTTTTTTCGCGCCGTGCCGCAATTGCGACCCTCTCCCTCATCGCTCATTTCCCTAAGCCGAGGAGCTAGTAGTATTAAAGTCACATTTTAGACCGGGGGTTTATACAGCCGTTATATATTATTTTACACTCACAAATACTGACTGGTAAACTGAGGTTACATAATTGCTGGAGGCGGGGGGAGGTCGGCATGTTCAGGGGAACAGGCTGGAAAATTACCCCTGTTGATACACGCACATATTGAGCTGTTGACAGAATCATACTTTAAAAGATGACAGTTATGCTGTTCTCACGAGGAAGTAGCGGGGAAGTAAAGGTTTTTAATTCTCGGGGTATAACAGGAATAAAGACATTTTCTGAATTTTAAGTTACCTATCCTGTAGACCAGTGTTTCATGCAGGTCTGTGTACCCTGGTCCTCAAGGTCCACTGACCTGCATTCAGATGGCTGCAATTCAGCAAAAGCCTGTTAACCAGTCATCAATTAAAATCAGTGTGACTTGAGAACCAGGGTCCTCAACCTCACACTGCTTTAAGTAGTGTTAACCATTTTAGTTTATTAAAAGATTTAATTAGCAATAGCTTATTATTTCCAACATACATACATAGAAATGTTGCAGTAGTTTAATATCCTTGCTGAATTAACTACTGGATCAAAACCCATTGGACCTATATTATACCTTTGTCCAACTAAGCTCCTTTATTGATGACCTGTATCCTGATAAGTGGCAAACTGAGTTTGGTTATGAGCTGTCAAATGACATAAATAAATAATGGTATCTGTTAGGACTTCATTCTGAACCATCTGCTTGAGGCAATCACTATAATCATATTTATGCTAAGTATCCATTGTGTATGAGATGTAGGAGCTGTCTGTTGACATGAAGAATATACACAAGGTATCAACCAAACACAAAACTAAATGAGCATTAGTGATATTTTATATCCAAAACGTCATAAAAATAATACATGACAGAAAAACCAGAGGGCTGACAAAATAGTATTAATTAGTCAGGAGCAGCCACAGGAGCACATCTGCTGCATGCAGGTGGTCTGGATATGAAAGAGAAGGACTAAGGTACAATACAATATTTCTCACTTCTAGCTGCTTTGACTTTCACAGCTGTGGAGCCCCAGCAGCTTATTTAAAATTTTGTTTCCGTGTCTGAAAACCACCCACAGCCACATCACAGTTCTTAGTTTCAATGAAGCAGATACATGCCCCTTCAACCAAGCTGCAGAGCAGGATGCATATTTATGAAGCCCTTCAAAGTAGTGCTTGCGTTCTAGGAAGCCATGCAGGACCACCTGATGTCCTGCATGGCTTCTCACTGCAAAACCTTTGATTAATGAACCACCGTTTGTTTACAAGATGTGGTCAGCAGCTGCATGAGGAGAGGTTCACATGCTGGTATTTCTTCTTCTCGGTTTCCTTAATGTGTAATCTCTATGATTTTTTTATACAGACCATTTTAGTAGACTATTTAGTCATTGCTTGGTGATCAGTTTTATCCTTGACTGTCTTTACTTGATTATCTCCAAATTGGAAACTTCCAATATTTTATTGCAATCAGTGAATGCCTCCAAAGTCATCTACAGAATTTATGAATGGTGCATCGTAAGTGTAATAGTACCAAACATGTGTTTGTAATGTATCATCACAACAGAAACTTAACTCACTGACATATTCAGTTGGATGATGAATACATCTGCCACAGGCAGTCATTACTTTTATCAAAGAGAGGAGGTGCTCATGTCTTCCTGTTCAGTTATCCTCAATTGATTATCATCCTATATGGACAGGAATACATGGATAGGAATCAAAGAGTGGTCATCCCTCCCTTCACCATCTGTGATTGGTTTAGACCATGATGTGGGCCTAAAGTGTCTCTTGCTGAGCCACAGGGAAACTTTTAAGTGTTTTCTTTTTTGTTTTCTTTTTTCTTTTTTAATTCTTGAGTGACTCGTTTCCTTTTTTGTTGCACCATTAAGAAAGGAGTAGCTTTTTACTGTACACTAAATGACGTTATCATTTATTATTTCAATATTAATTTTTACACCGATGTCAAAAAATCCATTGGTATCACCATAAACAAGACAATATAGCACACCCCAAGAGACCAGACAAATAAAACAGGTCTCCTCAGATTGCTCTACATATTTCTGAGTGGCTGCAAGCAGCAGTGACGTGCTTGAACAGACATGTTTTGCAAAGCGGCTTGTAGCACTGAAGCAGATTAGGATCAGAAAAATGTCTAGACCTTGAACTTCAGTGTTACCAAGCTGACTGTCCAACACTTTTTAAAAGAGTTTTTAACTCACTACTCACATGGCAGTTTTCAACTCTTTGAAAAAGTGTGAAAAAGAGTACTTTCCTGATGGGTTCTGACCGCTGTTTCATCACTCCTGTAGATATGATTACCATTTATATTTACCTTTTTTTTTCTCATTAGTGCATGTCTTCCTGTCTAAAATAATCAGCTTTAACAGTGCAACACAACACTAGCAGACACACTAGATTAACAACCCTAAGACAATCTTAGAACGTTCTGAGTTCTTGCTTGCGACAATCGTAACCAATCAGCCTGTAGTGTGTGGTGTGTTACGACTGATCGGGTCTAGTCGGTAGAACGTCTGGACCACTTTGATCTAAAATTGGGGATATTCAACATGTTTGATCGTCTTGGCTCGTTTACTGCAGTGTCTTCTCGCTCTCACTGGGAGCGAAAAGGCAGCCTGGTGAATGTGACAAGTAGCCAATCAGAAAGCGCTGTGACGTAAGCACGGTGAGAATCCCGAGAACAGCTGGCATGGCTCAACTCAGTCATCTGACCTGGAAGATTGTGTGATCGAAATGTGGAAAGAACGCAAATGTTTATTTAACATTTTGTCTAAAGAGTACCACAACAGAAATGACAAAAAAGAATCTGGAGCGAAATTGCGACGGTAACTCTTCTGCTACTCGTTAGTGCTAGGATGAAAGAAATGTGCTTTAGAGGTAATTAGATCTCGTAAAGCTTTATTTTTATTCGGAGCAGCATGCTATTGCATTGTTTTTGTTTTTTAAAAACGACAAATTATAAAATTATTGCACAGAGTACATCTGGTTCAGAAGCGCATTCTAACCTTTGGTTGAAATGGCGCATTTGATTTCATTCTTTAGTAATAACACAACAGAGGGAAAATACAGAAATTGTTATGCTGTGTTAATCTATTTGTAGTCAATGCAGGAGCAAATAGAGAAATAGATATAGGTAGAGAAAACTGACGAGTGCAGAGTGCTGCAAAAATATTGTGCGGCTTCAGGAGCGATGCCAGAAAATTTACGATTAACTCCCCATGCGGGTTACAATTAAAGGAGCTGGAATATGTTAACATTTCACTGTCAGGGAAAAAAAGGATAACTGCCATCTGATGTTCTAAAAACGAATATTTATATGCAGGAATTGCTTTCTTCTAATTTAAGCTACTCAAGTTTTTCATTCATTGACTTTTCTGAAACAAGATCCAGTATATTGATATATTTTACAACAACGTCAACACGGCAAAAAATATAAAATTATAAGTAAATGATAACGATTAATTAAACGAGAAAACCGACAAAAATTTGAAAATTAAAAACAGTTTTTGTTGTGAGAAAAAAAAAACTTGTAAATTGTGGTGCAACAAATACAGTTCTTGCTCGTGATGTCTCCAGTTCTTAATCCAAAGCTTTGATTTTTGGTTACGTCCTTTTTGTGTTAAAATAAGTCCACATACTAAAGTTACCGCTTCATCATCGTCGTCCATATTTGTTTACTCGAAATTCAGGTGTATAGAATTTTAAGGGATTTCATATCTGGACTTAAGTGAAACCTCACACTCTACGATCAAACCCGTCATACCTAGGATTTTAAATCAACTAGTGGAGGTCTCTCACGTTTTGAGAATCGGCCAACAACTCTAAAATCGTTTAGTGTGAGCTGGGCTTTACGCAGCTCGCTGTCAGAGGCCGAACAGCTAAAACCTTTCTTCTGCCTACATCTCCCAGAGTGCTGAGCACTTCTGGATTGGAGTTCAGTGAATATTCAGCTGAATATTCATATTCTATCAGCTGTATTATCTATTGATGTTTGTTATGTGTATGTTGCAATATCTATTGTTATTGATTTATTATCGAGCCATAATTTATAACTGATCATAACCGTCTGCATCGAAATCAAATTAGGAAGTTACTGCAGATTTCCACCCTTCTGTTTGGTTATCGTTCTAATGGATGCATTATAGCGATACATTTAAGATATCTGTTTGTGGCAAACAGATATCTTAAATTTAAAAGCAAGTTAAGGTAAATGAAGGTAAATGAAAATATGAACATTTTAATATCCGCTTTTAATTTTGCTGTTGTGGCCTATACCGCAACATCATATTTGCTATATATATTAGTTATGTGCTAATTGTTTGTCCACCTATCATAATTGGCCGATTTCTGTGAAAAAGTATATGATCATGATTGTCGATCAAGTAAAGCCTTGAAACGAGCATCCCTAATACTTATCATTTATAACTACATGAGGCATTTACTGAACATACTTGTGGGATGGGTCAATTATGCAAGCTCTGTTCATGATGGAACTGACTGATACAAATAGTCCTCTGTCTTGTACTTTTCGGTCACCTTACTTTGCCTAGTCAGGATCTTTTCAGCCAATAACAAGTTGGGTCAGTGATGAATGGAGGCTAACTTCATGACTGTGTTATGAAGGATGTGTCTATTTATCTATGCTGTCCATGTGCGGTGCAATGAAGTTGGAGGAAATATTCAGATTCTAGTGATGAACCATTTAGTGAAAGGGAAAACCAGATACAAACACTGTGCTCTTCCTGTCTTAAAAAAAATATTATGTAGTTGCATTTCATTCAAACTGCAGCATATGACTTCATTCAAAAATATGTTTTCTGGAGCATAGCACAGATCAAGGGGGAGGAAGGATGAAAGTTACATATTGCAGCTTTTATTTCACTTAGGAGAAGATCGGTCAGGAGGGTTGTGGCAAACAGATATCTTCAATTTAAAAACAAGTTAAGGTAAAACTGTTCGGACTGTCTCCAGTCCAGGAAGGAGGTTGATTATTATTATTATTATCGTTATTATTATCATTTTATAAAGATTGTTTGGATTTCTGTCAATAATAAACATGTTATTACTTTTTCCGTGTAATTGTAACAGAGAAATTCTTAAAGATATCCTGGAATGATGCTAACAAGATTGTCATTGAACACAATGTTGCTCACCTTTTACATTAGGACAGGGGTGAAGGGTTATACTGGTATCATGGTTATTTGAAGGCGTATGGGTGAGTTAAAAACTTTTTAGGGGGTCAGAAATCCACTCCATTTCTCACTCTTGTGGAGGAATATTGCGCAAGGCAGTACACTAACCTTGAAGAAAGAAATAGCTAAAATGCTTATTTTTTGGTAAAGGCCAATATTAGGTAAAGGCTATTAGTACCTTTACCTAATATTAGGTAAAAACTAATATTAGTGCACTATTAGTGCACTAATAGCCTTTACCTACTAATAGTAGGTAAAGGCACTAACCTGAGACTATTCTCTCAGGTTGTAATAGTCCTCTAACCTGAGAGGACTATTCAGGCTTTTATTTTGAAATTTTCAGTAAGCTTCATGTCCCATCTTTTCCACTATCTTATCTGCTGTGAGAAATGTGAAGGCTTTTATTTTGGAAGGTATGTGATGCTCTCATTTCGACAGTCAAATGTAGTTGTCAGTTAAGGGGTATCAAGTTCCTCGAGTCATGTGGTACTTACTCCCTTTGCTGTTTTGCCATCTTGTCAATATTAAGTTTTCTAGTGTTCCCTTAAGGTGCTATTTCTATATTTCTACATGTCAGCTCTGCCCTCTGTAGTAACTGAGTGTTCCACCATCTCTGCAGTTCTCACATTCTGTCATCATTGTATTTCTAAAGGACAGCTCTGCTCTGTGCCAACTATCATGCGAGTGAGTCACAGAGTGGCAGACAAAATTCCGTCTATTTTGAGTCTTGAGACAAATTAGGGTCAGTTAGAATTTTGTTTTAATTTCAATTTGGCTCGTTTTTTTGCTAATTTTGTCGCCATGGTTACTCAAAATGCCAACAAAAGTTGTCTCGACCCTCATGGGATCGAGCCACATGTTTTGATAACTATATTGTGAGGGGGCACGCAGCGGTACGAGCCACATTAATGGTAATAGGAAGTAGGGCTGAAACAATTCCACAAATATTTCGAGTACCTCGATTATTAAAATTTCTTGAGAAAATTTATCTGCCTCAAATAATTTGTTAAATTATGTTTTTAGCCCACCGTGTTCCGGCTGGATTATTACTTGCATTGCACAGCGCTCTCACTAAGCCTGATTTGTTGACGAAAGTTAACTATTAGCAGCATAACATCCAGTTTCAAGTTCGTTTTCAAGTCCGAACTTGAAAACGTCCAGTTTTCAAGTCCGAACTGGGAGGATTTTATTGACTGGTGATGCCTGCTTGTTTGTCGCTCTTCGGGACCAATAAGCATCCTTAAAATGACTGGCACAATGCCTAGAGTACGTCAGCTTTTCTCCTCGAGCTGCTACCTGGTGGCGGTTCAGAACGAATGGCGGGGCCGAGTGCTGAAGGTATATTTATTCAGGTGATCAGATAGACCCAACACCGTGGCTGCGTATTAGATGATTAACGTAAGTGAAACTTACGTTAATCGTTTTAGTAAATGATTACTGAAATATTCGTTTACAACAGCCCTAATAGGAAGCGGCAGTTATTTTGAGGTGCAGAATAAGAGGTGCCTCTTCCCCTTGTCTTTGCTTCTGCAGTGGCACCAATTCACTGGCAATGAAATCGCATATAAAAATACAGGGTATGTTTTATTGAAGTATTCAAATCGCTTTTTATCTGCTAGTGACTGTTGTTTTATTGATATCTGTTGTGTGAGAATATGTAGCCATTGTGAAGTTCAGATTTTCTTTCCACTTTTCTAGTTTAACAGCACAATACATAATGTTTTAACATCACAAGATATTTTTGCTTCTCTATCGTCTGCAGTTTCAATAGATGTTCAACTCATTGTAGCTCTGTGTCTCATCATACCACATCATCTGAGAAGCTTGACTTAAAAATGGAGCTTGAAACAGTCCAGTTAATGGATCTTGTGTACCAGTACACAAGATCGGTAGAACTTTTATTTCAATGGAACTGGTGTAATATAATACCAGAGGAAGCCATCTATAACCACTTTAGCTTATCATATTTTGTGTTTTTTTTTTTCTGGTTTTGAGGATCTGCACTGTCTTAAGACAACACTAAAGAAAAAATTACACTAACCACCACCTACTGTGTTGTTACTATTAACGAAACCCCTTTGTGATGCTCTGGGTAATGTAAATGACACAAATGCCTATTTATGTGATAAATTCTTTGTACAATTTCTTCCACACTTTACCAAATATATATCCAAAATATGTCCAGATTACGTTTCAGTCTTACTATTCTCAGAGTTAATTAAAACTCTTCAGTGTCTTACTGAATTCATTCTGGCAGACTGATGCTGCAGTTGTTCCTTGTTTGATAAGAAGTGAAAGAACACAGTGGACAATTATAGCAGATGGCATGATGGCTTCTCTTTCTATAAAATCAGTTTTTATTATTTATGTTTGTGTAACCTGGTTGTGTTTTGCAGATTAATCTCAATGTGGTTTTAACTTTCTAAATAAGGGAAATAAAATAAATAAATTATTCCTGCAAGTTTATTTAGTTAGTCCAGATTCTTTGTCTTTCAATCACCTAATATGTAAGAAAGAGTCTCAGGTATGAAAAACTGGACAGCACCATGGCCTGACATGATCCATGCCTACTGGCTAAAAAACTCACTGCTCTCCATGAGCGTCTGGCAGCCCAAATGAACCAGTTGCTACAAAGTAGGACTCACGCTGAATGATAAACTGAAGGGCGGACAATACTAATCCTGAAGGACCCATCAAAGGGTCCAGTCCCACCCAACTACCGACCAATAACCTGCCTGTCCACAACCTGGAAGCTCAGGTTGTGGACAGGCAGTGTGTTTGCTTATCTTGGCTGCATTATAGCAGCCAAGATAAGCAAACACATGGATAAAGACATGAGCACGGTACAGAAGGGTATCGGTGTAAATAGCAGAGGAGCCAAACACCAACTCCTCATAGACCGCACAGTTGCCAGAGACTGCAAAACCCGACACACCAACCTGTGCATGGCTTGGATTGATTACAAGAAAGCCTATGACTCAATACCGCATACTTGGATCATTGAATGCTTAGAGATGTATAACATCAACAGGACTCTTTGAGCCTCCATTGCAAACTCAATGAGGCTGTGAAAAACCACCCTTAAAGCCAACTGCAAACCACTTGCACAAGTGTCCAACAAATGTGGCATATACCAAGGAGATGCTCTATCCCCGCTACTGTTCTGCATAGGCCTGAACCCCCTCAGCCAAATTATCAACAAGACTGGTTACGGATACCGACTCAAAAATGGGGCTAACATCAGTCACCTTCTCTACATGGATGACATCAAGCTGTACGCCAAGAGTGAGCGAGACACACCACCAGGATCTACAGCACTGACATTGGGATGTCATTCGGACTAGAGAAGTGTGGTCGGCTGGTCACAAAGAGGGGGAAGGTCATCCGCACAGAAGGAGTCTCACTCCCACAAGGAACAATAGCAGACATAGAGGACAGTTACAAATACCAAGGTATACCACAAGGAAATGGCAACTGGTGGTACATGGGATGTACCACCAACAAATAACCGAAGTGGCTGATATCAGTAAATCCTACCAATGGCTGGAAAAAGCTGGACTCAAGGACAGCACAGAGGCCCTCATCCTGGCTGCCCAGGAACTGGCGCTAAACACCAGAGCAATAGAGGCCCAGATCTACCACACCCGACAAGACCCAAGGTGTAGGTTGTGCAAGGAGGCCCCTGAGACAGTCCAGCACATAACAGCAGGGAAAGCGTACATGGAACGACATAACCAAGTGGCAGGCATAGTGTACAGAAACATCTGTGCAGAATATGGACTGGAAACCCAGAGATCAAAGTGGGAAACACCACAAAGGTGGTGGATATATATATATATATATATATATATATATATATATATATATATTACATATATATATATATATAATAGTTGGAGACATTAGCCTATTACACATCAGAACATCATGTCAATTTGTGACTTTTTACATGTAGAATTGTTTTCTTCTTCATCTACTGTACAATGGAACATTTTTTGAGGACATTTTATTGCTGTTATTGTTTAATATGTGTCATTCAGAAGAGATGATATCTTGGTTTTCAGCTAGATTTTTTTTCATACCCTTCCACAAATATATCAAGGTGAGAGGCGAGAAGTCCTTCTCATTACAGTGTGTGCTTTATAATGGCTTCACTTCTCCGGCTGCTCCTGGGAGAGAAGCATCCACTTCCCTTTCCCCCAACAGATCAATAGGAAAATGTCATGAGATGGATATGGGGAGCAGCAGAGAAGAGGTTCGATTAATTAATTTAACAGTAACACATTTCAGCACCGGTGTGAGGTAGAATATAATGCTCTCTTTCTAAATCACCACCAGTTTATCAGCCAAGGCATTTTAATGTTTCACACTGAGTGGATGCCATTTTTTAAAAGTTAATCTGTCACCATCTTTCTCACCTTGCTCTGCATGGTAAGTTTTATGCTCTGCAGCATGACTTCCCTTCCTATCATGTTCTGTGCATCTTACTTGAGTTTCTATGTAGCTTCTTTTATCTGTTCTTCTCCACTTGCCTTTTCAAGGAGCTCTTCATTAAAAATATCAAGTACATTGGAAATTACCCAGAAAGCATTTAAAACTTTAAAGCTTGAACAGGTAAGTTTCAATAGATGTGATATCGCAGCAGCAGCGTTTTATGCTTGTTCTGACTTAGAGGTGTAGGCTGTCTGCTAGATATGGTGGTTGTCTTTTTACTTTAACACAGAGACACCAAGGAAAGATATGTGAGAATATGTGGGTGGCTTGAAAAGACAAAGCCCAACAACAGGAAAACAGAATGAGTTACACATCAGATGGTGCTCTGTCAGAATTATTCTCCAATAATCTGTACTCTTCTAATGTCACTGCATTACAGGAATACTTCAACTGCAGCTTAGAGTTGGAGCAGCTCCTTCTCACACAGAGGTCAATGACAGCTGTGATGTTGTTTTTGTGAACCACTTTCTAGCAATATAAGTAGATGTTTACAGAAAACTGTTGCTTGAAAACAGCAGTCAAATGGGTCATTAGGCATGTTGCACCCTCCAAGAAGAAGTTGATAGCACAGTGTTAAGAGAGGAAGCAGATGGTAAAGTGATAACTGGTGCCTCGCAGCCTGGTGGCACAGGTTCTGACACGCTGCAAGACATATTGGCATATTTCATTTTATGGGATACAGCGTTGTTTCAGTGTACTTCATTATCAGATTAATTTTTATGGTTTAGTGGTAGAATATATTATGGGATAGAGTTCAGTGGATTTTTTTCAGCTAAACGTTTATTTCTGGTTATCAAGCAAGATATTGCTTGCATGTGAGGAAGAAGGTCATGTTGATCTTTCAGGTCAGAGTCTGAAGTCCTAATTAAAAATCACAGTGTAGGTCAGTGTTTCTCAAATAGCGGGGCGGGCCCGGTGCGATACCTGGGGGTGCGCGTGTGATCCTGGGGAAAGTGTAATTGCGCACAGTAGGCGGCTGTGGCGCTCTCATTGTTACTTCTGTCACGTTTGCGACAGTGCAACATTTTACGACTTACAAGACAACAGGTTTGCTTTGGTTAGCAGTGTTAAGTCAACAAAAAGCTCCGACTGCGTTCTGTCTATGGCCTCCGTTATTCAACAACCCCCAATTTGATGAAGCAACTGACAGCAACAAAGACTGTCTGTTTATTGCTTATGTATGTTTTGACATACATAAGCAAACTCCCTGTGTGAGGATCTACTTTTTTGTAAATATGTCAGAGACAGAGCCACAGCTGAAGAGCTATTCAAACTCCTGGACTCCTTTTTGACTGAGAATGGGCTAAAGTGGGAGAACTGCATTGGTGTTTGCAGTGATGGTGCACAAACCATGGCAGGGAAGAGAAAAGGACTTAGGGCACTCATCAAGACAGCCTCATCTCATGCTGAGTGGACACACTGTATTATACACAGAGAAGCACTTGCATCCAGGCAACTTTTCCCTGAATTAAGTGAGGTTATGACTGACATCATAGGTGTAGTCAATTTTATAAAGACCAGACCACTAAAAACAAGAGTCTTCTCTGCCATCTTGATTGGAGCTGAACATCAAGCTGTGCTCTATCACAGTGAAGCAAGGTGGTTGTCACGAGGAAAAGTCGTGTCCCGAGTTTTTGAGCTCAGAGAGCAAATAAGAGTGTTTTTGGAGCAGGAGCACAAGTATGAAGTGGCAGAAAAATTTTGTGATGAGAACTTCCGGGGTAAACTGGCCTACCTGAGTGACATATTTGGAAAGCTAAATGAACTGCATTTACAGCTTCAAGGGAAAGATAAACACCTCCCTCAGGTCTCCCTTAGCTCTTTCACCCAAAAGCTTGCAATGTGGGGCAGGCAACTTGATGAAGGAAACACAGATTCATTTGAAAACCTGCATGAATTTGTGGACACTAATGACTATGATGCTATCTCAGTGATTCCACACATTAAGCAGCATATTTCTTCACTGATGGGATTCTTTAAAAAGTACTTCCCTGAAAACAGTTCCCAGTATGACTGGGTGAGAGACCCTTTCAGTGCACCAACTCCAACTGGTTTCAGCTCTGCAGAAGAGGAGCAGTTCATTGACATGACGTCTGACTCCACATTGAAACTGAGGTTCACATCACAGATACTCAGTGCATTCTGGCTGAGTGTAGAGAGGCAGTATCCACTCTTAGGGGAGAAAGCTATAAGCATTCTGCTTCCTTTTGCAACATCTTACCTTTGTGAGATTGGCTTCTCTGCTGTTGCTGCACTGAAGACCAAGTACAGGTCCCAGCTAAACATTGAGCAGGAGCTGAGAGTTGCACTATCATGCTTTGAACCTCGCTTTGAAAAACTGCACATCAAAACGTGCTCATTGTAGCCATTAAACCTGACTTCCTCCTCATTTTGATCAAAAAAAGACAGAAAAAATCAGCACAAATTGTTTAATTCATTTTTGTTTTGTAAGTTCAAGTGTTTTATATATTGTGCTCCTGAGTTAATGTTGCTGAACTGAATATAAATTAGTTATTATTTTTTTAGTTTTTGTAGTTTATTAGTTATTATAATTATTAAACATTATTTATTGATTTGATTTAATTTTGCAATGGTGCAATTAGTTGGTCAAACATGTTTACAGTTTAAACAAGGATTTATTTATTTTTAATTTCAGGCATTGACGCACTTAAAATCTTTTCTGTTGCAGACTTAAAACACGATTTAATAAAGTTATTCTTTGTAAGTTTGACCATATATCTTTATTTTTTTCTTTAATGTTAATAAGGAAAAAATGTTATGCAGAGATGGATAGTCACGGTGGGGAGTAGGGGGCACGAATAGTTTTCTTCTTGCTTGGGGGGCGTAACGGAAAATAATTGAGAAGCACTGGTGTAGGTCAATACTTCATTAATTGGTTTCCTGGATCAAAATTTATATCTCAAGGCTAAACCTAGACACTTTGCATCAGAATTGATTATTTTATTCTGGAACTACAAATAAGTATTGTTATGTTCAGTCGAACTCTAGTTTGTGTTCCTATAAAATCCAGGACCTTTTGGGAGATGTGAATGTGTAAGTGAACTGTGATGCTGACCAATTTTGGCTTCAATTGGAAGCCAAAATCATGTTTTGGTTTTCAGTTGAACAAAGCGTATCAGGCGGGAAAACACTTCAAGTTGTTGATGAGCCAGCTGCTGCACTTACATAAGGTGTTTTAGGATTCTCAAGTAAACAAAATAAGTTTGCTTAACACCATCCAGGTCAGTTACAGTAAAATGGAAAAGGACTGAACTTGAAGGCGTTTTCTTGTCATAGCGAATACCAAAAAGTGTCTTGCCCAACATTCCCCAGGGAGATTTTGACTTATAGTAGTGGTTTCCATAAGCTGGAATCTTATTTTGTATGTGTATTCCTTTTACCCATCAATCCTGACTGTGCCACAACACAAGATATAAATTCTGTGGGGAAGTTAGTTTCAACATGTACACTGCAATGTGTAGTCCACTGGCTGTGTGTGCTCTGTGGAAGCACATTGTTTTGTTTCCATAGAAAAAGGTTGGCATGCTCAACAAGATTATGATTATTAAAAGAGACATATCAGATATAATAAATGTGCAAGCAGAGAATCTATTCCAAGTAACTGTTTGCTTTATCATTCATCGTATAATTCTTTATACTAACTAACCTTTTGTCATTTGACAATATTAGGTTTTTAAATGATTGTTTTTTTTCTCCGGTATGATATGACTTCATTTTAAATCAGAAATTTATTGAGATTTCTGTTCTCTGGTTTTTGCCCTAAATTTATTGTTTTCCCATCAGGAACCATTTTTAGCTTTCCTGTTGAGGGGATCAATAAATTTGTGACATTACAACCTAGGAGCAGTTCATGTAACGCAAGTATTTTCCAAATTGCAACAAAGACCAGGTTATTACAGAGATGTGGCAATTGGCATATTTAATGCTGCTATCATTACTACATATGTAGGCCTGTCACAATAACAAATTTTGCTGGATGATTAATTGTCCTAGAACGTATTGCGTTAAACAATAACATTGTTGTTTTGAGAACATTTTCAAGTAATTTAATATTATTAAATTACTAGACACTTTGCATCAGAATTGATGCAAAGTGAGAACACATTCTGTTTAAATGTTCTATTGAACATTTATCCCAGATAAATGTTAAAATAAAGAAAATAAATGAAATAAATTATAAAATCTCTGTACACAAAATTACCAGATTGAACACTTTTATCATTCAATTTGTGGCAAAAGTAGAGGAAAAAAAGAGAAAAACAATAAATCAAGCAAATGAAATCGATTGAGTTTCTTTTAATTTATCATACAATTGATTTATTGTTTATTCTGACATGCCTACACAGATACCTATCAGTTTGATTGGGGTGAACTTCTTAGCTTGGCAATCATGCTGGACTAAAACCATCCAGCAGTCTTAATGCAGCAGTCAGAAATTTCATGGTTGGACAATGTAGAAGCTACATGGGAGTCCCATCTTCCTGAAACCATATACAAAGAAACAATTCATAAAAGTACACATGATGTCAGTATGACCCTGCTGGGACCATGCACGAGGTCACGGGGTCAAATGGTAAAACCAACCAAGGTGAATATTTTTTTCTGCAGGAACAATTTCCACATACTGCATTTGTTGTTTGTGTGACCTGGTACTGCTCAAATGTCAATCACCGGTCAGAGCCAATTAGGCTTCAAATCAGCTGATTCCAGTCAATATCTTACGTCTCAGTATTTTTAGTTCCTTGTTAGCATTTTAATTCTTTGACTATGAACTCCAAACTAATAGTGGTTTTTATGTTGTGCTACACCACAGGCCTCATGGAGCTGGGGACTCACCACCTGCTGTGGACCGAGGATCTTCATCCATGCTGGCTTCCAAGCAGACGGCCATAAAGGGTGGAAAACTTAGCTACCCTGCAGTTGTTTTTCCTCTGCCCTTTTCCTAAGTCACCCTCTTCCTTCCCCAAGTTGAAACCACTCCACTGTGTTGGAGAGTAACGACATGATCGGCAAGCTGAAACAGAACCTGCTGGTGGCCTGCCTGGTCATCAGCTCGGTCACTGTCTTTTACCTTGGCCGGCATGCGATGGAGTGTCACCATCGCTCTGAAGAGCGCAGCCATCCAGGAGGAGTCCTGCCTCTGTCCGCACTGGGAGGCAGCATGCGGACCACTTTACGGACAGGCCAGAATCTCAGCACACCGTTTGTCTACAACAAAGACATGCCACTGATTTTTATAGGGGGTGTGCCCAGAAGCGGTACCACACTGATGAGAGCAATGTTAGATGCCCACCCTGAGGTGCGCTGTGGAGAGGAGACGCGCGTCATTCCCCGCATCCTGGCCATGAAACAGATGTGGAGCCGTTCAGGACGGGAGAAGATGCGCCTGGATGAGGCTGGTGTAACAGATGAGGTGCTGGATGCTGCCATGCAGGCCTTCCTACTGGAAATCATTGTCAAACACGGCGAGCCGGCAAACTTCCTCTGCAATAAGGACCCGTTTGCACTGAAGTCGCTGTCCTACCTGGCCAAGATTTTCCCACGTGCCAAGTTTGTGCTCATGATTCGTGATGGGAGGGCATCAGTTCACTCCATGATCTCACGGAAAGTGACTATTGCAGGATTTGACCTTGGCAGCTATCGTGACTGCCTGACCAAGTGGAATAGAGCGATAGAAACTATGTACACTCAGTGCTTGGAGGCAGTGGACAAGTGTCTACCTATGCACTATGAACAGTTGGTCCTCCATCCTGAGAAATGGATGCAGACCTTATTGAAGTTCCTAGAAGTTCCTTGGAATGATGCTGTCCTTCATCATGAAGAGCTTATCGGAAAAGTAGGGGGAGTTTCCCTTTCCAGGTAAGTTCTACCAGCCAGCTTTTAGTTTAGTCTAATGCCACCTCTAATGCCATATTAAATGTTTATAGTTTTGAAGAAATGAAGTACAGCGAAGGCTGTTGGTTTCTTGGTGGTGGCAGCGGTTTAAAATCGAGGTAGACAGGTTAGCAGCAATTGCTCTTTTACAAATTTCATCTTTTGGCTCTAGCCACTGAATTGTCATTTAATTACATCATACCATGACTCATTTCTCTTCACTTTTTCTCTGTGGACATTTTATTAGGTGATCTGTTAGGAATGCAGCTCTGGAAGCCATCTACTGTGGCTACACCAGCTTTCACTTTTAACTAATCTAGATGAGTCAGTTACTAAAATAATCATGAACTAATTTAATACTTTATTTATAAAGTCATCTAAATCAGCCCCATTGGCCAAAGTGCTGCACAGCAAAAACAGACAAAAACAACAACATAAAAACAACAATAATTAAAACATTAAAACCAACATCTCAAGCTGAGTCAAAAACCAAGGAGAAAAAAATGTGATTTTAGGAAAAGATTTCAAAACTTAAAGTGAGCAGGCCTATCTGATTTTCAAATGCAGATTGTTCCAGTTTAGGGGCAATGCCTGAAAATGCTTGGTCACCTTTCAAACAATTTTGGAACCACCAGCAGGAAGTGATTTGCTAGTGTGATGGAGTGTGAGGGAACATGCACCTGGAGTATGTCAGACTTACTGCTGGGCAAGACCATAAAAACATTTACGAACAAATGAAAGAAGTTTAAAATTAATCCGGAAATGAACAATTGATTAATTAACCGGACTAAACTGCCTCAAACAAACGCCATTTGCTAGAAGAACATCATAAATCAATCACTAATTAAGTAAAAACTGTAAAAATATTAAAATAATACCCAATATATGTATAAAAAAGCCTTTATCTTTAAATAAAGGCTATGCTCATCCAGAAGTCCATAGTAGCAGTTACCTTACATGTGTGTGTTTTCCGAGACCCACCTGAACTTCCATCATTTGATTTAAATTGGAAGTGAGCCGTCCTCTTGAGAGATGCCTAGTCATTACTTACCTGAAACATATGTTTTTTTGTAAGCATTGCTGTTCTATAGGCAGGATCTCCTCTCAGGTTGGCTTCACACTCTGGAAATTGTTGACACACTGAAAGGGGTTCAATCTTGCTTCTTTTCCACCCAAACCCTTCCAGAAACACCCTTTTCCTGCAATGAAGCACTAGAAAAATCACACATATCCTTCAGAGACATTTGGTTTGCATTTTTATACTGTGCAGATGAAAACAGACATGGTTTTTATTAAAAATCTGCTGCACCCATTCATCGCTTTTCCCTCTGAGTGACTCTGCCAATAACTGCAACTTCTGAGTAAATCTGTTTCTTATCTCGTAAAAACAATTATACACATGCATAATTTGTTGAGCTAATTATTATGAACTATTGTTTTATTTAACTGTGAATTAAATATCTTGGCTGTTAAGACAGTGTTAGATTTTCCTGAAAATTTGAGGAAAAATTAAATATTCTGTCTGACTTCAGTGGTTTTGTAGATCTCTCTTTTTGGCTGCTTGTGGGAAGTGGTCTTGGTGATAGATGGAGCTAGATGGTTCATTTCATTAGAATTCATCTCTTCATTCGCTGAACAGAAAAAGGAGGCGATTTCCTGTCACAAATGAACAACTCAAGAATATTTTCCTCAATACCACTACTTCAGTAAAAATGTCTATCTGTCTAGTCAAACTATTTCGGTCTAATGATCTAGGCAGCACTACTTACCTGGAAGCTTCTTGACTATAAGTCATTTAATGTTCATTATCTGCTGAAACCAGCTTCCTATTGCCTAAAGTTGCTAAATATACAGTTCCTCAAAGTGCAGAACATTAATCTCATGCATATGGTTAACACAATTGCTCAAGCTGTCAAGTTTGTTTTTCAGAGATCAGATATGGTTCCAATAGAGAATTTTACTAAATCAGCATTCATTGTATTTTTTTCTATGAATGTTATGAATTGTGGCTCGTCTCATTTACTCCTTTACAGTGTGCACAATAGTAAAATTTTTATTTCACACCTTAAAGCTGCAGAAGGTAACTTTTTGCAAAGATATAATATGTGATGTTTCATCGATGTACACATGCGCATTACCACAAGGTAGGACAGATTGATGGGTAGCACAGATGGGAGTAAAGTTGTAGTGATACGAGAATAAAATCAGAATTTTATGATGATTCAGAGAGGGCATCTCACTCCGCGTGAGATGCCCTAGTCGGACACTCAAATAAAGTGCCCGACTATTTGTTCTGGGCTACAGAGAGGATACACATGTACTGATGATAAATGAACATGTTTGTAATAATCAATTGAATGCAATGAGGATGTGTTGTGGCACTTGCGCTTGACGTAGTATAATGGCTCTTTAATGCTCTGCGCCCACAGTACTTTAAGAATAGGCAGTTTTGCCTGCAAGTAGGTTTTTGAAAGGCTCTTCTTTCACATCGCCTTTATGTCCTGGATGTTTCCAGTCAATAGGACATAACCTGCAGTGGTCATGTTTCAGTGAAAACAATAGGACCCAAGCACTTGCATGGCATGCATTATTAATTCCTTTTTGATATTTGGGCAGAATGGAACATTGCAAAAATCAAGAATGTTCCTTTTGCAGGATTTAGTTTCTGAGAAAAATGTTCACATATGGTGACATTCGTTTTAAAAAACAACAGTGACAGAGACCACAGTGTCACAATTGAGTTATAAAATCCAAAACTTTTTCTTTAGTGTCTGTTCACAGTAAAAAAAAATTCTGAGTTCAAAAATACAATGATACATAGTAGTTTTGCCTATTTGAGCAATATGGCTAATTCAAAGTACTACCCTTTGTAGTAGTACATGCGGGAAGACACATGTCCCTAAAAAATTAAAAACGCCTGAAGTAAATGACATTGCTGCTTTTTTAAGCAGTTAATTTCACTTTCTGATTATATTGTAAAACTTTAAACATTTAATTTATAGTCCAAGTGTGAATGGCTTTGCAAGAATTTAAACCTGCCTGTAAAGCCCAGTTCACGTGACACAATTTTAGAATTGTGGCCGATTCTCAAAACGTGAGAAACCACATAGTAGCTGATTTAAAATCATAGGTATAACGGATTATTTCGTAGAGTGAGGTTTCACTCGAAGACATTACAATTCTAGATACAAAATCCCTTAAAATTCTGCGCTATCACACCTGAACTTAGAGTGAACAAACATGGACAAGGACGTTGAAGCGCTCCCTTAATTGGACCTGTATGGGGAGTTAATTGTAAATTTTCTGGCATCCCTCCTGAAGCCGCGCAATATTCTGCGCTTGTCAGTTTTCTGTACTTATATTTTTTTTCTCTATTTGCTCCTGTATTGACTACAAATAGATTAACACAGCATAACATTTTCAGCATTTTTCCTCTGTTGTGTGATTACTACAGAATGAAATCAAATGCATCATTTCAACCAAAGGTCAGAATACGCTTCTAAACCAGATGTGTTCGGTGCAGCAATTTTATAATTTTTCTGTTTTTTTTTTTTTTAACAATGCAATAGCATGCTGCTTCGAATAAGGATAAACCTTTACTTATGGTTTTATGAGATCTAATTACCTCTAAAGCACATTTATTTCATTGTAACATTCAGAGTGGCAGAAGAGTTACCGGGTTCATCAATTGCCGTCGCAATTTCGCTCCAGCTTCCTTCTATGTGATTTCTGTTGTGGTACTCTAGATGAGATGTTAAATAAACATTTGCGTTCTTCCAGGTCAGAAGTCCAGCAGACTCTCAGTTGCGCCAGGCCAGCTGTTCTTGGGATTCCCACCATGCTTATGTCATAGCATAGCACTTTCTGATTGGCTACCTGTCACATTTAACAGACTGCCTTCTCGCTCTAAGTCCGGGGAACAGCACAAACACTGCGCTAAATGAGCCAAGACGATCAAACATGTTGAATATCCCCAATTTTAGATCAAATCAGTCCAGACGTTCCACCGACTGGACCTGATCAGTCGTAACACACCACACACTACAGGCTGACCGGTTACGATTGTCACAAGAGACAATCATAGAACTCAGAACGTTATAAGATCGTCGAAAGAGCAAAATCAGGGTAAAAAATTGTGTAGCGTGAACTGGGCTTGCAAATTGAACTCAAATTTGTTCAAGTTTGCCATATTTGACACATGGGCATAATTTACCCTCAGAAAGCACAGAGGGGAATCTGTGCTTTCTGATTGGCTACTTGTCACATTCAATAGGCTGGGTTAATGCTCCCAGTTGGAGAAAATTCTGATTTTGATCGGAGCGGCCACGATGATCCACCAGAACACACCACACACTATAGGATGATTGGTTACAAAATCGCAAGCGACAATCTTTGAACACCCAATGTTGTAAGATTGTTGTAAGGGGAAAATCGGGGCAAAATATTGTGTAGTGTGAACTGTTGCATCAGGTAGTTGGATGTGCCCATCTTCTCTATTTAAATCTAATGATTACTTAAGTGCAATACATTTCTACTTTGTTTTTATGTTTAGTTTTTATTCAAGTACATTTTTTGTTAATGGAGACTGAGAATCCATTTTATTTTTGTTTTTGGCTTTATTTGTTTTGTTTATCAGTTCCAGTGTTAAGTGTTATTTTGAAAATAAAGTGTATCTTTGGCAGGAAATCTCATGCATTATTACATCATTTCCATTAAATCAGTGTAAAAAGGTCTTCAAACAATATTAGCTTTTATCGCAAAATTTTTTGAGACAGTCGCTCAGGAAAATTTGTTATAGTGACAGGCCTAATGTGAACTTTGGGGTATGCTATCAACCATATTGACTCTAACCTAATGTGCCACTACCACTGTAACAACCTCTCATGTGGACACGAGGCCCAACGTAGAGCAAAAATTTGCGGACTAGACAAAAAATTTGTGGACTAGACAACCCAAAATGTGATTTCCACAAATGTGGCTGCCAGGAGGTTAAGCTTAGACAGATTTGCCTACAAGTAGGTTTTTGAAAGGCTCTCCTTTTGCATCTTCTTTATGTCCTGGATGTTTCCAGGACACAACTTGCAATGGTTTCACTGAACACAAACTATTTCAGCTTATTTGTGAAACCAACCATAGCATATCAAGACTTTCAGTGAAAGGAAAAGATAAGGACTAAACAGCAAAAAAATAGAATAAAATATCTGTCAGGGCAGAAAGAATAATGGATTTTCCGTGGCCATTTAGTACACCAGTCTTCTCTCCACAAATTGATTCCCATCAAATATTGATCAACTGGGACTTAAACCGGAGGGCGGAAGATCAGAATGGAGAGGCTGCCTTGCAATGTCCTCAACTATTTCTGTTGTCTGAATGCTGGCAAAACATAAATTTAAGAGTACAATAAAATTATTTTCTTCTCACCAAGGGACAAGATATAGAGTACAACCTAAGGATTGTATAAAGCAGAGAAACGTTAACTTAACATGCATAATTTTCAGGCTGGGGATGTACAGCATTGGCTGTACAGTAACATCAACTGATGTTAGTCATTTCTTAACATTCCAGTATCAATCTGATAAATAAAACTGGCCTGATGGTAGCAACCGATACTTATTTCCATCTTGTTGCTGTTGGATTTAGGAGGAGAGGGGGGACAATGTCGGGCATGTGATTTTTGTTTAGTCAAGTGATTGTGATGCAGCAAAGAATTGTAGGGAGTTCACCTGAAGTAGAAAAGGGTAGTGCAGTATGGGTAAATATTGGTAATTGGGCGTAACTGCAATGTTTCTATTGAATATCAATATGTGCTCAAATTTGAATTTTTCAAGTATTTTGTGTGGGAAGAAGAGAACCCTCATAAAGAGAAGCCCAGCTGGGATTCAACTGTCTTACTCACAAAAACAACATATAAAATAAATTATGAACAAAATTGTTCTTCAACAAAAGATACCAATGCACATGACTGAAGACTTTTGTCATCTGTTTTTTGGTAGAAAGAGAGAAAAGAGGAAAAAGATAAATTATTCAAATTCTTGAACTTATTTTAATTTATCATGTAATTAATTGAATTATTGTGACAGGCCTACTCACAATATGTTTTCATTCTGCTTTTATATTTCAGATCAGTAGATGTCCTAACTAAATTTAATTATTGCAAATAAGTTATTAAAAAGCACACAGTGTTTTAATAATAGAAGGACCAAGACACAGTTTTTGTATGAATGCTGTGATATAGGTGTTGCAAAAGGGAAATGGTTTTAAAACTACGGAATTTTCTGCCAGATGCCAACTGGATAAACAGACCATGGAGAGGATTGATGGAGTAAGAGAGTACCTAAGTTGCTCTGGCTAAGCAGCATCTGTGTGCAATGGTATGGATAGGTGGGAGTGGGGACCCAATGATCCTCTCCGCTGTCTTCGCCACTCTTCGCAGAGACTTCCAGTCTGTGGCCTTGCAGCTCCCAGACCAGATGGAGATACTGCTGGTCAGCAGGCTCTACATGGTTCCTCTGTAGAAGGTGGAGAAGATGGGAGGTGGAGGGAAGCCCTTCTCATTCGTCTCAGAATGTGCAGGTGCTGCTGTGTCTTTTTCACCGGTGAAGTTATGTGAGTTGTCCAGCTTCTTTACACCCTACAATCACCAGTGCTCCTGCTCTGTATGTTTTGGGTCTCTATCCAGATGAAGATCTCTCTCAGTGTGAAGCCTGGCCCCACTGTGGGACCTTGCCTCAGCATTAACAGCAATTACCAAGCCTTGATTTAATGGACAACCTGTCTAGCTGAGAATCCTGCTCCATTACTATCCCCTGAAGAGGCAGCATTTCAATCTTTAACTCCACCATCTTTGGGATCTTAATGTCTTTGTTTGATTCTCTTATTTATCCCTTATCAGCTATGGTTACTGCAGAACACAATGCTGCGTCAATGGAGGCCAGCAATAAATAATTCACACACTGAAGGCGATTAAAAGCATCAACATGAGAAAAACTGGCATCATTTTCTTTTCTTTCTTTTTTTTTCTTTTCCAAAGCCAAGAAAAGAGTGTTAATATTCTCTATTTGAATTTTGTGCTTAGTTACAGTGTTGACTATCTCTGCCTCAGAGGTTGCACTAGATTGTTATTGTCTGTCATTTTGACCGACTGGCTCAAAAACAATCCCATCATAATTATAAGTATGAGGGTCAAATTTTAAAAGGATAATAATCAAATGCATTTAAAGGGGTGGTTAGAGTGGAGTACAGTTGGGTCAAGCTGGGTAGGGTAGAGGCAAGAAGAGAACCACATGGTAATGTCGAACCACGTAGGGTAAAATAGAGCCAGTTTGAGTTTTCGCTACCTGTTGTTATTTTTAAGCAGTTAAGTCACAGTGACAAAAACTGAAACAGCTTCGAGGCAGGTTATGCAGACTGTTGATAGTGTTGGTGTGCCAATTGATCGACTACCGATCATAATCAGCTGATTTTCTTGAAAAAGTGTATGAACGGTGATCGCTGATCACTGTCTCTTGTTGCTGATCATAAAAACTGATCACCTGCATCTCATATTTTACACCCTGCAACAGCCAGTTTGCAGTATACCTCGCGCTTTAATTCACACTTCGCAGGCGCAGCAGCAAATCTAAGCAGTGTCGTGTGGAACTTTAACACTCTGAGAGTAAATGGGAAAATTTGCGTCTTGCGACAGAAAAAGATATGCTTCAAGGGTGAAGCACGTCAATTGCATCAACACTACGAGTCAAATAAAATTAGTCTTTAAAAACCAAGCATTTGAAGGAGTATAGTGCATCATAGAGGCTCACTGCAAATAAAAAAGGCATCCTGGGCAGTTAGACATTAGGTAAAGCAGTGCATAATTGCCTGGAAAATTATTGAAGTCATCGTGCTAGCGGTGGAAGACGCTGGGTTCTGCTCTTTTTGTTCAATCGCTGCTACGCGCTACAGAGGAATAATATTTTACAGACATAGTGGGATTTGCGCTCCACCTGCGATTGTTTTCTCACATCAAACACGTGCTGCTTAGAGCTGCAGCACAAATCTTAAAAAAATAAAGTTTTAACATACTGTATGTATTAAAATGTTTGCTGTCCTAACGTGAGACAGATGATCTGTGATCAAGCTTCTCTGCCTACTCCCGGTATTCTGCAGAATTACACTGCTCAGTCAGAAACAACCAATTAGAACCAGCACAAAACACCTCGCCATGCTCTCAGGCAGTTTTGATTTAGTAACACGGGATTGTTTATTTTGACTTAAAATATTTGATATAGGCAATGTTGTGAGATTTATCTGATTTTATGTATAATTTAGGCTGTTGAGAAGCCTTAGAGTTAAATATTGTATTGCCAAGGTTTCCCCCAGAAATCTTTCTAAGCCCAGTAGTCGAGGCAGTCCAGTTTTTACTAAAAGATGTTAAGTGGACAGGAAATGTAAAAATATTAGAGTAATTATGTTACGGAAAAATATTGCCAGTGAAATGCTACCTAAACCCACAACTAATCTTAAAAACACCAAATCAAACAATACAATAAAAATGAATATAAACTAGAAAATTCCGGAAGAAATTTAACCGGGGCCTGCCAAAGTGTGCCCGTCGGTTTGGACCCAGCATTCAGATGCTAAATGCTAACCTTGGCTGAAAAATTGACAAAGTATCATGTGAAGAATCACAAGAATGTTCACTAAAATGGATTTGCACCATTCAGTATGTTAAAATAAGTGTATAAGCTAAAATGAGCCACAATGCTAATGTTAGCATGAATACTGTCAGTAGCATGTGGAGCATCACTGGCATGTTCTCTGTAATTGACTTACTCCATTCATTATACCAAACATGGGTAATAAGCCAGAGAAATAGCTAATACCTCATTTAAGGTAAAAGGCTAATGCTAATGCTCTGCCTTACTGCACACGGCAGAGCCCTAACCTGGGAGAAAAAGATAATGCAGGATAATCTTATTGAGTGGGGGCAGTGAAATGCTAATGTTTGTGCGAAAGTTAATCTTGGAGCAAAAGACAATGCAAGCTAAAATCATTACAGCACCTATGGCGCTGCATTAGCCACAGACGAATCTTAAGGCTTTTATTTTGAAATTTTCAGTAAGCTTCATTTCAAATGTCCACACTAATACCATGATTAACATTGATTGGGTTAAATCAGTTATTGAATGCTCAAAAAAGCAATAACCTGATGTAACAGGTTAATGTTGGGCAACTCCTTCCTCAGAGTTCTGCCATAGTAAAAACTACAGTGATATATTTTTGTAGTCTTAGTCAGATGGCCCTACTGTGTTCCGTTGCTATGGTAATGGATCCTCTGCCAGCTGTCGTGTGAGACAGAAAGGTGGAGAAATAATTCTATCTTTGTGAGACACCTAGTCTCACAAAGATAGAATAATGGAAAAAGCAGTCCGAACAACTCCTTCCCATTCAGGAACCGTGATACGTATCAGAAAAGCGTTTGAAGCATATGAGAGGGCTATTTGTCATCTCCGATAGTCCTGCAATGCATATCTATAGCTCATTCATAGTAATTGCAGTGATGAGAGAAAAATGGTATGCGCTGAGGTCTGAAATTTTCCACAAAAGTATGAAAATGAACAGTGGAGAGCATCAGTTACCCTGGCGCATGATTTCGCTCTGAAGCACCTTGACAGAAAACCGTAAGCCCTAGGAAAATTTTGAAAACATTTTACCGGAGCAGGCATACGTATCGATCTCATGACCGAGTTTGATACCAATGGGGCGATATTTGTGGGCGTGACTGCGATTTCAAAATTTATTTGGGGTCAAAATCAGACTGGTTCCCACACTCGCACTGCTTCCCAAGTGACTAACTTACGATTTTAAGGAGCTGGCAAGTTTACCTTAGCTCTCCTTATGCATTGCAATGGGCAGGCCCTAATTATTTGCACTTCTGTTTAATCCAAATTAAGTCGGTGCCTCCATAGGTCCCCCAGGCTTTGAGGGACCCAGTAAATGCCAGTATTTTAATACAGACCACAGATACATAAATGTAACATTTATTTATTGATATTAACAATGCGGCTAAATTTGATTTAATGGTTTCAGCATACATAAATGACAATATTTTAAATTCTTTAATCTAACACTTTAAGAAGTGTAAGATTTTAAGGAGCTGGCAAGTTTACCACAAAGAACGGTCTTAATAGTTATTGTTTTGTTACCATCACAAAACATTATGGTATAATCTGAAGCTCTGAGTTTAGTCTTTGAGTTTGAGCTCTGTTTGTTCACAAATACAAATTGGTAAACTGCAATTATCTGGCAAAAATATTCTGATCGTAAAGACATTGTTGATCACTGCGCAACCTCTTCTTTTGAGCAGTTTTGTTTCCTTACAGTTACCTTCTCTAGCTAACAGATACAAAACCCTGCAGTGACAAAGATGTTTTCTACATTTTCAAGGCAGTTTGAATGATTTGCATGATTCCATTTTGGAGTGTTCTCTGAGTGTTACAAACGTTTTGCTACTCTGCATGGAAGGATGCCTGCAACTAACAGCATGGATAAGCTCTGCTCAGGAGCCTCTTGGGCTTTTATGAACTTACCTAAAGTGATTCTCTCTCCATTTATTGGAGAGTGGATGTTTGGATCATATCCCACCTTTCAGAATGCATCTACACCATTCTCCTGAGATGACAAAACCAACTCCCTCTATTAATCATGCAGGAGACTATAACCCATACAGTGTAAAGATTCAATTGCAAAGTAAATGAATTAGAGGAAAGTGAATTGTTGTATTGAAGTATAGAGCCAACCAGGAAACACAGGAGCAGAGGGGAGGAGAGCAACTTGATATAACTAGTTTCAACGTATGAGGGATCAATAACTGTTTGGATTTACAGAAGTACAGGAACACTGTGAATGTGCAATTGAATTTTAATGCAGACCAAAAGAGCGAACCCTGATCCACCTAAAAACCTCAGTCTCAGTTCGAATGCAAACAGACTGGAAACCACTCCAAAAGTAGGAAGCTAACTGTAGCGCAGGTCAGTATATTACTCCCTGCTCTTTGGGTTAGCAGAAATGCTGTCAGTTGTCATGGCAATAGTTGACCCAGAGTGATTAGGAAAAGTAGAATATACGTGGTTTAAAGTTTTTACACCGGTTCGGTTTCTTAGTTAATTTTTCCTGTGCTGAGGCTCACTGTAGCGACTAATATTTAAACCGTCATTAAACGACAAAAACAGAATGGTTTGCCTCGTTTCTAGAACATGGTGGTATTCATAACAATCATCAAATAGGATGAAATATTTAATAAGGTATAGAAGCCATGATTTGTTTAGCTAATTTTAACAGCGACAATTATGTAAAATTAAATGACTAGCTGTAACAATCCAATTTTTCTGAGGGGATTTTATTGAGTGATGATAATGTCTGGTCTGGTCTGGTGGCCAGTTCAAAGCAAACGAGGAGTGTTGCACATATATTTACACTGGTAAGCAGATAGACTGAACACAGCAGGCTGCTGTGCTATAGTTGATGCTTGTCGTCAGAAACTTTACAGATGAACCACAAAATGAATTTACCACCATCCCAGTCAAAATAAATGGGTGGCGGAGCACATTGTGGTGGTACAATGTTATTTGTGTTTTTGTGTTTGACGAAGGAGCCAAATCCCATCACTAACATGAAGATAAACACTAAAAATGGCTGGTCAAAGTGAGAGTTCATTTGTTAAATGAACTGAAGCAGTTCTGTCCAACTGACATTTGCCATGCTCCTCCTGAGCATCCTGCTAACTCGGTGGGTGGCGTTAGAAACAGGATCCTTTGGACCCAGTGAGCTTTACCCTGTGTGGCATCCCAGCAGGGGTTTCACCAATCACATGTGCGGATTTAACCCTTGATTCCCTGCTGTCTGACTGTGATATGTATTACTTATAGTGACTGTCACTACTACTGACTGATATCTGCCATGGTCCGGAGTTCTGGTTTAACCAGCACAGACCTAGTTAAGCCTGAACTAGGTCGAGACAATTAATGTTTTTCTACCTATCTTTTTGACTAGCTCTTTTGCGGTTGGCCATGTTACTTCCCGCTTGCTCTTCATTGAAGCCAATTGGTTAAGTCATCAACAAGCACTATCATGTTTAGCCAGCAGACTGCAGATCTCCATCGTAAGCCAAATTCCTATTGTTTTTACTATATATAATATCTTTAATCTTTATTAAGGACAGTGCACATTAATGAACAATCAACACTACTGTATAGACTGTAAATGAGCCAGATTATAGCATAATTGCTACTTTCCATCTGTAGTCCTAGACAAGGAGACCCAAACAACAAAAAGACATTCTAAACATACAATCAAGAATTAACAAACATTCACAAAATACACAGTAAAAAGTTAGTTAGAATGATGACATGTCTGGGAAGTTTTAATAAACAGTTTCAGGTGTTTTTTAAAAACGCTATAGGTGGAACACTCTCTGATCCTAGCCGGCACACTGTTCCAGAAGTGACTCCCTCTGACTGACAGAACCGTTTGCCCAAATGTTTTTCTGTAAGGGATCTCCAGGTCTCCTCTGGAAGACGCCCTGGTGCCAAGACCTCGCTCGGCTCTTTGCTTAAAATATATAGCAAGTGGCAACTTGTAAATAAGGCAACTGTTTTTAAAATTAATAAAGTTTTCAAAGTTAAGCATATTATATTTTTTCAAAATATGACTTTGATGATAAGACAGATATATATTGCACATTCCTGCAATAGCGTCTTCACAGGTCTGCCTAAAAAATCTGACAGCTGCAGCTGATCCAGAACTTCGCTGCTCGCGTTCTCACTTAAACCAGATAGATGGAGAACTAAAGTCCTTTCTTAGGCTCCCTGGAACTCAGAGAAGAGACTTTAAAATATTGTTGTTAGTTTATAAACCACTGAACGGTTTAGCACCACAATACATTAAAGATCTGCTGCTGTTGTATCAACCTTCCAGACCTCTCAGGTCTTCTGGTTCTGGTCTGCTTTGAATCCCCAGAACCAGAACCAGACATGGAGAAGTGGCATTCAGCTATTATGCACCAAAAATCTGGAATAAACTTCCAGAAAACACAGAGTGCCTTTAAATCTAGACTAACAGCCTGCCTGTTTAAAGTTTCTATTGAAACATCATTAATAAAACTTTATTCAACATTGTTATGTGTAATAATGGCACTTGACAAAATGTAATGTTGTAATTGTTGACTATGTATTGTTCCATGACTTTGTAGTTTAGTGTTTTTATGATGTAAAGCTTCAGAACTTCTTGTTCTGAAGCTTTAATGTGTGAAATAAACTTGAACTTAAACCTCCATACAAGCATTATCTTATAACTCTAGACTTGTAGATTTGGACCTCAGCATGTATTTGTTTTAAAAGCTGGAGATAAGAGTAAAGCCATGTTTTTTCACTACATTGAATATTTTCAAAGCTTTTCCTCTGCTGGATCTGTCTTTTGCCTTTTCTGAGTTTTAAATTTTTGATGTTCAGTGGTACTAAATCTGTTTGTGTCCAGTCTAGGAGTTTCTTTGTTGCTGCTACAAAGTAAAAAAAATAAAAAATAGATAAAACATGTTACTTTTACTACAAAGTACATATTTACTGCCAGATAACCTCAGATTAAAGTCTGTGATTCTCAACTATAATCAGCATTTGTATTTTTTTTTTTGTTTTAGGGTGGAGAGGTCCACAGACCAAGTCATTAAGCCAGTAAATGTGGAAGCCTTGTCAAAATGGGTGGGAAAGATCCCACCTGATGTGGTGAGGGACATGGCGGTCATCGCTCCCATGCTTTCCAGACTGGGTTATGACCCGCACGCCAACCCTCCAAACTACGGGCAGCCGGACCCCAGAGTATTGGACAACACCAGGAGGGTGAGTGCTAAGCTGTTGCTTTGAGAATATTTTACTGTCAATTGGTATTTTGTATGAAGAAAGCTTACTAAAATTAAGTCTTACACAATATTTTTAAGGTACCATTTAGCAAAGCAGCAATAAGAATTTTGTAGACAAGTTGTATTCTCAGGTTTTTAAAACTACCTGTTTATCCAAATGTTGTCTTTTGAATTTATGTATAAGAAAAGGTATTAAATTTAATTTCTTAGCCTTTCTGCAATGAGTGACCATTGTATTAGGAGTGGGAATTATATATTAGGAGTGGTAATTATATATTACATTGAGCATACCACCTATGGCTGTGTGATATAGCCTCATAATATGTTTTTCATACCAAATCTGCTAACCAGATTTACTTAGATTTTTAACAATTATTTTCCTTTCTTAAAAATAAATAAAAAATGACAGAAAATTATTTTCAAAAACTCATTTTTATTTCAGTCATCTATTCTGGAAGTTGACCTGAATTTAAATTCGGAAGAATGTACAAGGTTTGAAACAAGATGGTAGCCACTGGGAAGGCTGACAACTCTCTGAAATATGACAACCCAAAGAAAGCATTGATAAAAAAAATCTAAAATAAACTGTCTAAATAGATAAATGAGGGTTCTATATTTATGTTTCTGTGCAAATTTTGACCCTTAAGTTTTGTCCAATTAGTTTGCCTAAAACCATCTCACTATTGACCCTTTATTCAAACGATTGAATTTTCCTAGCAATATGGTGTGGTACAACTTTGTCACAAACCAGCGATTTGAGATAAAAGCACAGCGCTCCTTCCCCTCCTATTCCCTGCCTGGAGATCAGGAGTTGGAGTTATGAGCATTGCCATGGCAACTGGTGAGCATTGATTGATGGTGTTATTCATCTTTAGAAATATGTGATTTATTTGCAATGTGGACACAGAGTGGAATGAGTCTACTGTGATCTGACTATTGGAAAAGTATGGTGGTGAACTGATGACTGTGTCAGACTGACTGTAGTGTTGAGGAAGCAGTCAGCCAATGGCCGCTCTCGCTGCTCTCGAGGACAGACAGATAGGCTGCCTGCAACCAAGCTGCCAACCAAGCCATCACCATAAAGGTTTATATCTGCACAGAATAATAATTGTTAGATTTATCAGTAGTTTTGAAAAAAGCCATTCGAGTCTGAAAATCAATAAATACAGCAAAAAAGTACTGTGCTTTTTTCATCCTGATCACAGACCCATTCACTCCTTCTACTCATTCCCAAACTTTGTTGTGTCTCTTGGCTCTGCTCACTTTGCTGCAATTTTTTAACATTTAACAGTGGCGGGTTTAGCTTTCAGAGCAGGGTTAGTTGCAATTTAAAATGGTGTTCAGAAATACCTCAGCTGGGCTGGTGAACCACATGTCTTCTTTGAAGCTGGTTAGACGGTCTTTTAGCTGTAAAGCAGGGTAAAATGAAATGGAAATGAAAGCTGCTGTTTGGTTTATGACTCATGCTGTGTATTACCCAACTCGATTAGGCATTTCTTTTTCCTGAAACAGTAACGTTGGCTTTAAAAAAAACAAAAACTGTCAGCCTTCTATTTCAAGAGAATATTCCTCTGAGTGAACAGAACTCCTTTGCACTAAGTAAGAGTTCTGTTCACCCAGAGCAGAACTGAGTGAACAGAACTCAGTTCTGATTTGAGCCCTGAGAAAAAAGATCTCAGGGCTCAAATCAGGTTGGCCACATTCATAGGCATCTCCTCCATAGTGGTGTTGTAAAACATCTCGATGTCTCAAAGAATCTTCTTGTCCTCCTTGTAGTAACCTCTGTCTTTCTGTGGGGAAGAGGAAGATGACAAAAAACATCCAGTTGATTTCTAAACTTGACAGAAACTAAATTTGCCCTCATAATATCACTATGACTTGATGATCTGTAAAAACAAAACAAAAAAAAAAATAAAAAAAATAAAGCTCCTCTGCCTTTCCTACTACTACCTGCAGACATACACCGATTGGTCAGACACATCCAGTCACAGCCAGAGGTAGGGTCTTTATGCTGTCAGTCAGGCTCATGTATGTGCTGCTCATTAAGCTAATGGTGAAGAAGCAACTTATCGTATTGTAAATAGAAGAACTGAACCTCCTGATGTTAGCCAGTACCATGCTAACTAGCCTTAGCATTTACCATAGGCTCCAGTGTGGGGAATTAGTTGTAGTGAAGTCGAGATGAGAGGGATTGGTTGACAGTGCTAAGATCCTCTTCTGGTTGTGATTGGTGGTTTCTGACTGAGCTATGTTTTGACATTGACAGTTGTAACAAATATGTATAAAAAAAAACATAGTGTTTATGAAAATGACATACTGCAGCTTTAAGAAAACAGTTTGCTCTTTCCATTGAGTGTAACACCAGCCAGTAAAGTCTTACTAGTAAAAAGGTGCAGGATTAGAGCTACTGCAGAGCATGGAAATATGGAAAATGAAGGACTGTGTTCTTTAAGACACTTTTACAGCTCTTTGTGTGCTGCACACACTCGCACATGCAGTGTCTTTCCAGTGTCTGTTTTTCATAGTTTTACCTCTCCCCCACTGAAGCACTGTCCAAACATTTTTGGCGGATTTTCTTTTCTCCTAGGCAGGGACTCCAGAACTGTCTCCAGATATCTGGATTTAGTCCTGAAAAGTCCTGTCTGTGTACCCAAGGAGCCTTTTATGTTCCACATTAAATACTTGTTTTTTCCAGCAAACGTGACAGACAAGATGTCTTAGTTCTCAAAGATATTACCTCAATAAAAGCCGGTGCCCAGTGTGTGAACCTTGAAGTCTGTGTTTATCTCTGTTCAGCCAGCTCTGGAACTTTTATCTTGTTGAGTTCAGGGATGCTGCTAGAGTGTGTACTGTGTGAACCGGTTTCATTATTTACAGCTACAAAGCCAGCCCATGGTCATGTTGTTCCATTACTCTACTCTCCTTTATGTTATTTCAGAGAAATAAATGAATAAGCTAAACAAGGGAAATTCTTGACCTTAAGCACTCACATCAGGGGATTTAAAAAAACACTAGTTATAGTGGCAGTTTCAGTTTTCACACTTTAAAATGGGTAAAGTGTTTTTTAGTATTTAAGAACAGATGTCCGCAAAAAATTTCTTTCTACTTATGATTTTATTATATGAGCTGGTAATAACACTGCCATTCAGAAATGAACTTGCCTTATGGTTTAGATTAGGGGTGTCAACATCCAGCCCTCGAGGGCCAGATGCAACTTTTAGATATGCTTCTGCTGCACCACACCTGAATAGAATAATTAGGTGATAAGCAAGGCTCTGGAGAACTGATCTACACAAGGAGGAGGTAATTTAGCCATTTCATTGCTGTGTTTTCTACCTGTGGCACATCGAAAAACTGCAGGACAGTGGCCCTCGAGGACTGGAGTTTGACACCCCTGGTTTAGATTATTGCCCTGCTGTGTAAATGAAATAATTTGATGCAAACACAGAGTTTCCTCCTAGTGATCAGAAGATATGATTCCATCCATTACATGTTATCCAGGTGCTAAGGCACAACAGCAATCCCAAATCATCAAAATGTAGATAGGATGCTGTTTTTCCTCAAATGCAATATTAGTTTTACAGCAAACTGAACAGGATACACACTTTCTGTCAAGGTGCCTCATCAATCCACAAAATATTTTCCCAAGTCTCGGAGATCATTTTGATGTTTTTTTTTTTTTTTTTTTTTTAAATCTTTTGCTTGCCTTTATGTTCAGCTGTGGTTTTTGCCTAGGAACTCTTCCATGGAATCTACGTTGTCTTTCTGATTGATAAATATTGAACACTCACATTAACTAAGGCAACTTGTGGCCTTAGTTGATCACCTGCAGTGATTTAGATCCACCAATCACACAGGGCTGATTTTTAGTAAAACCATAACATTTTAGTCACAATCCAGTTGCTTACACCACTTCAGTGATTAGAGTCTCTGACCTAGCACTGTGGAAACTAGGTTTCAGAGTGAAACGTCTCTGGAAGTACTCTACAAGAGTGAAAGTGCACATGTGCAGAACGCATGGCTGTAGGGTTTATTCAACACATGTGCAGGCAGATAACAATAATAATTTTTAAAAATAGTAGCAGCTTTATTAATTTGTTTGGTTTAACAGAACTTCTGATACAGAAAATATATGCATTTCATGAGTATTTTGTTTATCGATGATGGAAGACCACTGTTGCAGACACTGATCAGACCCATGAGGCAATAAGAATTGCTACAACATGTTAAACTCACAGTGCCATATTGTGGCTTGGCATGAGAACTACAGTGGATTCTAAACATTGTTGTCTAACTGTGGAACTTTTCCCTAGTCGACATCCAAAAATGCTGAATGTTTCTGAACAGATCTGGCCACAGGTGTAAACAAAACCTGGGATTTTCCCACTACTGATGTTGAGTCATTGTGTTATGCTGGTCCCTCCATGGGACCGGCCTAACTGGCACCGCAACGACAGAAATGACTGCAACATGTCGTTGACTTTCTCTAATCCTGACCCAGTTTATTAATTTCTTTAGATCACATCATAATGTTTTGCTTTTTGATATCATGTTATAAGGTTTGATTAAAGTGGTTTGACAATTTTTACAAAAACAATTAACATACCACTATGAAAAAAAAGTTGTACTTTTTAAAAAATCTTTCTTGCAGAACATTTTGATTCAGCAAGGATGTTCCTGCTCAGCAATTTCTTACTCCCTTACAGCAGCACAATCTCTCACTGGCCTATTGAAACAAACTGTTTTACATCATGAGAGGAATAAAACATCTAAGGGCCAGATTCTGCACTCTCAGCAGAGCTTAATAAGCCACAGCAGAGTATTAACTGTGGGGGAAGGACTTTATATCACATAACAGTGGCCTATTCTTTATTTTTTGTTCTGAAGAGGAATCCTTACATCTGAGTTTACAGTTGCATACCCTTAAAGTGGTGGTTTTGAAGTCTGTGGTCTTTAGATACATTTTTCCATTATGGTAGAGTCATCCTGATGAGGAATAATGACTCTTACTGGAGTTTTGACTGCTTTTCCATTTGTTGAAATTAAAGAAACACTGAACTTAATAGATTTTTTCCCAGTGGTGACTTAGATAGAAATTATGTAGAATTTAAAGAAACAGGAGGAATCTTTGGTTTGTTTAGATTACATTTTAGAGAAAATATCTAACCACAAAAAATGGAAAAAGCTCTAACAACCCCTCCACTTTGATATGGGGAGAAGAGATGCTCTGATTGCCTTTTCTCTTGGTTGGCTCCAATGTAAATCTATCTACAACTTTAGGTTCAAGTTAAATTAAAATTTCATGTAGCTTCCATTTTTTCTTTATTTTGTTTTATAGAAAACCTAGATTTTGCCCAACACAGGCTTTGTTTATTGTAGAAAAGGTGTTTTGTTTTAGTTTTTCTCTAAAACAGGAGCAGTTAAAAACTTGGATCATCAGTTTAAGTTACAGCTGGTTAATTCATGAAAAACCTTTGTTTTGATTTTATCAAGTGATACAGTAAAGCTTCCCACCAAATGGAAAAGTTCTGAACATTACAGAATTTTCCAGATCTGGATAAGTATGAAAAGAAAAGAGAAAATAGTTCAGGAAATAAAGGAAAATGTTGTCTCTTTTTTGTTAATAATGACATTTATAGAATTTAGTGACGCCTCCCGTAAAACTTAATTGTTGTCTTCTTGTTTAAACTCCAAAGCTGCCACTGTGATTGTACTGGCAACTTCACAAATGTACCTGCATTTGGAAAGTGGTGGGTGCTAATATCCAGCCCCAATGTTGTGATTGACATCGACAGACAGTAATGAGAATAATGGCATTAAAATAAACACTACTACTTGCGGCTTCACTTTTTAAGTTACAAGAAATTAAATAAAGTACTTCTTCCATCATCACAAAGCCGTTCCTGACAATAAAAAGCAATATGCTATTTTAATTCAGAACCCAGAAGGTTGAAGCAGATCTGACCAGGAGCATTAAGGGTGCTGCTGATCGGTTGAGGAAGTAGTCATTACAAGCCTCTGGTCACAAGAGGTTAGCATCAATAGTGTTGAGGCTAGCAACAAGCTGCACCTGCTAGCATCAACAGCCCAAACCCAGGTGAGGTTTATACAAGCAGATGTGCCGGCACTGTCCCAGCAGTTTTGTTTCACTGATGAATTACAGTAACTTGTAAGATGCTGCAAAGCAGAACCAGAGCGATATGGATCCTCCACCATGCTTGATTGTTGGTGTGGTGTTCATTTCCTTAAAGGCTTCATTGCGCTGCCTGGAAGCATACCGTTTGTGTAAATTATTAAAATGTTCCACTTTTGTTTCATCTGTCCATAAAACATTGTTCCAGAAAACTGGAGATTTGTTCAGATTTTCTTTCGATCTTCCTTGGCCTCTGCCCGTAATTGTATGGTACTTGTTAAAACAATTGCACCAGACTGTTCCAGGTTGGTCTTCAGGTGTTTAGATGTTGATGTGGTGTTTTTCCACCATTCGCAACAAACAATCAAAAACTTTTGTCAACAATTTTTCTCATCCCTCTTGTCCATGGAGGTTCTTGACAGTTCCATGCCTGGAAAACTTCTTAATACCATTATGCACTGTTGAAACAGGAATACCAATGGCTTTGGCGATGGCTTTATGCCTTTTATACCCTCTTGTTTTTGCAAATAATAGCTTTTGTGGTGTCCTCAGACAGCTCCTTTGTATTTACCATCGTCGCACATGAAGAGGGTGGCTTTTAAAATATCAACATGATCAATCATTGGTTAATTCATCATGTCACATTGGTGGAGGCAGCTCATCATAGGTGATCCTTATTTGTGATTTGGAACAGGTGAGGGTTTTCATACTGATTTGCAGCAAAGGGTACCAATACTCTTGACATGGTAAACATTATGTTTTCCTCATAATATTTATCTTTTTAAAAGTTCTTTATCATTGGTGTTTTGGATCAAACACAACCTATTTGTAGTAAAATGTTTCACTTGATGAATTTCCTTCTGTTAAATATTCCGTGATACGTACTTACACTTCATGGGTGCCAATAATTGGGAGCAGGACTATAAATTTCAAAGCTCTAAGAGGGAATCCAGAATGATTTTACATATTTACAATTTTTTAAAATCAAATTTTATGTCAAATATACATATTAATAGAGTCACATGATGTGTGTGCATAACTAATTTATCACAACCCAGAACTGACCTCATTTTTTAGCGGCTGTTGTTGATCAATAGTAGCATTGTGTTCATGTGTAAAATTATATTGTCTCTATTGTGAAATGAGCTAATTTTTTCTAGTGTGGTGTTGCTCCTTTAAAGCCGTGCTGCTGCACTGGCCACATTTCTGTCCAGGCTACCATATGTGAGAGTGCTGCTCCAGTTCCCTCCTCGGTTTCACAGTCTTGCGTGTTAATTCTTCTTTAATGTGTCTGTGGTCTTGTTTACATTTTTTACATGCTGTAATTATGTGTGTGTGCTTGGTCTGCCTCTGCTCTGTGCTACACTCAGTTCTGTTTGTGTGGCATGTTGACAGCATGTGCATGTTGAAGTCTGTTTGCTAGATTTATGCTGTGTACATTTGCAGTCCATGAGTGTCATTTTCTATTCTCCTATGTCAATGTGCAGGTTTTTGATTTGAGCTGCTTAAAGTTCGAGTTGCTCTTAATTTGACAATAGGTATTACATGACAAGCACATGAGCAAACAAACAATCTGGAGAAGGCTAAAGAAATTTAGGTTTTTTGGGGTTTGCTTTTTTAACTTGGCATACAGCACTTTTTTTTTGTCAAAAAGCAATCCATGACAATAATTCTAGGTCTGGGGTGCTTTGTGAAGAGAGAGATTGTCTGTCAACACAGCGGATGCACATGCAGCCTGGCTGCAGAAAGAGCCGGGCTGGCCTTTCAATGCTCACTGGTTACCATGGCTACCCACACTGGTCTTGCTGTATTAACATTAGCTAGCATGTTGTCAGCGTACTACAACTGTTTATCACTGTGTAAAATAAGTTATTCTACCAAATTAATATTAGTGAATGAGATGCGTCTTAATGACCCATAAGTGTTAAATGCAGTAAGTCAATAAATAATGAGAAAATGGCTCACACGTCTCACGTATTAGTTTGCAATAATAAAGCAATTTGTTTAAAGTGAAATTATCAGTTCTCAATGAAATATGTCGAGTCCCTCTCAATAAGAAAAACATATACATGGTGAGCAATAGGAGGGCTCACACTCTTATACCTCCCTGGTAGAGGAGAGTCTGTCGGATAGTCAAACCTCGGATTCAGAAAGACCAGTGTAGTTTTCGTCCTGGTTGTGGAACCCTGGACAACCCTCAGCAGGGTAATAAAGGCATTTATTATCAGCTTTGTACAAAAAAAGCTATTGGTTAGCAGAGTTCCTTCAGACTTTGATCTACTTGAAAATCATCACACTTGACTTTGGAAACCACAATCAATAGCTCTAAGTGACTTTGGAGTTGTTCTGATCCCTAGTGAGAAATGGATATTGGGATCAATAAATTCCCAGCTACTCCACAGAGGTAATAATGAGATAAGTTGAAAGGCGTGGAGGAATGATACAAAAATATCTCTGCAGTTCTTCATCCAGCAGATTGTGTTTGGCTTTCACAGCTGGACCTGAGCACTAAGTAATGTTCCAATATTGATCAGTCATTTCTCTGCCAGCCTAGTATGCTTTGATTCTCACACCTCAAACGTTTCCTCTTTATCAACCATCCATATGATGATGGGAAGAAGAAGGATAAATGAGGACATTTTATTGAGAGATTAAATGACCAAGTCTTCCTCATTTAGTTCAGATGGAGACTTGCACTGAATTCTTTTTTAAATAGTACAGTAATAAAGAAGAAACATTCTATGCATGAATGCTTATTTCCCCCCACCTTTCTGGCTGCAGTGCACACTTCTGAGACTGGTCTGAATCAAGACGTTACAAAACAGATATCACAATTAGTTGCGTGCTGATCGATCAGCCACTGATAGTTATTGGCCAATCTTCATGAAAAGGTGTGGCTGGTATTTGCCAATCACTGTATATTGTTGCTGATTAAAAAAAAAAACAATCTCCTGTATCTTGTACTTTGCAGTCTGCCCTGTGTGCCTTGTATCAACCCCATTCATTCACTTTCTGTTGAAAGTTTCATTGTCTCTAGTGGCCTTTATTTGGTAGTGAATTGGCAGGAAAGTGGGTAATGAGAGAAGGGGGAAGTCTTGCAGCAACCACCAGGCCAGGAATCGAACCTGTGACGGCTGCGTTGAAGACTAAGGACTAAGCATGTTCTAAGCATCTGTTCAGTGGATTAATGGGTTCAGAGTCTCTTGATGACATCATAATGTAGAGCTGTATATTATTCGCATATTTATGGTAGTTTGTTTCCTGTTATAGCCTCAGCCAGTGGAAGCATATTGTTATTAAATAAGAGAGGTCCGAGGATTGAACATTGGGGTACTGTCTACTTCGATTAGATGTTATCTATTGACACAAAGAAATCTGTGTTCTTTCTGCAAGAGTCGAACCAGTTGAGTCCTTAGTCCGGAGAGTCCGGCATATTACTGAAAGGACTGGAGAGTTGGCTCTCCAGTCCTTTCAGTAATATGTCGGTCAACAGAGTCACATTCTGCACTGAGGTCCAACAGAACCAGCACTGTGGTTCTTCCACAGTCTATATTTATATGAATGTCATTGAACACTTTAAAGACATTTAAAACAAAGCCTGAAAAATCAGACTTTTAAAAAAATATTTACAAATAAAAACAGAAATGTTTGTACAGCATTTATTATCACTCTTATTTACTCATGTACCTCTGAATAAAACGCAGAACAGAACATTGTGCCATTAATGCATGGCAAATGCCTCTACGGAAAAATGGCCAGTTTCACCTTGACCCCAAAGACCTGCAACTGTAAAATGAGTTTTGAATTTCAAAGTGACATAATGTAATAAAAGTAATGAATATTTTTGCAACACATTTTTCAACCAGATAGCACCAGTATTGTTCAGGCTGACCATAAAGATGCACAAATCTGATGTTAGAATCTGTATTGTTCCAATATTGAAAAAAATTCTAAATCGGGTATCAGGGACAATGTGCCTGTCACTGTGCAATCTGTTCTGGAAGCACAATTCATACCTTTGGCTCATTTGTCCATTCGCTGATTATTCTTGAAATGTACATAAACAAAGTGTAACATATTTATTTATATTAATTAAAATGATATAAGATTACCTATTTTTCTAGACAGTACTATAATGCTCTGTAACATTTTATTTGAAGGTGTGTGCATAACACTGACATGACACTGTCATAAACATACCACTTGTTATGAATCTTAACTGCTGTCATGAATTTTTGACTGCTGTAATTAATTGTAATTCGATAAATGACAATTTTACTACAAAGTTGACATTGTTTAAAATGTATTTGTGAAGACAACATTAACCAAGACAATTTTTTTTATTTATTTAGTATTTTTGTTTGCTTGTTTTTTGTCTTGGGGTCATTTATGTCTGGCACACATAATCAAAGTTATTGAGAAATCAACAAAATAGAGTGTTGGTGCGATTCCCTGTTAAGGCTTTAGAAAAATAACTGGTATGACCCCCCCAAAAAACAATGCCAGGACTACTTATATGGCTGTAGGAACTCATATCTGCAGGAATGTTATTCAGTCTTTCTGAGTAGGTTGCAGAAGTTCAGGGTCTGTATGATCTGGGTCTGCACTGCTGCAGCTGTGCTGAGTGCAATATGACAGTGACGAGGCACTGAGCACCATGTTCACTAAACATTGCCTGACATGTTGTATTTATTATTTTCTTCTAGTTATTTGAGAAAATTCCAAGCTGTTCCCCGGTCAGCTAACGACACAGCCTTGTTGGACAAATAAATAAAAAAAAATAAAAAAAAGTATATTTCTAACTCATACCTGTTGAGAGTAGCGATGTGACATTCAGGTGCCATTCAGTTCTGTTGAATGATTTTATGCCATGAAAGGTAGGACTTAATTCTCAGTTAGTTAGAGCTGTTCTTTGTTTTTGTTTTTTTATTACTTGCTTATGATGCTCTGCATACATCAACTACTATTGTTATTTTTATTTAATTTAAAATAATTTAATCAGAAAATGCAACAGCAAAATTTAATTGATAGAAATGGGTCTGTGTTTAAAAAATAAATGTTTCATCAGAACGTATCAGTATTGGCTGTGATCAGAAGTCAAGTTCGAAAGTAAAAAAAAGTAGATCGGTGCATCCCTAACCTACTGTTGGGGTTCAGTTTTGTTACTGATTTCGTTTTTGTTCAAAACAAGAAAAATCTGAACGAACCAGTCAGTGCTAAAAGAATAAAAATAATAAGTCAAAATATTCCATTTTATTTTTAACAGTAAAGCACACAAAATGTTTCCATTTTTGAGTTGAGGTCCAAACTAAGAGGAAGGGGCTGGATTGTGCTGCCCTTCCATCAGGAGAGCAAAGTTGCTGTGGTTCTTCACCAGTGGCAAGATGAGGGGAAAAAAGACAAAGCAACATTTGTCTGCAGGGTGGGGACTGAGTCAGCCTATGCAGTCTGAAAATCAGCTTGTTTTCTGCTCATCAATACAAGAAACCACATATTATCACCTGGTTAATATCCCTCTTTCAGAACCATTTATAGTGCATCTTTCAGAAGTAATGGATCTGGAGGTCAGAGCCTGCAGGAAAGAGGAAACCTGGTTTTATGTTACATGATCCCATGCAGCAGATGTAACAGCAGGCCTTTGATCTGCATCTTTGGTTCTGGAGAATTCTTCTGAACCCAAACTGATCCAGTGCTTCATTAGACCTGGTTCACCAGAAGATGTCTGTCATTTGTGTGTGTGTGTGTGTGTGTGTGTGTGTGTGTGTGTGTGTGTGTGTGTGTGTGTGTGTGTGTGTGTGTGTGTGTGTGTGTGTTGCACCAACAGTAGAAAGTGAACATTGAGGCATACAATAATTATTGAAAATGGGACTACACGCAGGATTGAGGATTCAGTCATTATGCCGCCTCCTGAGAGTCGCTGATGAAACCTTCCTGACAAAACTAAATCAGTGGTTAATCCTCCTGTGTACTGTGTTGTTGGCTTGGGCCTTGGCCTGGAAGTGCCCAGAAGAGGAACAAAATCTGATTATCAAGGTTCAAGGAGGAGGAGAAATGTGAACAAGTTTCAGTTTTGTTTTTTTCCCCCTGGGGACCATTTTTCATCTGCAGGCCAGACTGCTCTGAACAGTGAGGGCTACAGAGCTCTCATGCGCACACACACACCTACACACACACACCTACACACGCACACTAAACCTGTTCCATGATAGTGCTTTTTCCTTGTATTATCAAGTGCAGTTTGTTTTAATCATTTTCATTGCTTTTTCTGTTAGAAATTAGGCTTCAGAAAGATGTGCTAGAACTAGTAAAGGCCAGCATGTGTGTAAGGGAGCTACTCCTGTGTTGAGAAAATTCAAACATTAACAATGTTTTTGATGTTTGAGTTACTTCAGGTAGCTTCATAAATCTATAAGAACATTTATAGATTTTTTTTTAATTGAATTTGGTCATATCCTGATTTGAGGACATGACAGTGCTGGATAACCTTTGTCATACAACTTGTTAACAAGACAAAGTGCTTTTCATTTTGGTTATGTCATTTCTGTCATTTTTTTAAATTATTTTTTGATAAATGGGAAATGGTGTGCCATGTTGTCTCCAAACTGTTTCAGAAGTAATTTAAAGCAGCAGTATAAGATGCTGCATTTAGTGCTGTAGCTTCTAGAAATCTGGAGGTAGATTTCTACAAGTTGAACTGTCTCTTAATCTGACATGACTTCTCTAAAACATTACTTGCCTTTCAGTTCCAGCCTTCAGGTTCTCTTTTACTCACCAGCTTCTGTTCATCCAATCGACAACTGGTCACTTCCTGTGTTCATCCATTATTATGGTGTGTGAAGAAAATCTTGGCTCTTGTTTGTTGTGGAAAGGGAGGAAACAAGATTTTCATCTCCAGGAAGACATAGGGACGTCCTGTGAAATGTGGACTGTCTCTGCCACATCGAGCCCAGATTCCTTGCTTCTTTTAAGCCTCTTTTTGCTCCTGAGTCATTGTGGAAGTTAGCAAAGGATAGACAACCCACTCAATATGTCACTGTTTTCTGTGGAGTCTCATTACTAGTCCAATTCAGAGTTGATTGTCCTTTGAAGTTCTAAAGCCAGCCCTTTGTTTTTTCAGGTCTATAAAGGTGAATTTCAGCTCCCAGATTTCCTAAAAGAGCAATCACAGGTACAGTAACACTTCTGCCTGTTGCTGAGCTATTTGTCTCTTTTGTTGTCGTTGTTGTTTCTTGTCACAGATTCATCTATTATTTTATTGTTAGAGCCTAATTTTAATTAGATCATGTGGCTGTGTGGAAGATCAGTTTTAATGCTTCCATCTGCTTCCAGTTATTCAGCTCTCCACTCTGTCACCATCTATTGTGGCCTATTGCTCATTTGTGGTGTAAACTCCATGACTTCTACTCTGTGTTAAGCTTAGGGTTTAATTACCTCTTGTTATATTTTGGTTTTAGAACTTGTCTAACCCCTGCTAGTGGTTTGATGATGGTGTTTTGTTTCAAACTGCCTTTTTTGCTTGTTTGTTTGCAACTCAACTATTTGAATGTGGTTGCATCATGCTGCTGGTTGCATCTCCCCTACTGAGAGCTGGGCTGTCGCTCAAAGCTGAGCAGCTCTTTGTTCTTCTACACAGATGCAGAAGTCTGCAGAGAGACCCAACCCCAGTTAGAAGCTAAGGAACAGCTGGACCACAGCACATAGGTACAGTTTCACATCTGCCAACATGATCCTAATGATGAAAGATGCTGCAATGTTTGCAAACACACAGATCTGACTTTTAACACACTGTAACTTCTTTACTTCAAAGTTATTTGAAAAATATCCTTAAGAATATGTTGTCTTATACTGATGACATCATAGCCTAGAGCTCAAGGAGTTTAGTTTTATTGCTTATTTGTATATTCATAAAAAAATATTTTGAAGTAATATGTGCCTTGTCATAACCACAAGCAGCAATGAATGTGTTTTACTTCTGAAATGAAAATGTGTCTTTTTACTAAATAGATGGCTGTATCTCTTGACACAGTCAAGAGAGTTTTATTGACGATGGTCTGTTTGCATTTTGCACCTGTGACTTAATTTCAAGAATATGGTTAAAAAGGGCTGCACAGTGGCACAGTTGGTAGCACTGTTGCCTTGCAGTAAGAAGGTCCTGAGTTTAATTCCCAGCCCTGTTTGCATGGTCTTCCTGTGCAAAGGTTCTAAAACATGACCATCAGTTCAATTGGTCTCTCCAAATTGTATGGCTGTTTGTCTTATCCGTCTCTGTGTTGCCCTGCACAAGAACAGCAGATTCATCTTATTGTGCAACATGCTTCATGTTTTCCAAAGTCTCTCTCTGATTGGCTGATCAGCTTTCATGATTCTCTGAAACTGATGACTTCCAAGAGTTGTGTTCTGAGAGTTCCCATCCACAGGATGCTCCTACTGCTGGCAGCTTCTCATTAAAGAAAAGACAGTTTTAAGAAAAAGTTCTTAAAACTGTCTTTGTTATGACTGTGTAATATTTTCATCTCTGAAAAATTATCTGACATGTCAATCAATACCGCTTACATTTCAATGGTGTTCTCAATATTTCTTACAACAGTAAGAAACATTGAAACGTAAGCAAAAACTGTTTATCAGTGGTCATGCAACATTACCATTCACTACAGACTGTGCTAGCTGCAGCTTAGCAGAGTGCAAGGAGAAGCAGAAGAGAAAGGATGAGTGCAACCCTAGATTTTGATTGACAGAATCAAAATCTAGTGTTGCACTGGCCCAGTGCAATACTAGATTGCACAACTCCTGATTGGTTGTTTCTAGTTAGTACTGTGAGGAGTTCCATCTTTTTCTCAAAAATTTCTTTCTCAACAAATATGTAAAAAGGTCTTGTATAAGCTACATACTGCAGTTCTACAGGGGCAGTATTGCATGAAATAAACCTAGTATTATGCTATTGTTTCATCATAAAAACTGGAGTGTTGCTTTGATTCTTTCTTGCATGTTTGAGAAATCCTTTAATCTCCATGGCAACCACTGGACATAAACACTTGCTCTCAGAAAGTACCTCCTATTTTCACATAGCTTCTCTTGGAGCTTCAGCCTCCAACCAAGCTTCTGCCTCACAGAGCAACCTGGCCCCACTCAGCTTCTCCAGACTAGCGCAAGTCCCAGGCCAATATTTAATCAGAGGACAACTCTGAACACCTGCTTGCTTGAATGCAGGAAACTTGGAGATTTCACTGAACTCCTCTCAGCAACGCCCTCTGCTGGGAAGACAGTAAAAATAATCTGAGTCACCCTCTGCATTTTACATACACAGAAAGACTCCTACAGCTCTGGGTCTGTGTTGCTCCAATTTTTATTGGTGGAGTAAATTAGAGTTTTACCAAACTGTCCAGCTCACTCTGTTCCTGTGTTTCTGTCCAGAACTGGGTGGATCCAGGCTAAAAGCCGCCTCTCCATCTGCGCTGGACTTTGGACAAGCGCTTTCCTCTGGTTCCTCTTCCTGTGGGCGGCTCTCCCTCCTCTGCTTCAGGAGGACCTTTGGCCTTCAATGTTGTACCTTAACATGAAAAGATGTGCCGCTTCTCAGCACCGTGGAATGTCTGCTGATTGTTATTTTCTGTCACATCACACTCATTAAGTTTGTAGGAACGACCTCTGGATGTTTAGAGAAAAAACTGTGATTCTGTTGTAAGAAACTGCAGTGATCTAAAATCAAATCAGTATATATGAATGGGGGGATTAGCTTTCAGAAGCTGCAATACTTATTTTAATGTTTCATTTTTGTTTCAGTGACTTTTTATTGTGCAATGCCATGGGTACTGTTTATTTTAATGTATCGGAAGTGATAAATGCTTTTTTTTTTTTAAAGTGTTTGCATTTTTTTTATATTGAGGATGTCATCAATCTTTTCACTTGGATGTAATATAACAATATGCAAGAAAATATGTGATATGATAAAATACCATTTAAGCACAAAACTGTTCTCTTGACAGTGACATTTATTTGGCCACAGAGAAACTTATGGAGGCTAGATTTTGCCCCCATACCTTTAGTTTGATTCACATAGCCTACTCCTTTGGGTTTGTTCATATTTTTATAGTGAGCTTACATAGCCGGTCAAAGAGAGCAACCTTTCCATTTAAAGAGCCACTTTTGGCCCTGCTGTTACAAAATAAAACTCACGTAGCCACAAAACACAATTTTCTAAATTGTAAGGCATAAAATATTTTATTATGAAAGCAAAGAAAAACTAATTCACCTATTGTATTTTAAAATAAAATCAACCCTCTGGTACAAAAGAGAAAACTTTTTTGTAAAATGAGATGAGTCTTTTCTATAAATATTGAAAATAAGGAAAGATCGGTTGCTTAGTTTGAAGCTTAGTTTAAAAATCTGTTGCATATATTCTATGCAGATATTGCATAAGAATTTAAAAAACCCTAGATTGACCATTTCTTGTTGCAGGCATGAGCATAATAATTTCCTTTTTTATTATGTAAGAGCCAGTCTTGGGCCACAGGTTGCACACTCCCAGCCTATTAATGCTGGCTGTGAACTCTCACTTGGCAGCAGCATTTACAAGCTCAACTCTTTCTAGAAGAGTCAGGGTAAGCACTCTATATATCATACTTAAACCAAAGTGTTCCACCATAGAAGTGTGGGCTTTGCCTCTGATAAAACTCAACATATTGAGCAGGCTCAGATTAGCCATTATCATTGTGAGATGGGATACAGACAACCTCTTCCATTTCTTCCTGCCATCAAGTAATCTCTCATCTCTTGTTTTGTGCCTTTCTGTCATTGTATATTTCACAAATTAGTGCTCTGCTGGAAGGAAGTGGAGGAGCTTGACTTCTTTTTTCAGATCTTTTTTATACTGTCAGGACATAGACAGTTCTAACACATATGTAGAAAAAAATCCTTAAAAATTATAGTAAAATTTAAATTGCAGCTTTAGCCTGAGTACTTAATCTTGAATATTAATCCTGAGTATTAAGTACTCGGGCTAAAACTGCAATTTTAATTTTTTTTTTTTTAGGGGTTTTTTTTCTACATATTTGTTAAAACAAGTTTTAATTAGACAAGAAAAAACTGCCAGCTTGAGATTCATAAAATATTTTGTCATTGTTGAAAAGTTTAGGATTTTAAATGCTTTTTTAAAAGAATTATTTTGGAGTTGCCTCTGACAAAGAGGTGCAATAACTGCTGCAGACGAGTCTCACCTTGGGTATCCTATAGAAGCCCCACTAAAATTGAAGAAGTCATATAAACTTTTTTATTGTTAAATATCCACAATCTGCAAAAAAAAAAAAAGGTTGCTGGAAACATAGCTTGTGTTTGGAAGAATGGAATGGAGCAGACAAGAGAAAACCCAGAGTTGGCTTATTGTCTGTTTTTAAAACTTTCATATTAAATCATTGCCAGTTTATCCAAGATAAGCCAACTCTGCAATCAAATGCATCCATACATACAACTCATGCAGTCTGCTTTTTTGTTTGAATATTAGTTGCATTCTTACTTTTTGCAATATTATGTAAGCTGCGCCAACACCCTTCTTTTTGTGAACAGCTTTGCTGAAAATATGTATCTGTCTTATGAATAAATCAATCAGAACATATTTAATGCAGTTAGTTCACATTCCTGAAAACACCAGTTTTGTTCCGTTTCCGTTACTGCAGCATTGTTTCAGGCTTTATTGAAATAAAAGAACAGCAAACTAATGAACCATCTCTTGTTTAATAACACATTACATTCAAGGCAAATGATACATCCTGACCAATATATATTTGGTAATGCAGTCATTGTTAGTTCTCTAAATAGTTATAAATCTTAAAGTGAGTGCACAACATTGAGAGAGAACACTTAACAGTCAATGTATAACACAGTCTGCACACATTCTGCATTTCTGCACAATACACACCTCCGATTAGTGCTGTTAGAACCAACAGAAAAATAGATCTGAAAATAAGTTATAGATTTATATATTTATTTATATATGTTCAGTTTGAATACAAATAATTGGGCTTTTGGTTCATATGTATGTACAAGCAATATAGACTTTGATGGGATTCCCAAACAACATAAATTGCACAGTAGTTAAGAATTCAAGAACGCTATTTCCAAAAATATTTTACACACATAGTAAACAGTCAGTCTTCAAGATGCAGTATGAAATTGCACATTGTCATCATGCCACAGAGGGGGCTGTTTCAAGGCTTTGGTACAGAATGTCCTGAATGGAAGAAGTTCTGCCACAGACGCCCGTTTCCACCCTCCCCCAACCTGAACCTCCGTCTCCATGAGGAAAAGGGAACAGGCGCTGTGGCAAGGTACATCCACACCACCACCCGTTCTTGGGATCAGACTAATATCAGAGAGCCAGGTGACTACAGTACATTTCAGGGTTTGGGGAAGACTCTTGGCACTTGAATCACAGGTGGAGGTCCATGCTGAATGACCAGAAAAATGCAGCCATGTTGGACATGTTGAGAAGGGTGACACTAATGGTGCGGAGAAGAAACCGTATCAAAAAGGCCCTCTGGTTTACTCCAGAGCCAGAAAAAAATGTGCACAAACTAGCCTCCTACAACACTGAGCCACCAGACGCAGAGGAAATTACACCTTCTCTGGAATTTTAAGGACTGAATCAAACTGTATTTTTTTTTTTATGTTATTTTTATTTATTTTTTGGGGCTTTTTTTTTTATAAAGGCTGGTTATCAAATTCCAACTGAACAATTGCAGCCACTTTTTCCAGACAGGATTGTTGATGCAGCAAGTTTAATAGCAGCATGGTGTCTTCAGATCACAGCACTATTCTTCCCACTTTAAAACTTAAAAGTATAGAGTTCCCCTTCCTTTCAACCGCTGTTGTTACGCTTCATTAAAGTAAAAAAAAAAAAATACTAATTTCCTCCAGATATTTCTGACACTGAGTGACTGTTGTCCTTTGAAAGCAGCAACAAATTTGGACAAAAAATGGAAAGTCCAGAATTTAGAAGTGATGCTACAATAAATAGCTGCATTGTTTGTGCCTTAAAACAGCTGGTGTAGTTTAAATATTTTTTTTGCATATCCATGTAAACATGGTTATTGGAGCAGGGCTGAAGCCTGACCCAGCAGTGACCGGGTGAGAGGCGGGATCAACCTGAACAGGTAGCAGGACCATCACAGAGCCAGTTCAGGAACAACCACACACTCCCTCACCCTGGAGAGCAGAGTAGTCGCCCAGTAATCTACCTCGGATGTTTAGGGGATTATGGGAGGAAACAAGATTACCTGAACTCAGAAAGTCATGTGCGAAGTAGACATTACATGTTGTCACTGGTGCAATCCATAAAGATGAATACAGAAAGTTGGAGAATGGTGGCACAGCATGTTTTTTTAACGACTTCCTGAGTGAACAAACTTATTCAAGTGAAATTTTAATTGTGCTTATTTAACTGAAACAGCAATTGCACAATTGTGTTGTTTTTTATATTAGTGAGTATTGACAAAAGTTTTGTGTAAATTTGTAATGGAATGGCAGCTTATGACAGACTGGTTGAATCATAAAATAATTAAAATTGTGTTCTGATCAAGGAGCTGCATGTGGAGCAGGGGAAAACACAGCCTGGGGTCTTTCTGTGTGGAGTCTGCATGTCCTCCATGTGAACACATGGGTTTTATCCGACTTCCTTCCACAGTCCAAAAAAATAGTGTTTAATTAACTGTTCTCTCTATGTTGCCCTTTGGGATGGATGTGTGTTTGCTCTCTGTGTCTATGTTATCCTTCAATGCTGAGACAACCTGTCCAGGGCGGACCACACCTCTCGACCAAAGACCGCTGAACTCATCCTGTCAGTTGTGGAAATTGTATCATTATGTTCATCCTATCTCATCCCCAACCCCTTTTAGCAATCCACCAGAGAAATGAAGTCTGTGTGCTTTTCCCTTTACGGTTGTGCTGTTCTGGTTTGTTCCACACATGCTTCAAACACATAACGCCATGTTTAGGAAAACTGGCTGCAATTCATCCACTGCCGCTTCGTGCCTCCGGCAAGTTGGATGCAGCCTTCATTACCACCACTAAGGATACTCTAGGAGAAAAGTGCATCTAAGTACCTTGGGCTGTCAATAAAAGGCAACATTTGTGGTCACAATGAAAGAAACGTTAAAAAGGTGGCAAACGGCTAAAAACACACATGCTTGTAGAAAGCACTCGAGAAAAGGTAGTTGGCACAGTTCATTTGGTCACTGATGAAAGCATCTTCGTGGCAAAGTCTTCTGCTCCTCCAATAATGTTGTGTGTAAATCCTATTCTCTTGTGGCCTCCTGTGGCGCTGCACTGAGGAACATGTTAGGCAAACGGACGGAGCTTCAATTTTCCTTGCTGGCTTCCCAAATGGGGAGGTCCAGAGTCAGTAAAAGAAGGGGACTCTGGGAGAAGAGCCAGAACGATGTGTGTGTTCTCATGCACACACACTGTAAGACTGGAGGGCTGAAGAATGCGTTCACAGTGTGATTTAACTCACTAGCATGCAGACAAATCCAAATGTCTGAACAGACACCATGTGCATTCCAGGTGAAGGAACATGTAAACAGAACGCAAGAACCAAGCAGTCATGTGACGCTCCCCATCTTCCACTGGACCCCCACTGGAACCTTTACTGGCACCCCCACTGCAGCTCCCCCTTGGACCTCCACAGGGACTTTCATTGGGACTTCCAACAGGATCTCCTTTGGGATTTTCATTTGGACCCCTATAGGACCCCCATATGGATGTCTGGAGGGTAGGAAACTGTCTCTAACACCAGGCTGCACACTCATTCCCAGTCCTCCCAGTTATCCCTTGTAGAGTTATTTGTTGTCCATCAGAGACTGGACTTTGTGCACCAGTTCACGTGCCATCCGCAAGATAAGCTGCACATCGTGACGTTCAGCCATCTCTGCCAAAGAAGACACATGTAAACATCCTGTGCAGCTGGTTCAAGCAACAGCAGTTCTGACAACATCCTTACTGTACTCACTTCCAAAAACAATTTTATCATGTTGTCATGCAACAACCAGAAATTCCAACGTAATTTATGTGAGGGACCAGCATAGCGAAGTCAGAAATTATGAGGAAAAATGATATATGGTTTTCCCAAATTGTTAGGATTTAAAATATCAGAAAAGTGTGTTGGGTATTTATATTCAACCTGTTTAGAAAATAAATTGCAACTGTTAGCCTGAAATCTGCAGTATGTAACTTTTTAAAGATTATTCTTTAGATATTTGTTGAAACTGTCACTATCTCATTATGGTATGCAAAACATAATCTGTGAAAACCAATCGAGCTCCTTCACCTCCTCCCACTGCTAATTTGAGACAAGCAATCAGAGCCAGGTCTTAGTGCTGTCAATCACTTCATGTGGCACTGCTCACCGCCTCTCCCCTTTGTTCACTGCTTTGCTGCAGCTAGCAGAGACTGTTGCGAATGCTAACACTAGTTAGCATGGCCACCAATGATGACTGATCAACAGTTTCTCTGTAATTGTAAATTGTTTTTCTCACTATCTGCACATATAGCAGTGTATACATAATGACTCTAAAAATACAGACATAGTTTCACTAGAAAGGTTTAGATTCAACTACATGAATCCTACTGAAATTCTATGGCGAGACTTTTAAAGGGCTCTCCATCCAACCCAACTGAGATTATATGGTTTTGCAAAGTATCGGTAATGGTTAGGAATTATTTTAGTCTTTATACCTATAGGCATAGTAGTGAAACACACCACATTACAGCAAAACACGGTTCTATAAGGAATTAACTTATTAAGCTCCAGAACTTATGAACTTATCACCTTCTCTGACTCTGTAGTAGTAGACTGCTGCTTCTTAATCTTTTTCTGGTTATCCCAACAACTGTTATCAATACGTGTTTACATCCATGCTGGTATCTGTACATCTTTTCTGTTCACAGTTTTTTATTGACACTTATTGTAAACTTAATGCTCAAATAGACATGCACACTTCATAAATTTTTTCAATTAACAAATTCAGTTGCATATTTCTCAGGACTGGAGTTTGTTGTTTTATGTCTACACTGTAGTCTTTACATGAGGTTTTTGACTTTGTCCAAAGAGCGTAGTACTCTATAGTAATATTGACAGAAATAAAATAAAAAAAACATTCCCTAATTATAGAAATGTGAATAACATGTACCGTTAAAGAACTTGATGATGTCAGTGAAGTCCATGTTGTTGTCTATGATGATCTCACGGTACACCGTAACCAGCGCCAGGGCCAGGAAGAGGACAAAGTGGCGAGATGAGATCCTGGGAGCCACCCAGATGACCTCCCATACTGCAAAAACATCCTCATACAGAAGCTCTGTGCACACACACACACATATACACGTACACACGCACAGACACACACACACACGCATGCATATAGGTTGGACAATTGGGCAAATTCAATCCTTCAGTTGTTTTTCTTAAGAGCTTTTTATTTTTTCTGATTGACTAACTACAGTTACTTTTGGCTTCAATGAAGCCAAAATACGCAGCCCAAAGAAAAATACATTAAATTACCAGTGATCCAGAAGAGTTTAGAAGGTAATATATGTATATTTTTTCCCAAAACGTACATACCTTACCTTTCAAATCAAATTTCTCTCTTAGACCGCAAACCAACTTTTATAGTCTTACTTTTATATTTTTATAGTCACAGTTCATTTGCATTTACCATTGAGAGACATTTACATGCAAGGAGCTCTGTGTCCATCTTGGGTTATCCACTGAAATACAAAAAGTAAAGGTGTTTCCTCTCAATACTGAGAAAAGAGTTTAGGTACTTGATGTATGTATGTGATATTTCAGTTTTTCTTTTTTAGTAAATTTGCAAAAAAAAAATTCAACATTTCTGTTTTTTTTCTGTCAAAATGGGATGTTAAGTGTACATTCATAAAATAATGTGAAGTTTTTTGATTTTAGCAAATGGCTGCAATGAAACAAAGAGTGAAAGCATACACTTACAGTGCATACTTTCTGTATACACTGTATAACACTGTATATACTGTTCTGTATGTAATTTAAGTCTAAATTTTCCTCCTAATGATGACATATGCATACCACAGATGTTTATCTGCACTGGATAAAAGTAGAGGCCTTTTTTCATCCTGTCAGTTATAAAATACATAGTCATAAAACGTATTCTGCTTTTGATCAATTAATTCACAACATCTGATGTAATTAAAATAAAAACTAAAACAATGGGAGGGTTTATTTTGAGGGACTCTTCAAACATAGCACTCCCTTGTCAGACTCTTCATACAGTCTCTTCATACAGCCTGTGTAATCATCTGGTATCAGCTGTTCGGGAGAAGAGTCCACCTCAGTGAGCTAAAGCAGGCAGTGAGGTGGAGGCTTTACCTCGTTTGAAGTCCAGCAGGAACCAGCGGTAGCAGAAGTAGAAGTGTGTGTAGTCTCCATTCTGCTGCATCAGCTCAAACAGCTCAGAGTCCAGGATCTGACAGCAGGAAGGACAGCAGAGTTTACACACTGGATCCCATGGGAACACCAAAGTTACCCTGAAAGAGTAACTTGAATACTTGATTTTTAAAGTAATCAAACTAATAAAGTTTGACTACAAGTGATTTTATTAGTTACATTCAAAAGCTACCGGCAACTGCCCCCGCCATCTCAACATAAAAATAAATTTGAAGTTAGACAGTTTAGAATGTTAGAAGATTATCATCTCCTCAGGGCAAGAAGAAAAGATTATATTCATGTTGAGAGATTAATTGTTTGTAAACACAGCGGATGCACATGCATTTGACTGCATGATCCTGATCAGCACTTATTCACTCACTGGTTGCCATGGTTACCCACATTTATCTTCAGAATCAAAATTCCTTTTAGTGTCATTGTACATGAATAAAGCACAATGAAATTGACAAAATAGCAACTCTTGAAGAAACACAGAACAACTGGGATGTTAAGAATAAATAAATGAATTACTTAATTAATTACTTAGTTAATTAATGAATTAAACAAACAAATAAATATAATCAGGTTTTAGATGGATTAGCTATGTTCATAGCATCAGCAGTTCTTGTGAAGAAACTGTTTTTCAGTCTGTTCTTGACTTTATTGCCCCGAAGTCCTTCCCAGAGGGCAGGATTTAGAGCTGCTCTCTTCCAGCTTATTTTTGTGCAGATTAAAAACTAAGTATGGATAGAATGGTAAATATTGAGACGTTTTATTATGTAAATAGCAAATAATGCAACTTCTTCTGACCTCTAGATGTTTTTTTGGCTTCCTTTGACTTATTTTTTAATTAAAATCTAAGACAGAATTTGGTCTAAGTCTTAAAATTCTTTAATGACATGAGACTGTGACTGTACTGTTATTAGTTTATAAATCACAGAACAGCTTAGCACCGCAATACATTAAAGATCTGCTGTTGTTCCAGAACCAGATGACTCTGAGGTCAACTGGTTCTGGTCTGCTCGGCAACCCCCGAACCACAACCAAACGAGGAAAAGCAATATTCAGCTTCTATACACCACAAATGTGGAATAAACTTCAAGAAAACTGCAAAACAGCTGAAATACTGAATGCCTTTAAATGTAGACTAAAAATCCCCCTGTTTAGAGTATCTTTTGAAACAATTAACAGCATTTGAATGTTTCAAATGTTAGACTATGACTTTGTATTTTTGTGTTTAAATGTTGCTTAAATGTGCTGTATAAACACAATTTGATTTGATAAACTGAAACAACTGAAAAACTAAACAAATTTGTGTGTATTTTTTCCTAAACAAAGTGCAGAAAATTATAATTTGACAAATCAAAACAAAACTATAGAAAAACTATAAAATAAAATTTCAGGATGAAATATGTAACTATTGCATCAATTTCACCATGATAGTGTTGATCAAATACTTTATAAAAAATTTTGATCAATCCACCCATGTCTACAGAAAACTACAGAGCTGTTGTGTTCCAGGGTTCCTTGTTTTCTTTGTGGATTTCTTTTCTGTAAGCCTTTCTTATGGTGGCCACTGTACTTTCTGCTTTAATATAAGGTTATGTGAGGTTTTTTCATGAATGTTAATACCTCTTTGTGAAATATCTGAAGTTTTATATATTTTCCTTTAGGATGAAAAGGCATCAAAAACCTATTATATAAATGTTCTGTAAGTAGAAAATAAAAATACATCCTAATTTGGATTATTTCTGAGTTATTATCACTGGTAATAAGTCATCTGATAGTTTTGATAGTGTCTCTGTTGTGTTTGTAGTCTGAATAGTTTAAGTGCTGTTTTTCAATGCCGTTCCATCTTAAACAAGCAGTAAATAAGTCGATTTTCAATCAGTGTTTTGCACCAAAGAGTTAATAATAAACACATTGTTATGGAGGGTCATTAAGAGCCATATGAATCAAATAAGTACATATTGATATGAACGCAGCACACTGTCTTTGGTGCTAAAAACTGATTAAAAATCAATTTACTCACTGCCTGTTTATTGTCTGTTAAGATTGAGATGGAACTAAACATGAAAAAGGCTCTTCAAACCATTCAGACAACCAGCACAACAGAGACAATCAAAACTGTCAGATGACTGATTACGCCACAATAATAACTCAGAAATAATCCAAATTAGGATGAATTTTTATTTATTTTCTACTTACGGAATATTTCTGTGTATGTCATAGGTTTGTGGTGCCCTTCTATCCTAAATAAAAATATAGAAAATTTCAGATATTTCACAAAGAGGCATTAACATTCTTGGAAACACCTCACATAACCTTATATTGAAGCAGAAAGTATGGCAGTCACTGTAAGAAAGGCTTACAGTGTTCAATTATGCAGCACAACTGATCAGTATAGTATTGTGAGGGAACGCAAAAGAAAAAAACTTTCCCATGTCCCCTAGAGGTCTTCGTAGAAAACAACTTGTTTTTCTGTCTGCTCCCTATTTTGTCCGAGTTTAAGCACTTTGTCACCAGCACAGGGGGAACAACAAAACCTTAATATTGTCATCTTTAGCTGACACAAACTCAATAAAGACTTTTATTTCTAGTTAAAAAACACAATTCCCTCCATCCTCCATTGTTTATGTTTCTGTCACTGCCTGGTATTAAACATGAGACCTAACTCCCCAAGACTCAAGAAAGAAAGCTTTCTACTAAATAAAATGACAAAAATAGCACAGTGACTTGAATAAGTGACTTTAATCTGATGACTGGATTGGAAGTAACAACATGATAGATTACTGGTCACTGAAAAAAAGCTGAATTCAAATGTGCAACTTTGTGATATTCTGCCGATGTATATTTCACAACTGTGGCATTTTCATTAAATAAGAAATGCAATCAGAATCACATGTGAATAAGTTTGGTCTTGCAATAAATCATAAAAAAAATCATCCCAAATCATCACCTCCTACTTTATGTTGTTGTCATTGTCTTTTCTGTCAGGAGTAACATCTGGTTGTTGATCACATGACGTGTGAAAAAGAGCATTTCGGTTTTGTGAAATGCAGGAATTCTGATATGGCCTTTTTGACTAAATCTTTTTATGAGATTCTCAAAATAGATGTGGAAGGACATATGATGCAAAATCCACTTTTTTAGCCATAAAATACATTTTTGTGTATTTTGAGTGTCTTGAGTGTCTTGGAGATTATGGCTCTAACATGTAAGGTTGGATGAACAAGACTTCTATTGACATTTTAATAAACTTAGGAATAAGACGTTTCTCTCTGCTATCAAACTACAAAAATGGTGGGACAGAATGGAGTGAAATGCTCTGTACCCTGGAATGGGGACGGGCCACGAAATGTTTCATTCACATGAAAAAAAGAAAAAGGCAGCAAAACAAGTTGTTCTAAAACGCCTCAGAACAGGGATAAAGACCTACAATAGCCAGGAAGCATTGCAATTCTTCTTTATATAGACCATAACTGAATGATTTACATGTGAAAAGGAAAAATGTAAGAGTATGACATGTCCACTCTAGGGACATTTATTTTCAGAATTCCAAATCAGCCTAGTATTACACATGAGACAATTCTCCCCAAGATGCAAATAACAGTAAAGTAAAATGACAAGAATAGTAAGTAACTCTCTTAATGCTCTTCACCTTAATTCTTCAGGTTGGAACTGATGACCTGTCATAATATGATTACTGGTCTGGAAATGACATTGCATTCAATTACTTGCTACTGAAAAAAGGCATTGGATACTAACAAGTTACTGTCATCACTGGTGAATACACACGCAATCACAGTTCTTGTCACCTGGATCAGCGACCTCATGTTGGCAAAGTGTGTGTCCATGGCTCCACCATTAGGGAAGTTCTGACTCATCCTCTTCATCAGCTGAGTGAAGCAGCTGTATGCCAGGCTCTCTGAAACACACACAGGACAACAGGGTACTACAGCCTGCGCAGGTGCAAAACACACCATCAGTCCAGATGTATAAATTCAAATGAAAGAGGAAATAAAAAACATGTCATCATCAGTAACAGCTGAGTTACATCACATCAGTCTGATCTGTTTACACTGACAGCAACTACAGTACAGAGAGCGTCTTCTCACCGTCGTCCAGGATGACCATGAGCGGTGCCAGCAGGTCACACATGCCCTGCACATAGCCCATCTCTAGATGCTCCCACACATAGCTGTAGGCAAACACACACACACGGGCAGACACACACACCCACACACATACAGGAGCTCATTACGTCACAAAATGCCACTGCCCTTTGACCTGTCACTACAGAAGGAAACAGCAACACTGCATTTATAATATTGCTTGAGAAATATGTATTATTAAAAGCTTGTATGTACATGGAATTAAAGCAGAGTCGTTAATCATTTTAAATCATGTATATGGTTTAATCGTGTCAGTGACACTTTTAATAGAGTTGATCATTTCTGTATTTTATATTTAATATTACATTTTTATGCAACTTTGCAAATCCCAAAACATCTGAAAACATATTTTCATTACCAAAATATTCTCACAAAAACAACTGCAAGGAGGAACTTTTTTTTGTATTCAGATGTCCAAATCTTTTAGGGATATGATATGATGGTGGAAGCATTTTGCTGAGTAGACCTGCACAAATTGCTTATTGCCATTGCAGTCAATTAAATATATTAATCACAAAGAACTGATTGGATGCAATATCTGTTAAGTGTTGAACGTTGATAATACTTGGTCATATGGATGGATTCTCTGCCCTTTATGCTTCCAAGCAGCTGTAAATGTGGAAAAATAAAGTTCTACCACATATTGACTCAGCTGCGTTGAAATCAAATACATTGGTTTAAACCCAAATGAAATACTCTGATGTTTGTGGTTGAAGTTCAAGTGGCTAGAATAGTTTTTCACCACACATTAAAAGAGGCTTACGTTCCTGCTCCTTTATTTCAACTCTTGCATTTTAAACCAGGGGTCTACAACCTGCAGATCTTTAACAATGGCTCTTAATAACAGACTAAACAAACCAACCAATGCTTTCAAATACAGATATTTTTTTTTTTAAAATGCAAGTTTTAGCACATTTTCAGTTTTTATTAAATGTGTGAATTGCATTTCCACAACAGAATGACACTAATATGTTTTGGTCATTAGGCTGGAAACAATGTATTTCTGTTTTGTTTTTATTGTTGTTGGTTTTGTTTTGCTTACGTCACTTTCAACAGATGTCAACATCTTATAGAGAAAAATGTTTTCATTTCCTGTTTTTCCAAAGGTATTCAATTTTTCTTTATTTTAAAATCTAGAATAGAAATAAATTCTAGTTCTTTAAAAATGACAAGCAACCTTTACCCTACGATGAAAAACATATAGGTTGTCCCTTTTTCAAAAGGTTGCAGCTCCAAATAATCTTTATTTGGACTGAAGGCAAAAATAGTTCTTTAGATTGCAAAGATTACAGAACCCCACTTTAAACTCCAAGAAAATCAGAAAATTGAAACTAATTGCCTCTTAGCTGTGAAAGTAGTTTATTTCATGCAAATATCTTAAGAATGTTTGCTGGATTTTGTACTTTCAGCTGGAATTTTTTTTCCACTGAATGAAAATGCATGTTGTTAGAAGCACAGAAAGCAGTACTGCTGTCTCTACCTGCACATAATGTTGCGTAGTTTCTCTAGGTTGGCTGTGGTAAAGTAATAATAGTTGCGGTCACAGCGCTGCACATCTTTGTCTATCCTGTGGAGGTTGAGGGCGACTATGTCCAGAAGCTCGATCTGAACGGAGAAACAATACAGTCAACATCACTGGGAGTCTTTCTTATGCTTAACTGAGACGTGATTGGAGCTGATCTGAGACCGGCGATTGGGGAAGCTGAAGATCTCAACTTTTTCTGACCAGTGAATGTACCATATCTACAAAACATCAAATTCTAGTGTTCAGTGTGGGTGGTGGGTAGACAGTATAGCGACTCCTTGCTCATACATGTGAACCAAGGAAGGCTCGAAATCATTTTAAATGCTGTATTTAGGCTCTGATACTCTAGTTGTGAAAACGTAATTGTGACTGGCTGGAATCAGTCAGAACTTTACAGAAAACAGAAAAATCAGCCATAAAATCCTGATTGGTGTACATAGAAAAAAAGGTAGGAAATTTCCACCAAAAAATTCAGAAATTTTTAGATGACTCTAATACATTTTCTCAGGCATTTCAGAGTTTAAAATTTCCCAGAAAATTTCAAAAGCTTGAAAAGATTCTTTCCTAGAAAATTTACTAGAGTTTTTTTGGCAGAATTGTATTCCTTTTTTCTGTTTACAATATCCCTAATAAGTCATTGTTTTGGTGTATTTAAAGACAAGCAGAATAAAATTAAAGTGGAATTGAGATAAACATATTAAATAAACACATTCTAGTTCAGTTTTGTTCTTTTTCCACAGTCAGATTAAACAAACAGAAAAGGCTACAAGGCTACTCACTGTATAAGAGGAAAGCGAAGATGAGATGGCCTCAGTGGCAGCTCCACTTATCACCAGTTTGTCCAGCTGACTGCAGAGCCTGTCCTCAGTAAAAGAGTCCTGACGCCCCCCTACTGGAGTCCTGCCTTCCTCCCTACCCCCACTTTCCTCCTCAGTGCTCTGACCATCGTCTATGCTGGACAGGATCTGAGAGTGAGCAGAAGTCACAGAGTAGTTCCTGGAGGAAGGGAGACCTGAGTCGGGGGAGTCAAACTCTACCAGAGGACGCTCCTCTGGGGGCACAGCAGCAGGTGGGGCCAGGGTGGTCATGACAGGAGTGCTGTCCTCGCCACTAGGGGTCTCCTGACTCCCTGCATCTGGCTCATCCACAGACATAAATACCTGAGAATGGAGGAGAGGTCAGAGAGCGTTATTTGATGAAAACAGTAGGACGTACAAGAAATACAAATACATCAGCTGGGTTAAATGTTACTGTATCGCTTTTGGTGCTTGAATTCAGAACCATCGTTAGTCTGTCAAACCCAGGGTGTTTTCCTGGAAAAGCAACAAATTTCTTATATTTCTGAATATGCACAGTAATGTTAAAGTATTAGCCACCTTTCAGATTTCTTCTCTTTCTGATGTTTTGCAACACTTTAAGCTGTAATATGTAAATGTATTTTTTTTTTTTTTACATATGTCATATCTGTTACCATGACAACTAGATTGTGTGTATGAAACAGATTGTGTGTGGAAAAATCGAGCTCCTGTGCCTCACTGGTCATGCTAGCAGAAATACACCACTTAGTCAGAATACACCAATCAGAGCCAGGACGAGGGTCTTTCCACTGTCAATAATACTTCTGTACACGCTGTTCAATGCACTAATGGCGGAGAAACAACTCACAGTAACAGGAAAGCTATAACTGTGCTAAACAGTCTTGGCATTCAGGACAGGCTCTTTTTCTGAACCAGCTGTAGCATGGCATAGAGAAAAATGGGAGATGTGAGCACCCTGTACACAAGGGTGATTTACAGAGTTAAGACCCTTCTGTCTTTGATTTGTTGTTTCTGTCTGAGCTGTGTATTTGTGCAAATGGCAGCAGGACCACAGGGAAGAAATAGAGGAGCTTGATTTTTTTTCATTGACTTTTGCATAGCCATTTGTAAACATGTAGTTGTTCAGAGGTCTGCAGATAATCAAATGATTTCTTGTAACTGTTATGTTACTGTCTCTTATTTTACTGTCACCACATAGTGAAAAACCTTTTTAATATAAAGGCTTATGTCATGTAGTTAAACCAAAAATACAAATTTAAAATGATTACTCTAATTAAAAAATAAAATCGATAAAAAATGTATTATTGTTATGTTACAGATATAAATTAATCAATATTAACCGCAATTTGTGGTTAACGAACTTTGAATTTTGAACCTAAATGTGTGGAGTTTGTGAACAATAAAATTACAGTAGTAAGTTGTGTTATCTTTTTTATTAATTTTGTCAAACCTCGAGTAGCATGTTTTTGTATGAGTGAGATGGAAATGTGTTACATTTATTTGACTCTTGGCTGTTATCCAGTCAAATGTTCATTTTAGTGCAATTGACAGTTTGCAAAGATTTAGCATAATGTCCTGATCACAGTAAATGTTTCTCAGCAGAATTCATTGTGATGTTTAATAAAACTCATTATGAGCTTAGAAGGTTTGTGCTATTTTTAACAAGAATTTAAATTTTTCTAAAGTAAAATTACTAGTTATTTTAACTTGATATTGTGAGTAAAGATAATAGAGAAATGTGTGCTCCTTAACTTGGTGAGGGAAATATTTTCCTACATATTGTGAAATAATTATTTGGTTTAAATTGCAGTATAAAGTTAAAACTCAGTACAACATAAATGGACTTAAAAAACAACTTGACTGTTGTTATTGAATCAACTTCATGAACTTTAATTTTTGTGTTAAAACCAAATCAATTTTCTTGACTTAAATTGCACCACTTTTGCCTTGCTGCAAGGAGGTCCTGGGTTCAGTTCCTGGCCCGGTATCTCTCTGTACGGAGTTTGCATGTTCTCCCTGTGCATGCATGGGTTCTCTCCGGGTACTCCGGCTTCCACCCACAGTCCAAAAACATAACTGTTTGGTAAAGTGGTCTCTCCAAATTCTCCCTAGGAATGAGTGTGTGTGCATGGTGGTTTATCCTGTCTCTGTGTTGCCCTGCGACAGACTGGCAACCTGTCCAAGGAGTACCCCGTCTCTTGCCCGGAATGTTAGCTGGAGATAGACACCAGCACCCCTCCTAAAGAGGGACAAGAGTGTTAGAAAATGGATGGATGGATGGATGGATGGATGGATGGATGGATGGATGGATGGATGGATGGATGGATGGATGGATGGATGGATGGATGGATGGATGGATGGATGGATGGATGGATGGATGGATGCATGGATGGATGGATGGATGGATGGATGCATGGATGGATGCATCCATGGATGGATGGATGGATGGATGGATGGATGGATGGATGGATGGATGGATGGATGGATGGATGGATGGACTTAAATTGGACTTAAATTGCATTTGCAAAGCAACAGGTTGACTTTTACAGTGTAGTTAGGGGGCAACAAGTGTTTTCTTATATACCCTTAAATCCAGAACAGGACCTGTCTGAGTAACAAAAATGGTGTTGTTAATTAATGTAGAATCAATGTTATGAACACAGAGATGACAAAAGGAAGTGTGACATTTTTCAACATAAACAGTGGCATTAGTTTCCATAGAGTCAGTATTGAGTTTTTATTGAGGCTATAGGACAGCCAAACAAAGAAAAAGCCAGCAGTGATCTTCGCATCATTCTACATGAGGAAATAAAAAAACAGGAAATATCAATCTATCAGCTGGGTTAGATTCATATCAACCCAACTGTTGAAGCCATGTTGCCGTCACAACATGTCTCCTCTATTAAACCTCTTATAAAAGTTCAGACTGTCATTGGAGTTTTATACATAGTATAGCAAACTGTGGGGGGCACTGTTAGTTTTGAGCTGAGAGGAGAAGCTGTGCCAACCTAATGGTGAGTTTTCTCTCCACCTTTTGCAGCTGCAGAGTGCAGAGTGCAGCGTAACACATCCACACAAGTGAAGAGGCGTGCAGCTGGTGCCTACGGTTTCTATTGTTGTTGTGCGTTACTGACTTATTGTAAGTAATACTTTATTTGTTCGTTGTATTAGAGTAATTTCATTGGTAGTTTCAGCTTGTGTTTGGTGGTGACACTGATATGTATTCGTCTGTTGTTATTGGGATACTGCACATGATTTAGCTTTCCACCCATGAGCATCTGCTGTCTAATTGCTGTGAAGTATTTCGCTTATTTTACTGATGTTTTCAGGTGTTCTTATTAGTAACCATTCTTGCTTTTGATAGTCCTGTTTATCATGACCTTTAAGTTCTTCAATGTGCTTGGGTGCGTGGGTAGTAGTTAGTAAGCATGTGAAGCTTGTAGCCAGCAGGTGTCACTGCTGCACTTTGTGTTATATAAGTATTTGCTCTGTAAATTAATATGGGCTTCTTTTTGTTGCACTTTAGGCCACACATTCCCATCATCATCCTCCACATGGCTGTACCACTGCTCTGTGTGATTAAGAAAAGGAAATCCAAATTCATTTTATGTCCTGATTGACATTCAGTGACGAGTGTACTATATCCACCAGCCTTGCAGTATTCAATAGATCCTCATCCTCAAATCAACTGAAGAACGTTTTTGCCAGCATTTCATTAGGAACTAGCTGCTATTATGATGTGTAATTCCACCAGGTATTTTTCTAATTGCTGTTGGACAGTCTGGAAGAGCTGAGTGTTGCTGTTGTGGGAGAGAGCTGCTCTGTGAGGTGTAAGCTTGGAAACAGCTCTGAGGAAGAGTTGTGTCTCAAAGGTGGGGCTAAAACCACCCAGGCATTGTTCACAGCTGAATGGCTGCCATGGAGATTAAAGGATTCCTCAAATATGCATGAAAGAATCAATGCAACACTCCAGGTATTTTTTTGGTGAGGGAATTACATTATAACATTATGTAAAGCTCAAAAAAGTCAATTTTACATAATACTCCTGTCTATATGAGGTTCATTCACACACTGGGTGGCAATAAAATGATTTGTAGTCCAGATTCAAACCGATTTCATTTCATAAAAGTGGAGCTAAGCTTTCCCATTGAGTGCTTTTTAGATGCAGCTGCCTGTTCACCTCATTACTGAGTGTGGAGTCTCTGTGAGCGAGCCTCAGGACGTGGCTATCTATGCTGCTGCCCGATGACAGCTTGGCAAAGATGGCAGACTGCATCTCTTTCTCTCTCTGCTTGACGATGACCTCACAGGCTTTCCACTCCCGCATTACCTGCTGGTAGCGCTCGCTGATCTTCGCATCATTCTCCATGAGGAAATAAAAACACAGAGAACTTAGAAGCAACTTGCAAACTTGAGCTGGGAGATAGGAGTGTGTGTCAGTGTTGCTGTACCTGGCTCATGTCGTTTTTGCTCATCCCGAACTTGTAGTGTCCCAGCAGAAAGGGCCACACCTCCTTCCTGATCTCATGCTGGACTCCTCCATAGTAAACCAGTCTGAGGAGCTCAAGCTCCTTGTAGTTCTGCAGATACACATAGGAAGGATAACAAATCTGGATAAGAGAAGAAATTCAAATTCAATTCAAATTATAAAATACTTTATTAATCCCACAGGAAAATTAATTGGTCTTGTAACTTATTAATTTAGATTCTTCAAAGAGTTATTGAAGATGGTGAAGTTAGCAGATGTTCTGCACTGAACTTGATGAAGATACTCTGCTTTCCTAAGACAGCCTCATGAAGAGGATGGTCAGTATTGTCCATAATTTTCTTGATTTTATGAAGAATCCTTCTTTGCATTGTCATACCCGAGGTTCCACAGTTGTCTCCAGAACAGAACCAGCCATCTCTATCAGGCTGTTCAGACGCTTTCGACAACAGACTTATAGATGATCTGCAGCATCTTGCTGCAAAGCTTGAAGGACCTTAGCTTCCTCCAGAAGTACAGTCTGCTATGTCCTTTTTCATAGAAGCTTCACTTTTGTGTCTCCAGTCCAGTCTGTTTTCCAGATGAAATGGAGGTATTTATTTTTTTCATTCACCTCCACTTCTTCTCCCATGATGAAAAAAGTGTTTGATCCGATCCTATTTTTTCTGAAATCAACAATCATCTCAAGACAACAGGAAGAAAAAACCTACATGAAAGACAGTAGCGGATCAATAATAGAGGCGAGGAAGAGCGATGGGGACCCGCACAGAAAAAGACTCAGATGAGTGCTGAAGATAAAGGATGGAGATATAAATTGAATAATGATGACTTTGTTGAAGCTGATGAAAGATTACAGTTGCTGCCTTAATAGTTGTGACAAACACAACTGAGCTCAGCTGTGTTTGTTTGTTTGTTTAAACTGGTGGATACAGTTGTGGTGCTCCATTTGTGTTGCAAAAGAATTTGAAAAGTGTGCTGCTGAAAATTCTGACAAAACTGTTTAAGAAATATTATCAAAAAAAAACTATCAAATATGAAATATGAAGAATGTTAAAGAAAAATAGTTTCATTTAGAGTACAGATTTTATCCATCCATCCACTCTTACCCCTGATGAGGGCTGCTGGTGCCAGGGCGAACATTGTTGGTACAGGTCACCAAAATGTCCTTGAGACACCATTATTTCTGTAAAGGTGTCTCTTTATTACCATGAATATGAGCTACAAAACTCATCTAATACTCACTGACCCAACATGGTGAATTTGAAACATCAACATTTCAAATTCACCATCATGTGAATGTGAGAGGTGCAGAGATGTTGGAATCTAGTGACTGGGACAGATTTACATTCCTGTAATGATGCTGTAGTTCTACTGTGCTTTGCAGGCTCACTATCTGGACCTACCTTGCAGTCTTTCTGGTACTTGCTCCACACCTCTTTGCTGAGACCTCCGGATGCCTCACCTGGCCTGTCTGGGGGTACAATGTTGTGGGTGACCATAGCTGACAGGTGTGTCCGCACCGTGGAAAGGTGTCGACAGTATGCAAGCCCTGATGGACAAGTGAGACACGTGCACAAATGCACCAGCTGAGGTTAGGAGGCAGACATTTCAGGAAAAGTACATGTTAAATTTGGTCCAAAGTTATGGATGGAAAGAAAAGTCTAAAAATGAAACTGTAAAAAAATAAATAAATAAATAAAAAGATGCTTTATCATTTGAAAATGCACCAAGAACTCAATTGCCAATTGGAATCAGATTATGTTCCATTAGAGGTGACCTGGAAACTCAAAAATACATCTTTCTCCTGATAACTAAACTCACCGCACTAATAGTTACACTGTAAAACATGGTTTAAATTGAAAATGAAAGTCCACCTGTTACCTTAAAAATGCAGTTTAAGTCAACAAGAAAACTCTATTGGTTTTAACTCAGAAATTAAAGTTCATGAAGTTGATTTAGCAACAAGAGGCATGTTGTTTAAACATTGTTTTTTAAGGTCATTAATCTTGAATTGTGAGTCTTAACTTAATGTTGCAATTTAAACCCAATAATTATTTCTCAATGGAAGAAAAAACTGCCCTGTGTTATAGAGCACACATTTCTCTATTACTAAGTTAAAATGACTACTTATTTTACTTTAGAATATTTGAAATTCTTGTTTCAAATTGCATGAGCAAAATTTTTTATGTGAATTTTATTAAACATCTGTAGCATCTATGGAGCCTCACAAGATACAAAAACATGTCGTGAAGTACATAGGAAAGTAGTTCCCATGCCTGTCTTTTTCTTCTTTTCAGTTTTTTTTTAAAAGTGCTTAACCTTAAAACTCCAGTTTATTCAACTCTTGGATACTTGAAAAAATTAACAGAGTTAACACAAATTATTGCTGTAAGTTTATCTTTCACAAACTCACATTTAAGTTCAAAATTAAAAATTCAAACTTTATTTGACTTATAGAGAAAATAGTAGACACAAATTTGCGGCTCAAATGTTTTACAGTGTACCAACTTCAATATGACATGTTAAAAAATGAGTTGAGACTAGGGCTGTCACGATCAAATTTACTGGATGATAAATTGTCCCAGAAGTTATTGCAATAATATTGTGGTGTTGAGACAATTTTTAAGTGATACAGTGGTAATCTCATGATGATGCAAGAACACATTCTCAAAAGTCAGTAAACTTTAAATTCTAATGAACATTTAACACCTAGCCTTGCTAGCTAGCACAATTGATAAAAAGTTTTTCAGTAATGGTGAGCTGTTTTTACAAAATTAGCACATTTAGCAGTGCATACTCAAGGTTGACTGACAGCACTGAGACTCTCAGCACTGATTGGTTGCTTCTGACTGAGCGGTGCATTTTTTCAGAGTGCAATTGTAGCTCTTGGAAGAGGTGGAGGATCTTTGTTTCATAACAAACTGTCACAATATAGTGACCGTTTTGATAAATATAGAACGTTTTCATAAAAGTTACATACACGGTGCAGCTTTGAAGACAAATCAGACTCAGTTAAAATTGGTGTAGCAAGTAAACTAAAGTGTAAAAACTAAACCTTTTACATTAAGACATATAGAGGTCATATGACATCAAACTTTAGAGGGCCCTCTCTCATGTTGATTTTGGAAGAGTTTAAACATTCAGCTTATTTAAGTACAAACTTTATTACGCTCTCTAAAGTTATTACTTTGACAAGTTGCACCTGCACAACTACAAGCTTTATTTAATTGGCTTTTAAAATCAACTGTGCAGCAGCCTGGAAGTCAGCTATGCAGAAGTCTCAACACAGAGTCAGTGAGAGATTATGCCAACGCAAACAAATTGAGTGTTGTATCAAGCCAGTTAGAGATAGAATTTCTTCTTGCACAAGGCAATAGTCCATTGTGTTTTATATAGACAACTGTATTACACAAAGAGCAAAGGACAGAATTAAATTAATTTGTTGTGTAAGAAGAAAAATGAAAAAGAAAACATATCTGTTTTCACAACAAATGAAAACAAAATTCTGTATGTAAAATTAGAATAAAGGTATTTTACAAAATCCTCTCAGAGAAAAAGCAGTCTTAAAGAATGAGTGAGCAAAACAAATGAGAGAAGAAGATGGTGAACTTACATCCATAGAAGGCTCTGGAGACGATCTGCCGCTTCATGTTCTGACAGAGCATCTTCAGTGGAATACTGGTGGACAGAAATCAGGTCCTTGTTACTCCTCTCACTTTGTTCAAAAAGTTACAAAGATTCTCTCATCAGATGTGACTGTGCCAAAAATTGGAAACCTCACTGGGTTCTAGTTTTTTTTATGCATGTGCCCTGGGAAGTAGCTGGACCAGCTGAGTCTAATGATTTAGATGGAGATGCAATACATTTGGCTTCATGGTGCATTATTTAAAGTCCTGAAATGCTGCAAGCAACACAGAAAGAAAGGGTTGAAGTGGTAATTTATCATATGGCCACTTCATGGTGAAAAAGTTCTTATGACAAGAATTCTGATTCATCGTTTATTCAAAATATTTAAGCTATTGATGGTATGTAAGAAAAACAAAACCGACAGTATGATTGGAAATAATATTTTTACTAGTTTCCCTGTTGTTTGTTCCATGAGAACATCAGTAACTATCAGTAAATTTGAAAACATGATTAAATGAAGCTGTGTGCAGTTCAGTGATAAAAACAGTTTTTTTTTAAAGCAAACAGCAACTTGTTTCAAATAGAAATCATTTTCTAGAACAACATTTGTGTTAGTGGCTTTATGACTGCTGTGCCATACAAAATAAATAATGGCTATTTCATCATAATAGTATTGTTATTACAATAATTCAAAAAGATATGGTGATAAAACTGGAAGTCCAAACACTTTTAATTTGGGTGCATACGTGTGAATGTCCAATGGCTGATGCAGGCAGGTGCAACCAGCTGTGTAGTCAAATGACGAGTTGCTACCAGCTGTTGAGCAGGACTGGCACAGGAACTCTTGAGCAGTTACTTCAGTCTGTTGCCACGACGACGGACTCCCACCAAAACCTTGCATCTCCATCATCTCCCCGTGGTCTACAAGGGGAGAAGAACGACAGACATCTCAGTGCTGGCTTGGGTTTCCTGCATCCACTTCACTCTGGCTCTGGATTCATGCCTTCTACATTATGACCTACGTCCCTCAGCTCAACCACAAATACATCTGTCAATGTATTTTGGATAATTACAATAGGGAGAGATGAGAAGATGGATTAACGTGGTGTAGAGAGGAAACTAAAAGTGAAAGGATGGGAAGCAGGAATGTTGCTGTGGGAGAGACAGGTGAGGGCGTGGATGCTCAGATTCCATGCAGTCACTCAGAGAGGGGGTGAGGGTGTTGGTGGTGGAGGGGTGGGGGACCGTAGAGCTCTAGGAGAGCAGGAGAGGGAGTGAGGGAGCGAACAGTGAGGATAAGTCTCACAGTTAGAACATGCAGGATGCACTAAGCCAGAGAAAAGACAAGACACACCAGAGGAACTCTGCTCAGGAGCAAATGGCACTAACAGGCACACAAAGACTGGAGAGACAAAACTGGAGAAAAAAAAATCAGGAAAACGTCAACATCAATTTAATGCTCTTCACCTTAATTCTTCAGGTTGGAGCTGGTGACCTGTCATAAATATGAAGATGTGCTTTGGTTGTTCAATAACTCCCTCCTCCCCGCCAAAAATAAACAGGTAAATAAAGAAAGAAAAGTAAACATAAAAAAAAATATTTGAGAGAGATCAACATCTGACCTCTCTCCTCTACTTTAAAGCTAGACATGATCTACGACTGGCTCAGTACTGCAACCCCGCTCACACAACCACTCCATGTCTGCACTACTGCGGAACCCCACAGGACCGGACTAGAGGGGATGGAGGAGGTGGAGGCAGGGGCAGGAGGGAGGGGTGCCAGGGGTTAGAGGGATCAGTGAAGAATTACAGTGAACAGCATCGCAGCAGACGACAACACAGACAAAGGAGAGACAAGCAAGGAGATCAGCAGACTCCAGAGACAAAAACAGAAGAGGCTAGGGGAGGGGGGCACTGTCATCACAAGTCTACACAATACACGCTCCCCTCTGTGCCATCAAAGTAATTACTCTAATAAACAATTAACAAAATGATTTGGGTGCACATTTCCATGCAAGAAATGCCAAGCACATAGCTGCTGAGAAAAGAAACAATTTAATGAACTAAAAGGAATTACTCAAAAAATAAATCAATCAATAAATAGCACTACCTGGCAACATCTGTACAATCCCAACAGTGGTGAGTGGCAAGTCATGTGCAAAGAACTTTCTCATCAAAATTGTGAAAGGCATATCTAGCAATAAGTAACTTGTCCAAAACCCTAGGAACAGGAGAACTCAGCATGTCTGAACAGATGGAAGCATGGGGGATATATGTGCAGCCCCAATGTGTGGTGGTCTCTCCCCTATGTGTGGTGGTCTCTCCCCTATGTGTGGTGGTCTCTCTTCTAACAAAGCCTGTTTGAAATGTTCCACAAATCTACATAAGTCCAGCCTGCCATCTGGATGGCATTGTTTAAAGACAGTATTAAACAGAGAGGAAGTGGTGCTCTGAAGCTGTTATGCTTTTAACAGCTTGCCTCAAAACAAATATAATAAAACAGAGGTAATCTGTTGTTGACTGAAGAGTATACCTGTTTTGTTGGCGTATCAGGAACAGTGAACCTCAGGTGTAAATGTTTTAGGCTCCTTTAACATGTGCAATCTGAATCTCAATTATATTGATGCTCAATTCTCACATTATCTAGGTTTCCATTATAAATAAAATTGCACAAAATTGATATCATGAAAAAAAAACATAAAAACTTGTCAAGTTCTAAAAAATAAATAAATGAAACCCCGCATGTTTTTTTGATAGAAAGTTGTTGGGCTGGGATGAAGTGGTCTTTAAGCTGTATTGAAAAAGATGTATTTCACAAAACCCCAATGCTAAAGAAAGCTGTGAAACGGACCAAATTACAGAGAACATGGAGTGAATCTTGTCTCGGAAACAAACAGGAACAAAAGGTTTCCCTCACTGTTCTCACAGCTGTTAGGAAAAGAAACACATCTCATGATTCTCTAGCTTGCACAACAACAAACTTTATCTGTCAAACAGATTACTTCATGTTTCACATTAAAGGAGTAGACAGTGAGTTTCATCTGATTACAAGTTAATAAGCCCCTGTTGCTGCAAAACAAGGACAGATCAACATCTGTCCATCACTGTGCTTGACACCTGAGAGCTTTATGTGCTGATGAGTTTGCAGACTCCATGGTGTGACAATAAACACCATGGAGTGTTTATTGCAACACCATGTTTGGACATGGTGTTGCACATTCTTCCTTTACATGAGTCAATTCTTTCTAGGTACTCTGACTTCTTTCCACTGTCCATTTTCATGTTTACTGCTCCTAACTGCTCCTAGGTGTGTGCGTGCACACCCTTGCGTGCATGTGTGTGTGTTTGGGTGTGTGTGTGTTTGTTTCCATGATTGTTTCCAAAGTCATGAACTGGTTACCTGTTCGTGGTAACCAGTTCATAAACAGGTAACCAGTTCATGGTTACCTGTTGATGAACAGGTAACCATGAACCAATTATATAGAGTGATCCTAGTTGCAGTCTTACATAATAATAACAACCAGCTAATCATGGAGGTTCCTTAAATCTAATGATAAATCAAATAGTTTAAAATGTTGACTTATACAGAAATCATTAACATACTGTCTGCCATCTTTGTCAGAAAATCTTAATTTTAATTAATTAAAAGTTCTACAAGAGAAAATAGGCTCAGCTAAATTTGGTAGTAGCAGGTCAAATAGAGTTTTGGACCACATTTCTACTTCCCCGTGTCCCTGATAGTTTGGTCGGACCGAGCCTTCTCCTCACTGTTGGGCTCAGCTTCAGGCAGCACACAGACAGGCAGGAAAAGCTGTGGGGGTGGGAGGTTAGGTAGGGGAAGGAGGGAGGGCGGAAGAGGACACTGAAAGGTGGGCAGAGGAAGAGGGAGGTGGGAAGGGAGGAGTCTGAAGCTGGAGTGAGGTCTAAGGGATGGGGATGGGGCAGCAGGATTGGTGGTGTGTTAAGGTGATAAAAACCTTTCAGGACATTAGGGTCTGTGAGGTTCCGCGAGCAGATCATTGAGATCATAGCATGGAGTCTATCTTCCTCTTCCTCATCGTCATCCAACGACGGTGCGCGGCTGCCCGTGGTGTGGTGGTAGTTTATAGTGACTGCTTGCACCAGCGAAACAACAGAGAATGGAATTAGAAAAGGGTTGCCCTACAAGCCTCGGAAAGAAACGACCTGACTTTGCAGTAGCAAGCCATACACCTCAAACAGAGATAAGTGTTAGCAGCAGAAAGAACGATTTTACTTCATGATCACATCTGCCCTGGTAATGTTTGACAGATAAGATGGTGTGAAGTGGTTACTCACTAGCATCATATCGGTATCCTGGGTAGACGATGCGAAAGACGTAGTCAGCAGCTGTCTGCTCCTCGCCGTTCCTGTCCTGCTCCATGAGGTGTGCTGCGCTGCTCCTCTTCCGCAACTTAGGGAACACTTTTCCCTTCAAGACACAAGCAAATTTAAATGTCAGACTTAAGAGACTTTAACCAGCTGGCTCACTGCAAGCCAGATGGTTTGGAATAGGCTAGAAAATTTATGCAGTTACTGAATTTTATTCTTCCACTGCCAAATCCCAGACTAAGGTTAGTTCTCAGGCTCCTCTCCTGTGGAACCAGCTTCCAGTTTAAGAGGCAGTCTACTTTTAGAACTATACTTAAAATGCTAATTTTTGATAAAGCTTATAGTTGCTGGCTTAGTTTATCCTGATCTATTTCTATAGTTATGCTGGTATAGGCTTAGGCTACTAGAGGAAAAACTGATCACTTTTTCTCACTTCCTTCCCCTATTTCTCTCCAATTTAACTATTTGCTGTTATTTCAGCTATTAACTTTTTGTTTCTTTCAGTTATTTTTCTCTCCATAGAAGCTACACCAGGTCTGGTGTTCTGATTGGTTGTAATTCTTTCCTGGAAGAGGACATCAGCTGATATAACTAATCATTCTCCCTCTCTTGCTATAAACTTTTTACTTTAATGGACATCAAAATGATCCTTCATCAGTTCACCTGTTTATTCTTGTGTCTCTGCACAAGAATAAAGTGTTGGTTTGAGTGTTGTCTCAAACCACTAGTTGGTTGTGTCAGATGGTCTACTTCCAACCTTCTGCTGGAGATTTCTTCCTGATAAAAGGGAGTTTTTCCTTTCCATTGTCACTACATGAATGCTTGGTAAGAAGTATTGAAATAAAGTCAGTGACTCCATGCAATTTGCTGGGTTTCCTTAGATAGATCCTTTTAATACTATTTTGGAGAATTACTGTACTGTTTGATAGTTAGGATAAATTGAAATGTATGTTTTCCTTTCATGACACAAGCAGATTTCAATATCTGCTGTTATCTGATTGTTTTTGTAAAGTCCTTTGAGACAACATTTGTTGTGAACTCGCGCTATATAAATTATCTGAAATGACTTTTTTATAATTGTTGTTACCTTCCCTTTCTGGGACCAGAGGGGAGGTTCCAATTGACCTCGTGGAAGAAGTCCAGTTTCCAGACAGGAGAGGAAGGCCAGGAGATGGCCGCCAGGGGGAAAGTGCAGTGGCGGTCTCTGGATCCCATCCTGACTGACGAGTACCAGCGTTCCACCACAATCAGCTGCATCATGGAAATAAAAAGTTCACACAGAAAAAAGCATGGGATGAACTATAGAATGGGTTGTGGAGCACAGTTTTTCTGTTTTTGCAAGAGAGGCAAATAAACATTCACAAAATATAAAAGCCAGATTTTAAAGCATCAGCAATTTGCAACTTAAGAGCTTAATAGTCCAATCAGACGACAGCGTTTAAAACACTATTTTCTCAATTCAAAAATAACTGACAATGTGTGTACTCACGCCGTTGGTGACAGTGGATGCAAACAATCTGGCGCAGAGGAACTGTGAGTGCATAGTCCCAATAAATACTGAAAGTGAAAAAAATGTTTTCAGGTTCAGAGGCAGTCGTTTTAGCTCACATCAGTTACAACATATCACTAAATGCTTTTCTTTCCTAAGAGCTGTGATTTCTGAGTTTGCCCCAACCTTTTCTCCAGGTCGCAGTCCCCCAGCGTACCATTGATGAGCTGGTTAGGTGTCCACTTTAGCGTGAGGTTATCCCCAGCTTGATGGAGTGACAAATAACCCCGTAACACCTCCATGTCCTTTTTCTACCATTTCAGATGGAAGAAGGAGAACTTAAGTGTTGAGATCAAAGTTCAAAGTTTCAGGGGGTATACTGAGGTGCTTTGTCAAAAGTTTTGTTTTTTCACAGAGTGCTGTAAATTGGTCGCCCCATTAAAAGTTCCTCCTGTTTTTAATTTTTCTTCAAATTTAAATCCTATTAATTTTTACATCAGGCAAACATAAACTGAGGAAATAAAATGTTAGTTTTTAAACAGCAGTATTGTATATTTTCCACATATTGACATTTAAAAGCACAATTAAGTAACTATGTTAATTAACTTCAGTTGTTAAAAAAAATGCTGTATGTGTTAAATATGACTTTAAAAAAGTTTGACTTATTGAAATTGGGCCTCTAAAAACTCCTGCTCTTTCTGAGGCGTCTTCAGGAAGTCATCACAGTATGACTCTTCTATTAATCCTGTAACAACATTTTTACCAGTGTTTCACTGAGAAGTAGCTCCTATAATGAGTTCAATTCCACCAGGTGTTTGCTAATTGCTGCTATTTAGTCTGAAGGAACTGAGTGGGAAAGTTGCGCTCTGTGAGACAGAAGCCTGGAAACTGCAGGTTTGAGGAGGACTCGTGCTCTGAAGGCACCTTAAGGACTTGTGCCTTAAGATGTAATCTCAAAGTGTTGCCTTGGAGATTAAAGGATTTCTCATGGACATTCATACAGAATCAAGGCAACACTTCAGGTATGTTTTTGATCAGGGAATACTGTCATAACATGATGCAAGGCTCAAAAAAGCAAATTTGCTCACCTGACATGAACATGAAAGCGTCTTTATGAATGTTTATGACTGTTGTCATGATGCGTCATTTTGCAAATTGCTTTAAAAGTTGCAATTAAAGTTGATTAAAAGTGCCACATCAGTCTTATGCATACAAATAAAGTATTACCAACAAACTACCAAAAGCACAGAAACTGTACAGGGCTAAATACATCTGCATAGAGCAGATCCCTTACATATTGAACTGAAACAGCTCAATAGGTGAAACATATTTTCAAAGTTTGTTTTGAAACACAATTTACTTTAATATAAATGAGCTATTTTTATTTATTTTATTCTATTTGCTTTATTTGTCCCTCAGTGGAAAAAATTTTTTGTACCAATGTTAAATTGATAGGTAAATGGGAGTGCACAGTGGCACATCAAAGACTGTAATAGAATGAAATGAAATAACTGCACAACTGAATTAAAGGTACATACTTCCAAAAAGGATATTAACTGTCAATTGTTGGGCGTACTTACATTTCATATATTTTCCTAAAAGAAAGTTGACTTGTTTCCTACTTATTTGTTTTTACAAATCAGAAGTGCTAATAAATGTGGTCAGCATATACAAGAGTTGGTCACGGAGTGGTAGAGTCTACCGGTTGCACCAGGACGTTGTTTTTGCCATATAGGAGGTGGGTTCTGGAGTTCTGATGAAGAGACTCCACATACTCTCTTGCAGATGCAGCAAACCTGTCTTCTGACATGCTCCCACTGGACTGCCTCTTACGTATCTGAAAAAGGATGTTCACCCTTTAGTTTACAACAGGATGTCTCTCTAACAACAAACATCCTGAGATTTGATCTAAATCATCCTCCAGACTCACGCCCAGAGCCGGTCGACGGCCGGATGACACATCTAGGCTGCGGTGGGCCCCATGGATACGGTGACGCTGAACCAGCTCATTCGCTGATGGGTCTGTCCAGAAATGATCTGAAGTTTTCAGCTTAGTGTATTCCAGGGCACACGGCCCCACTGCAGATACAGAATAAAAGCAGAAAACACACTTAACAGAAATTTGTTCAGTTTAAACTTTCCAAAATATGGGTGGGGTGATCGGGAAATATTCATTTCTCATTTATAGTAGTTGCATAACTATCTTGCGCACAAGAACAAGTACGGGGTGCAGTTTGTAAAGTTACATGGTAATAAAGATAATTAAGTTAAGTATTGTATTTTGTTTGGAAAAAATATCTAGTTTGAAAGTGAAATGTTTAGTTTGGATATTAAATGTATATTTTGGATATTAAATGTATATTTTGGATATTAAATGTATATTTTGGAAAATAATTATTTTGTCAGGACTCTGGATTTTTGGGTTTGGTTTAGTTTTGCTTTTGCGTATTATTTATCATTATTCTTTAGTTACCTTAGGTTTTGTTATTCTTGTATGCCTTAGTCTATGTCTAGCTTTCTTTAGTAATTGTAGTTAGATTATTTTTATTTAATCCTTCTAGTTGTTCCTTATATTAAGCTCTCTGTAGTGTTTCTAGTTATGTTTATTTCTTAGTTATTCTTACATGTCTGATTTATGTATACCTTTCTTTATTAGTTGCAATTAAGTAATTAAGTCCTTTATCTCAGTCACAACTCACCAGTCTGCCTTGTTACCCTGCTCATTAATATGCTTGTCTCTTCCTGTGTCTTTAGATTGGCTTTATTTTTGGATTTTGTTTTCATGGACTCATATTTCTGTAAGTTTGTTTCTTTGTTGTGTTCCTTCATTAAATCTTTAAATGAAACGCCACCATGTCACTCGCCTGCTGCTTTTGGTGCTTTTGTTATTCATTTAACAAACTAAATATTTAATTTGGAACAAAATATTCAGTTTGAAAATAAATATTTAGCTTATGAACTAGTTTGGAACTATATTTATAAATGTATAAATTGCATAGTGAAAATATGACTGAAATATAAACCCCCATTTTTTTTCTGTGTGACTTCACAAACCCCATAAATAACTGCACACATAAATATTCTAGTGTGGATGCTTAAAACTTCATGTTTAGCTTTTTGCATTTTCAGGTCTGAGGTAGCCCTGAAGTGTGGATCATATTTTTTGTGTTTTTTAATTTGTTCTGTTTTTCATTGTTGTGTATTTCATTCTGTAGTTGTGGTTAGTAATTTGTTGATGTGATTTGTACTTCAGAGCTACCTGAAGTACAAATTATTTTGCACTGTGTATGTTAAACTTTCAAATTATTATTTAAAAGTCATTGAAGTGAAAAAGAGAAAATTAGGATGAGAATATAATTAATAAATTGAGGTATTTTACATTACAAACAGCATGTGTGTGTTTAAGTTGCTCTGGGTTTCCACTGCCATCCATAATCAGACACTGCTGTCTTTTTGTATCTGGAGTTACTCATATTTTTCACAAACAATCTCTCATCTGGTGGTTTTGGAAAATATTTGTGTATTTCAGGCATTAGTTACTTACCAAGCAAGGCTGCTAAGATGGGCCCAAAGACTGGGTCATGCATTAGAGCTTCCTTTTCATAGTATTTACTGCAGAGATAAAATGAAATGAAAGGACTAACGTTAACATGTGTTTTTTGTGTGTGAAGATGTCCTATAAAGGTACATAAATGATCCGTGGAACTGCAGGAGACTTTAGAAACTTTGCTTTTACATAAGTATGAGCAAATGTAGAAAACTAACAGGCTCGAAATGTTTATGAATATAGCATTCAGATGGGAAAAAGGCAAGGCTAAAAAAGTATTTCACAAAAACATGTATTTTATCTAAAATATGCTTGATGTAATATCTACATAAACAGGCTTGTGGTCTGCAGGGCAAAAAATAGCCCTGCAGAGCACTTTGACATTCTCCATGTCCCTGAATCCAGCAAAACTAGAATGAATCAACAGTGTTAAATTAATGTTTAGTCATAGTTGTTCAACCTAATTTGAAAATGAGTTGTTTTTCAAATTAGGTTGAAAAACAGCTCAACCTATTATAAAGTATAATCTTTATCATATTTTTTAAACTTTTGCTATTCAACTTTAGAATTTTTATTGTAAGAGCCACTAACTACACCCTCCTATTCATCAACATATGATGCAATGTTTTTTTTTTTCATGTTATCTTTTTTATCAGCTCTACTGCTAATTTTACTGGATTACCAGTCAACACGGATGTATATCCTCCTCAGCTGATTAAATTTTACATAAAGAAGAAAACAGGAGGAGTTGATGTAAAGATGGACCAACTGTATCAGGAATAGGTACTTAAAAATACTTTTACTGTTTGCATTATAATTCCCATTGTTATGTATTTTTGAAATACCCTTTAAGGACAAAAACCACATGAATACAAAAAGAGGAGCACCCCTGGCTGGTCTTCTTGATAACCTTAGAGAGGAATCTTCAGGAATTTTCAAAAGATATGTTATACTTGGGGATTACACTAATAATTACAAACAATTTGTAAAAGGAGCTGGTGAATGTATTTATTCTCACTTTTATGTCTTTGGTTGCATCCTAAGCTATATTTTAGGATAAAATGGAGTCTTATGGAGTTGCATCTGCTCTGGTGGCTGATGTTGATGACAAGGAAGTTCCTGCTGAAGTTCCTTTCTCACCACCAGGTGTTCGTTGTGCTTGAGTATAACGTGGAAAGACTTTTCACTTATGGACTGACATACTGGTTTGTTTGTTTGGGTTAATCTATGTACATCTGAGCTATCCTGTAAAGTGTTGTAGATTTTTTGAGTTCATTCATTTAGTGTTGCACTATTAATGTTTGCATGAATAAATGTTAAATCCTTGTAGTTCAGCCATGTTTTCATTTGCTGCTAGTTTACGTCAATATATCAGAGTATTGTGAACAAGTAAAATAATAATAATTAATCAAAATGCATATTCTGTTATTGCTATGGCTCAGAGTGACAACTAAAGTAATTTGCCACAGAAATTATTCTGTACCGACATTAACTAATAAATTCGGAATAATTACTGACTTTGTACAGTATTTTAATTTACCAATGTTTCACAAGCATTTAGAAATTTGAATAAAAGTACAAATATGTATGTATCTTTAAGGTGTCAGCTTTAAGAGATAAATTTTTGTTAATGGTTTTTGTAGTCATGATTTATGTTTCCAACCTACAGTTCTGAGTTGAAAACTGAATGGAAATCGTCAAAGTTTGTTGTGTCAATACTACTCATACAGCTTTGTAATGAACTACTGTTCTGTTTTCAAATGAAGCCCTGTTAAAGGTCAAGTTATCAATCTTACAAATCTAAGCTGTGTAGCTAGATATCTACACAGTAAAATCGAAAGTGTTATATTTCCATTGTTGGTGTTGTATGTTAAAAAGACAGTGTTAATTCAACACTTGTTTAGTCTAATAATGTTAGTTTTCCTAAACAGTTGGAGTTATTCCAGAGATTTAAATTTAAACAACTCTGTTTGGGAGTCATTTACACTCAAAATAGACAAAGAATTCTGCCTCCCCCTGTCTGACTAACAGCTAGCAGAAGATCCATTACTATAGCAACAAAACACATCAGGCCAGAGCATCACTGTAGTTTTAACTATGGCAGAACTCAGGAATGAGCTGGACTTCAGAACTCCTTGTGTTTGGGCATTTTATAACTAATTTTAACCAACCATTGTTACAACCACAGGATTAGTGGTAATTAATTTGAATTAAACTTGATGAAATTAAGTTTAATTACAATTTCAAAATAAAAGCCTTGACATATATCATGTGTTTGGTCTTTTGGGCATTACATAACTGACTTAACGAGTGTCATTATTTCGAGATATTATCTCATTATGATGAGATAGTATCTCATTATTTCGAGATAGTATCTCATTGAAGGCCATTTGAGTTAGCATTATTTAGCTGCAGAGTCATTTTCTTGAGGTTTTTGGCTTTAGACGGCATGATGGGGAGAGTGGTCATCGGTGATCACAAAACCATCTCTGACCATCCATGGCACACAAGAGCATTCATGGCAGCTTTCGATGAACTTTCAAGGTACACTTCAGTGGAAAGAACCATGAATTCCTCTACAACTTCTATACATTAATCCAACCTATAGTTTTCAACATTGATGGAATTTTGCATGACACTTGAGGCGATAAATATCTCTTCTTTTATTTTGCCTGGCAGATTAGACACTCTTTATTATGACGATCATTTAAATGCAATCTGAGTCAATGAGAGGTTTTGTTTTATGTTCTTTCAATTAAGGACTTGGATTATTACAGTCCTTAATTCAGATTTCTGTGTTGATCTATATTTAACACTATTCTGTGTAGAATCAACACATTCATAGCGTTAACTTTTGACACTAAAAACTAGTGTTAAGTAAATCAACACCGATGTGTGTTCAATTTCAACTACTGGGAGTGTTGATTCAACTCTATCACAAATAAAACTTTTAAAAGTGTTATTTTAACACAGTCAAGACCAATATAGACACTTTCAAAATGTTGAATTCAACTCTCTAGGAGTTAAATTAACACTTCCAAATTTGCTGTGTACTAATATTATAGCAAACAATTTCTGCTCATTTCCCTCCACATCCAAACACTTGAGGTGTCTTTTAATCAAGCACATACTTAAATTTTAATTAAAATTTTCCCTATATTGTCAGCTACATAAAACACACTCATTTTATCTTGCTTCACCCTGTTCAATGCAGCTTCACCAAGGCAGGTCTTTTTTGGGAGGTCACAACCTGTAACAATCATCTTCCAGTTGCTCTTTATTTCAGAGGGAGCAACACAGAAGCTGACATTTAGTGTGGGCGTCATGCCAGATGAGATGAACTGTATTTGCTGCTATGTGAAGTTTACATCTTCTCAACAGGAGTATCAAGAATTAAACATCAGGGCAAAGAATTGTGGCTAAGCTTTTTTAGTTAATATGTGATCACATTGTTATGTCTGACTTCACAGTCTTCAGGTCTGAGACTCTGATCAGAGTATGGAACAGTATGCCCAGCTCATCCAGCACACTGTTGATGTTAGCCTGACAGAAAGCAGAATAAAGCAACCCATGACTTAACTCTGAGAATCGCACATTATGCAGTGGACTGCTCGGTTTTCAGCAACAACAAAACAGGAGGAAACAGTTGGGTCAGTGCAGTGCAAGTAAGGGGAAAAAAACAATTTAATACATAAGAATCACCTGGAGTAGTCCACAATGTGCTGGACTATCTTATCCAAAACCTTCTCAAAGAGAGCCGTACGGACCCAGATGTGTTTGATGGCCTGGGCAGAGAGAGGTTGAGGGGGGCGGCTGGTGGTGGAGGAGCCTTGTCTTCTCAGAGGTTCATGACCAACGCTCTGGGCTCTCCTGTAGGGCACAGAGCACAGCAGTTAACAACCGGCCTGGAGACTGGCTGGATCAGCCATCCATCCACGACTTCTACACCTGCTCTCACTCTCAGTAAAACCAGGAAGATTGAATGCACCCATTCCTTCCACTGGCTTCCTGTAGCTCAACATAAGTTAAGTATTTTGATTTCAAAATACTTAACAGCTCAGTATCAAAATACATTACAGATCTGGTGTGGTATCAATCTTCCAGAACTGTCTGATCATCTGGTTCTGGTCTGCTCTGCATCAACAAAATCAGAACCAAACATGGAAAGCAGCATTCAGTTTTTATATTCCTCGAATCTGTATCAAACTTACAGAAAACTGCAAACCAGCTGAAACTCTGAGTTCTTTTAAATCAAAGTTAAAACCCACCTGCTTTTAATTTAAAATTAATTGAATGTTAATCAACATATTGATGTACATTTGTTTTATGATTTAGATGGTGGCTTTCAACAATGTAAAGTTTATTGCATTTTTCATTATTGGTTACTGTATGTCGTTTTTCCTATGTAAAGCACTTTGAACTGCTTGGCACTGAAACATGCTATACAAATAAACTTAATTGGACTTGATCACATGACGACTTGTTTCCAGTGGTCAACAGATGTGAGGCAGAGTACTCACAGAGGCAGGGCAGCAATTCTTCACTGAGACATCCACAGCCAACAGCCATCCACACACACTCACACATAAAGACAATGCATTATAGCTATTTAAACTAGTATTTAGACTGAGTGAAGATTCCTGGAGCACATTATTCACTGTGGAGAATCACAATTGTTGACTATGCTGAATACAAGCTATCTTTAAGGTAAAATTTCAAACCTCAATAGAGGCACGCCTCCTGGAACCAGCTGATAACTCAAATCCTGTGGACAAAGCGACAGCGTCGAACACAGGCTGGTTTCCACTAGGCTCCAGCATCACTATTTCTGTTTTAGTGACTATAAAGCTTTATTAATTGATATGACGCTAAAACAAATAACTAATTTCTTATGAGGAGACATGATAAAAGCATCCTTCCATGCTTATCATCTCATAGTAGATTTCTTGATGGGATTTGATACATAAAATATTCGTTACCTCACACATATTTAGATGTTAAAGGATTTTCACTCAACCAGAAAGTTTATTTCTGACTGGAAATAAGACAGAAATGTATCTAAAATATAATGTCAAATTCTTCAAAAATTAGTTTGAAAAAATACATTAAAGCATATGTGTCAAACTCAAGGCCTGCAGGCCTCATCCTTGCAATTATATCTAGCCAGGCTCGTTCTCCTTGAGATATTCATTCTCCTTGAGACCAAGTATCTAAAGAAGAACTACTCCTTGTGCAAGCTGAAGTATGTTGAGGTTTCAATACCAAGACAACTAAAGACCATTAGGAGGCAGAGAATTGCCTCCTAAATGTGTGATGACTTTTGAATTCATCAAAAGTCATCAACATTTAACTACCATTAATTATTTAGTACATGTCCCATGTCAGACAAAATGGTTCATGTCATGCTGATATCAGCTGGCTGGAGGTAGTTATGAATTTGCAGGCAGATGATCTTTGTCGTGTGGAGAGATGAAAACTTAGATACAGACTGAGTTTGATCTACCCTGCTCCAACAGGAACCAGACGCAGCCACTTACACACACCAACTTTGACAAGCTAATGAGCCTGTGTTTATGTGTCTGTGCCAAGGGGTTCAGCTGATGCAGTCACGATGTTAGAAACTGTGTGTGTGTGCGTGTGGGCATGTAGGCGTGTGTGTGTGCTTGTGGGCGTGCGTGCACTTGCATGTGTGCGCATGCTCGAATGCAAGTGGGGTTTCAGCTAAGTCACGATTTTTACAGTCCCCTAACAAAAAAATGTGTGTGTGTGTGTGTGTGTGTGTGTGTGTGTGTGTGTGTGTGTGTGTGTGTGTGTGTGTGTGTGTGTGTGTGTGTGTGTGTGTGTGTGTGTGTGTGTGTGCGCAGAGCACTTCAGAGGATGTGAGGAGGAAGATGTAAGAATGTTAAAAAGAGGGACTCCTGTAGTGTGTGAATAATCTACGGTGGACTTTTCTGTGTAGATGAAAAGGAATGAGAGCACATCCTTGTTCATACACTAACATTTATTCAAGTTTTAGCTGGAGGAGAAAGAAAGCTCTTGCTACAAACTAGCATAACAAAATCCAGCTCAGAAATAACATAAAGAAAATAAAAGAACTAGAAACGTTGTATCTGTGGTGAGCTATTCTGCAGACATGATTTCCACCAGGGAATCATTGTCTCAAGATAATTTCTAGATTGTAGCAAAATAAAAATTTGATAGAATTAGATTTAAAGGTTATTGCATGATGACTTCTATTTAAAATTATTTTTAAAATGCTTCACATTTAGTCTTTAATTAAATTCAATTTGTTTATATAGATTATATGATGAGATTATTTTTGTAAAAAATCTTATCAAATCTTCTGTCTTAAAAAACATTGGCCAAAAATGTCTGCATTTGTGCAAAAATCTGTTTTTTATTTAATGTTTTTGTACATTCACATTGTTGCAAACCTGACAAATGTGTAAAAATATTTCTATTTTTGAACATGTCAGAATAGTTCTAATAGTTGCACAAACAAGGTCTCTCATAATCTACCATCTTTACCATACTATTTGATATTAGTCATGTTGAATCCACTGAGCATTCCATGAAGACATGGGCTCATCCTCCACTCAAATTAGGGGTTGTTCATAATGTTCATTATGTTCATTATATTTGAAACATTTCTCACTCAAAAAAAAACTATTCTAGGTTCCAGGGCTGTCACCAGAACAGACATCCTTCTTTATTAGTTTGTTCACTACTACCCCAGCAGGTAGTAGCGATAAAACAACATATGCAACATCTTGCTGAAATGTGTTAGTGGACCAACAATAGTCTCTTCATCCTCATTTCTGTTTTGTTGGAGCTCACTCTCCAAGCTTTCGCTCAAGCAAAGGAAAAAAGATTATAATGTTCTTAGCCAAGTAGAAGTCTTGTAGTTGATGTTTCTAACATTTTCTCTGATGCAGCAGATGACAAATAGTTGAAACATTGGAAGTGTGGCAGAAAGTGAGCCATGGTAAAATTCTCTAGAAGTTATCATTAACACGTGGGTGTTGGTGGCCATTCAGTGTGCTGCCGGTTTGATCCTTGTTTGATAAACCTTTTTCATTCTGTCCTTGGGCAAGACACTTCACCCACCTTGCCTGCTGGGCATTCAGAGGGTTTGCTGGCACCAGTGCATGACAACCTCTCCTCTGTCAGACTGGCTCAGGGCAGCTGAGGCTACTGTCCAGTAGCTTGGCGCCATCAGTGTCTAAAAGTGTATATGAATGTATGATGATTGAATGTGTGAAGTGCTTTGGGGTCCTCTTGACTCAATGAAACACTATACAAATACAAGCCATTTAGCAGAAATTGGTCGGGGTGTTGTATCTGTCATCAGGGTTTGTTAAATAACCCTGATGATAATAATCCTATTCTAATATGGACCTCAGCTTATAGCTAATATTTCAATATGGCTGCTGCAGAGTGATATTCCTTTGTATGTTCTGAAAAAAAAAAAACAAGTTTTACTGACAGACACCTCCATTATTTCTTCTCTTCCAATCTCAGACTCCCTATGTCATCATGTGTTACCATGCTGGGAAATGTTTAAATCCATCAGTGCTTGAAGTTCATCCATTTTATTTTCCATATTTCTCATTTACCCAATAGAAGTGATAGAACAGATTGTTTGAACTTCATCCTTCTTTTTCTCTGTTTTTCTCTTGCTATGTCTCCACAAATCCCTCTTTTTAAAAGAAGGATCAAGGTAGCATTGTAATTGTCTTCATGTGTCTCTGACACTTCCTATCTGAGTCCATCACGGCACCCATCTGCATGCTGACTCTTTGTCTTTTGGTCAAAAAAGAATAACTTCAGTTATTATTTACCTTTCAACTTAAGGTAAAGGCCTTCTGTCAGATTTAAGCAATTAGAAACTTCATTTCAGCCTGTTTACCCCTCTTAGCACCAAACCCTATCCTAAACAGATTAAACCCAGCAGACCATCTCTTCCTGTTCTGCTAAGATTACCAGTCCCTTCTTTGCTCGTTTTCCCACCAAGCCCTTTGTTTTTTGCTTTACTTTTTTAATTCATCTTTTTGTGATCCCAATGGAGCAGATCATGTTACCATGGAAACCAGGGCAAAAGGGAGATAGGGCCCTGAGGTAGTATGACAGGAAGATGTAAGTTAACATGACTCAGCATGTGTGTGTGTCTGTGTGTGTTTGAAAGCAAGGAATCTGGATGAAGCATGTGAGTTGTGGAAAGCAGATCTCCACACATTTATAGGCTTTCATGTCATGTGCAGTCTGTCTGGAGAAGTCAAGGCCAACCAGCTGCGACTTAACACCGCTGATTCATCACAAGCATCTCAAACTAAACTCCTCATCCATATTCGTCTTGTACTTTTCTCCTTTGACGTATTAGCTGGAGAGCTGGAGAGCCAGAGCTGAAGCCACAGCCGTGGGCTGATTATGATGCCCAATGCTTTCTGTCATCCATCTCTTTGCAGCCCTAGAGAGCTGTGGAAGCCATGTGGCACAAGCTAATGGACAATTAATGGGGTTCTACACAGCTCACCCGGTAGCTAAGTGCCTGCAGATCATCTTTGTTTTCAGCACATATACACAGCAAGACACAATTATACACACCTCTCATGGACATGAAAGCCTGGGCGCAGTCCCCAGACTTTTCTCAGAGTTTACACAAACTTTACACCTTTAAAGACACCGTCCATTCAGCTGTCAGGTGAATTAGCGTCAGTTACACAGAGAGCACCAAATGCTGCACAAAGCATGCCCAGAAAATAATTAATAAAACTGGCATTAAAATGGAACATGTAATTATAAATCACAGTAATGTAGAACCTTGTCATGTGTATTCATGATGTATACTTTTTGATGTATGAAAATTTGAAAAGTGTGACATGTGTTTGCTCATCTAAACAAAAGTTTTAAAATTCTGCCATGGTTTCACATTTGGACTCAGTGCTGGACTTTCACTATCTAGAGCCATACACATTGTGAAGTGTATGGTTAATAGATATCCTGAGCTCTTCCAGAGTTACCATGACTACTCTCCTGGCTTTGCCAGTTTAAGTCTCGTGCAGCTCTATGGAACCTCCACAGTAGCTCCTTGGTCTAGATTTCTTTTATGTTAATCATTTTCAGTTCTCTCAAAATGCTTTTATGCTTATGTAACGGGTATTAAGATGAAATTCTTGCTAAAATATGTTTTGTAATTACCATGTGATGAATGGTTTTTGGCGCCCCCTACTGGTTGCCTATAAATAGAAAGCTAAACCGTAAATTCCACGCAGTCTGTTCAGCGCTCTACTGTGTATGCGGAGAGCTGATGGACCAGTAGTGGAGCTCACTGTACTAATTTGTGTTGACCATTTATTACAGTTATTACAGAAAATTCAACCAACTGGCCTCCTCTGTGTGTATGATGGGATGGGCATAAAGGGGAAGCTGTTACACTTAAATCTAAAATTACTGAAAAATGTAAAACATGTCTTTTAGGGGTTAGGATTATGTAAAATCAACTCTTTTGAGTTTTCCCTCATCGAAAACATACCTGGAGTGTTGTTTTGAGGCTTTCGTACATGTTTGGAAAAAAAATCCTTTAATCTCCATGACAACCATTCAGCTGTGCCCAACTTTGAGACATATTATTGAGACGTAAATGAGAGCTGCAATTTCTAAGTTTGCAAGCTTCTGTTTCACAGTGTACCCTTCCACCATGACATCCCCGTTCAGCTCCTTCACACTAGCCAGAAGCAGTTAGCACACACCTGGTGGAATGGCACATATGCTGAGCTCATTATATGAGTTACGTCTCAGTGAAACGCTGGTAAAAATGTTGTTAAAGGGTTAGTAGAGGAGTGATGACTTCCTGAAGGTGGCGAATCAGAAAGAGCAGGACTAAATGAACTATTGGCTGTTGTGTCAGGTGTAGTTTACCTGCCAAACGGCAGCTAAGTGGCAAAACTATTAAAACTAACTAAAAAAATCTGGGTGCAATTCTAGCTTCCTCCTGATACAAGTTGATGTGCCAATGGGGAAGGCAGGCAACTAAATACCAGTTGCACACTGATCATTGGTGTATCTCCACGCTCCCCCCATCACATGACCCTTTCTAGTTTGCATACCAGTCCAAGCGCAGTGCTGAGGATGCAGTCTCCACTGCTCTCCACCTGAGCCTGGAGCATCTGGAGGAGAAGAACACCCACATGCGGATGCTGTTCCTGGACTTCAGCTCAGCATTCAACACGATCATCCCCTAAGACCTGGTGGACAAACTGGGCCCCTTAGGAATTAACACCCCCCTCTGCAACTGGCTGCTGGACTTCCTCACTGACAGAACCCAGACTGTCAGAATGAAGAACAACACCTCCAATGTCATCACCCTGAACATCGGCATCCCTCAGGGCTGTGTTCTGAGCCCCCTGCTGTTCACCCTGATGACCCACAACTGCCGTCCACACTTCAGATCCAACCACATCCTGAAGTACGCGGACAACACCACAGTGGTGGGCCTCATCCGGGACAACAACGAGACGGCCTATAGGGAGGAGGTGCGGCATCTGGTGGACTGGTGCAGAGGAAACAACCTGATCCTGAATGTCAACAAGACCAAGGAGATCATCGTAGACTTCAGGAAATCCAGACCCACCCACACACCACTCCTCATCAACGACTCAGCAGTGGAGGTCGTCAGCAGCACCAAGTTCCTGGGGGTGCACATCAACGAAAACCTCAGCTGGTCTCCCCACATCTCCTCATTGGTGAAAAAGGGCCAGCAGCGCATGCACTTCCTGCGTCGGATGCAGAGAGCATCCCTTCTGCCCCCCATCCTTCAGACCTTCTACAGAGGGACCATCGAGAGCCAACTGACCAGCTACATCTCCATCTGGTCTGGGAACTGCAGGGCCTCTGACTGGAAGTCTCTACAGAGGGTGGTGAGGACAGGGGAGAAGATCACGGGGGCTCTGCTCCCCTGCATCAAGGACATCGCAGGGAGGTGCTACCTATCCCGCGCTCACCAGATCCTCTCCGACCCCACCCACCCCAACCATGGACTGTTTTCTCCCCTGGCGTCTGGCAGAAGGTTCCGCAGCATCTTGTGCAGAACAACCAGACTACTGAACAGTTTCTTCCCCGGGCCATCAGACTGCTTAACGCCACATAACACTAACACACACACTCACACACACACACACACACACACACACACACACACACACACACACACACACACACACACACACACACACACACACACACCAAACCACCCCCCCCCATGGACATGGTCAATACACGCATTTTAGTTTAGTTTTGTTTACAACACTGAACTTGTGGATTCTATGGCACTTTATTCTTAGCTCTTATATATTTATTTAGCTATTATGTATTTCTTGTGTAGTACAAGGTTTTAGCTCTGTTACACTGGTAGCCAAGTAACGACATTTTGTTGCCAAGATTCACCTTGTGTTTTTTTGTACAATGTCAATAAAGGAAGTCTAAGTCTAAGTCTAAGGAATACATCTTGGTGAAATACAGTCTGTTTACAACTTTAATACACAATGATAATGTAAAACTATAAATGACTCTTAAATCTAGTTTAGTGAATAACCTATCACTGCTGTGTTGGTATAAATACAAGAATGAGGAAAAGATTGGAAGGGCATCTGTGGGACCAACCTGGTGAGATCAGCCTGCTGCTGGAGCTGCTCCTGGACTTTCCGACAGATCTCGCCAGCTGTGTCGTACACTTTGCCAACCTTAGTGAATAGGGCGGCTATCTTGTCACTTCTTAGAAAGCCGGCTGCACGTCTCTTCAGGAGATGACTCAGACAGGCCTCAATGGCAGCTGCAGACATGAACAGGAAGTATGCTAGAAAACGCAGGCAACAAAACAAAAAATGTGATATGTTCAACAGAATTTTAATTTTTCCTGTGAATTCCACAAAGAAGGGTTAGATGAGATGCATCGGTTTTTTTTTTTGGTTTTTTTTTACAATTGTTGGGTTCTAAATGTGTGCTTCTGATTTTGAAAATAACCACAGAGGCAACTCTGTTGACACATTGACAAAGTATGCCAACAGATTAATGAATAAGCAAACAGTTTTAAAATATTTATTTGTATTTTAACCTTATATATATATATATATATATATATATATATATATATATATATATATATATATATATATATATAATATATATATATATATATATATATATATATATATATATATAAGCTATATACATAGCTAATACAAGCAATTTGGCTCATAACTTGTACACTAATTTCAACATACTGAATGTCAGAAGTTCATGTTACTCAACATGCTTGTGACTCTCCACATGCTACTGAGTGCATTGCAGCTTACTTTATCATTGATGCTAATTTGTAGGATCATAATGTTGAGTTCCAACCGATGGGCACCAGCGGCACCTGATTCATTTTTGAGGTGGAGGGGCCATGGGCTGTTTGTCACCTCTGTTATGCACTTTGAATGTCAGGCACACACACTTGTTCAATTGATATGATGGCACCTGTCAATCAATTCAATGGGTTTGTCACAATTTGTCCCAAAATAAACGGTAAACATCCCTTATGTGAAGGTGAGGCATCTTTTGAGGTCCACCGTTTTTGGCTTAAGCCTCTGCCCTTTTGTCCTTGATGGCCCCTTGTGCCATTTTAGTTCTTTTTTTTTTTTCAATTGTTTTTTATTTATTTTAATCTGTATGTCAGAAAGCCTTCTTGTGCCCCTCAGCAATAATATTTAGCTAAATATAATAATTTAGCAAAATAAACTAAATGAGATGGAAGCTTCATTACAACAGGGAGGGTTGTAATGGAGACTTGAACATTTCAAGTTCAAGTCTCAACTGACGGAGTGGCATTACAATAAATTTCTCCAGATCACCAAGAATTTAGAGTAATATGTGTGCCATAAAAACAGCTCTGAGAGTTACTGACTCATGTAGAAAACGTTTAGTGGTGATCCATCCGTTAGGTGTCCTTGTTCTGTAATGGGCTTAATGCTCAGCCATAATAAGTCTTTTAGTGTAGATGTAACTAGTGTTTTATCAAGCAAACACGAAAAGAACTGCCTACATGCTCATTTCAGTGATACACATTTATTCCAGAAGAAAATGAAATAAATAAATAGGCCTGTTGAAAATATTAACAATACTTGCCATTTGTTGATCTTCAAGGAAATAATATTTCAAATAAATGCACATATATCTCCACATATACATCAATATTTATAAGAATATATCAAGGTCACTGCTAATATCTTTTCCTCCTGACATTGCCTTAACACACACATTAAAGCTCCAGACCATCACTGTTAAAGGTTTTAATGATCGGCACTGGACTCATCCTCCTAAACAAGCTGGGCAGGGTAAGAGTAACATTCACCTGATATAACATCCATGATATAGCATAGAGGTTGTGTGCTATTTTTCAAGTTGTTTGGCTGTGAAATTTGAAATGTGTGAAATGTAACCATTTTAACAAACCAACTTTGACATTTCATATAAGTATTGCTATGTAGAATACTCATTTTTCAAGGTATGAGAGCTTGTTTTGTTTTCTCAAGGGTATCAATAAAGGCTGCACAACATATTACAAATATATCATCCTTCCAACATCAATATGAGCGACATTCAAATAACAAAGGACTGTCTGGACTACAACAATCAATGTCATATAATTCCAAGTTTAACAAAGCTTACAGTGTATAAATATAAAATATATACTGGTAAATACGTTATTTTTATATATTTATCCAGTTGGACAGTAGATGATTAACTGGATAGAAAAAGACATGCCCACAATGCTAAAGGTGTTAAAGTGTTAGAAGACAATAAAAAGAGGATAGAAAATAAGGATATATTGTCATGACCTGCTACGTCACTGCTGGATCTATATTAGAGAATCTGTTGCAATTTACATTAGCATCTGTCATTGCTCATGAATCATATAGTGGCTCAAATCTTTTGAAGCAGGAATCCTTCCTGTGTCAAATTGTGTTCTTCAAAGAATCAGTCTGGATGAATCCACATCTGTCCAATGTCTTTTGTTCACTAAAGCCCAGCAGTTCGCCCTGAAATTTGCTCAATTTATTTGTCATTGTTTATCTTTTTTCTGATCATGTATTGTCTGCCCTTACCATACCTTGTTCTTTAACAGGGAATTTCATAGGAAATGTAATTTTGGTCATATACTTTAAATATTAACAAATACTCTGAGTGGGCATTCTTTTTTCTCTACCGTAAATCATAAAGCCATGACTTAGACTATCTCTCAATGAGATGAGCAGTCATAAGTAATGGTCAAATCAGCGCTTTCTGAAAAGCATTATACTGGGCCTCTTTATGGGTCATTTTGAAAGGACAGACTAGCAGTGCATGAATAAAAGGTAGCAAAAGGAATTAATGTCCATCACTATGTTCTCCATTATACACTAAAACTTTTGTCAGTTTTAGTGTAGCAGCACTTTCCTTCCTGTAGGGGCCATTTTTCCAACAAAAGCTATGTTAGGAGGACCCACTGCTCCTTATTGGGTTCAAAGCCAACATGAAGAAATGTGTGTAGGTTACGGATCAAGATTAGTGTTAGGCATCGATTGGTTCTTTTTAGGTTAAGTGTAAGCGTCAAAATTAGACTATAGAAATGAATGAAAAATGAATGGAAATCAATGCAAAGTCATTGTGAAGAAAGAATGACATATATGCATGGTTATGTGTGTGTGTAGTCTTATATTAGCTTTCAGATGGGAATAAGTGATTAGCACTGTAAAATGTGAGTTGAAGAGGGTTAGATGAAACATTAGGGCTCGGTTGTTTCTAAGGAAACGCCAGAATGGAGCAGGATGTAAGCAGCTCTCCCATGGAAGTAGTTATACTCTACTCCTCTGATTCTACTAATCTCTCTCTCTGTCTCTCTCTCTATCTGACCGGCATCCTCCCCCACCACCGGAGCCAACTCACCACAAGGTAGAGGTCAGTGGACAACTCCACACTTCTCTTCACCCGAGTGTCCAAGACATACGGCCGCAGATTCGACGAAACGATGACAAAATCGATCATCGAACTGCGGCCTAGGGTGTCCTGGTGCCAAGTGCACATATGGACACCCTTATGCCTGAACATGGTGTTCGTTATGGACAATCCGTGACGAGCACAAAAGTCCAACAACAGAACACCACTCGAGTTCAGATCAGAGGGAGCGTTCCTCCCAACCACGCCCCTCCAGGTCTCACTGTCATTGCGTTGACGTCCCCCAGTAGAACGAGGGAGTCCCGAGGAGAGGCACTCTCCAGTACCCCCTCTAAGGACTCCAAAAAGGGTGGGTAGGCTGAACTGTCGTTCGCCCCGTAAGCACAAACGACAGTCAGAACCCGTCCCCCCACCCGTAGGCGGAGGGAGGCTACCCTCTCGTTCACCGGGGTAAACCCCAATGTACAGGCGCCGAGATGGGGAGCAAAAAATATGCCCACCCCTGCTCGACGCCTCTCACCGAGGGCAACTCCAGAGTAGAAGTACATCCAGCCCCTCTCAACGAGGCTGGTTCCAGAACCGGAGCCATGCGTCGAGGTGAGACCGACTATTTCTAGCCAGAACCTCACACACCAGCTCCTGCTCCTTCCCCACCAGAGAGGTGACATTCCACGTCCCAAGAGCCAGCTTCTGTAACCGAGGATCGGACCGCCAGGACCCCCTCCCTCGGCCACCACCCATCACACACTGCACCCGACCCCTGTGGCCCTTCCCATAGGCGGTGAGCCCATTGGAAGAGGGACCCATGTTTCCTCTTCGGCCCATGGAGCCCGGCCGGGCTCCATGAGTAAAAGCAGTGGCGGAGCCAGAGGGGTGGCCGGGGTGGCACTTGCCACCCCCAACAGAGCCCTGGCCACCCCTAGTGCCACCCCACTGGAAATGGTCATTTTAAAATATAATACTTATGAGATCGGCAAAGATTCGCCAGGAAAACTGTAGTTTCCGACTGTCCCTGAAGGCAGCCCGATGCCCGACGCTGTTCATTGGTTAAACCAGTGCTTCTCAATTATTTTCCGTTACGCCCCCCTTAGCAAGAAGAAAACTATTCGCGCCCCCCATTCCCCACCGTGACTATCCATCTCAGCATAACATTTTTTCCTTATTAACATTTTTTTCGCTGAAAAAACTCTAGCGGCTTATCGGCGTGATTGGGATGTAACGTATTTAAGTGACGCGCTAATTTATTTGGCTTCATGCTGTCCGCTGCGAGCATTTTTAGACACAGCAAACACACCGGTCTTTCCTCTTCTCCAACTGTAGTCACAGTGAAGCCAAGCGCTAAATACGCTTCGTCGTATTTCCTCTTCTTAGCTTTCGGTTGACTTTCTGTTGTCTCATTATCTTTGTCTCTCTCCGCTTTTCTTTTCATCCCTGTTAAAAACTTTTTCATGTTGGGGGTTGTTGAATAACGGAGGCCATAGACAGAACGCAGTCGGAGCTTTTTGTTGACTTAACACTGCTAACCAAGGCAAACCTGTTGTCTTGTAAGTCGTAAAATGTTGCACTGTCGCAAACGTGACAGAAGTAACAATGAGAGCGCCACTGCCGCCTACTGTGCGCAATTACACTTTATACTAGTTCGGCCAAAAAAAAAGCCTGTTCCCCAGGATCACACGCCCCCCCCAGGTATCGCACCGCGCCCCCCGAAGGGGGCCCGCCCCACTATTTGAGAAGCACTGGGTTAAACTGACATGTGGGTCCTGCTTGATCCAAAACACATCCGCGCTTTTAGAGTTACACTGTGGAGGAGTTTTGCAGGTATTTACGACATTTTACCGCTCAGCAGTAACCGCTGTTACCTTCCTAATGAGAGGCGGCACTTGTCATACATTTCTAAAAAGAAAAAAAATGGTTGTGTACCGCTGCGTAGTGCCTCGTTTATTACATTAGCCATGCTAGTGCTGATAGATCGTGTTTTAGACAGATTCTTTTAACATATGTTTTAGTGACATGCTGCCCTGTAATGTTTTATATCTCCCAGCTCTTGCTTGAAATGTGTGTGGTAAGAAAACCATTAAGTTTTATAATGACTGAAATGTAAGTAGGCTATGTCATATGAAAGCTTTGAATTATAACCTAACTAGTTATATTAATTAATGTATTTTTAATTTAGTATTTTAGCTAGCTACAGAAAACTAAAAACTATAGTTTAAATAATAGTTAAAATAATGTTGTCTCTGCCAAACAGTCATGGAGTCTAAATACCAGGCTGTCTTATTTTGTGTAGAGCCCAAATGAAGAGAGAAGGGAAGATCTCCCAGTTCTTCTTAAAGAGGCAAAAACCAGGGCCAGATCAGGACCAGACAGAACCCTGCAGCAGTGACCAGGACCAGACAGAACCCTGCAGCAGAGACCAGGACCAGACAGAACCAAACAGCAGTGACCAGGACCAGACAGAACCCTGCAGCAGTGACCAGGACCAGACAGAACCCTGCAGCAGTGACCAGGACCAGACAGAACCCTGCAGCAGTGACCAGGACCAGACAGAACCCTGCAGCAGTGACCAGGACCAGACAGAACCCTGCAGCAGTGACCAGGACCAGACAGAACCCTGCAGCAGTGACCAGGACCAGACAGAACCCTGCAGCAGAGACCAGGACCAGACAGAACCCTGCAGCAGTGACCAGGACCAGACAGAACCCTGCAGCAGTGACCAACCTGGAGAATCCAGCCAGGAGACTCCAGGCCCAAGTGTATCACCAGCGGGTTAGAGGCTGTGACAGAGAGTTATTAAGTATTAAAATCCAATAAGCCTAATTCTAAAGGTTAGCATGATGCTTTTTGCATTTTTTTATTGTGTCTGTTTATGCATTTCCAATTAAGTTCCAGAGAGAGATGAGGGTGATACAGATTCAGAGTCAGACTCTGGGGAGGAAGACAGTGAAGCAGAAGGGAATGGCACTGAACTGCCTCCACCCAGGACATGCTGGAGGGACTACGTCTCTCTGCTGACCTGGGAATGCCTCGGGATTCCCCCGGAGGAGCTGGAGGAAGTGGCTGGGGAGAGGGAAGTCTGGACCTCCCTTCTTAGGCTGCTACCCCCGACCTCGGATAAGCGGCAGAAGATGGATGGATGGATGTATAAAAATGCTATGAAAATGAACAAATGAAAGTCAGACATTGCTTTTCAAACATACATCAATAAAATTATTTTTTTAAAAAAAGACCTGGACACAAACCTGGACCAGAAGAAATGAAGGAAAGAGTAGTCTCAGGATATTTAACTGTTTCAACGCTTTTACAATGATTTTGCTGGTGAATGGAAGATTGGAGATCAGCCTGTAATTTCGTAGTACTGATTTGTTGTGTTTTATCAGTGGTTTGATAACTGACAAAAAGACTTGATGAGAGGGATAAGCTTACTATTCGAATCAGATTAGATACAGAACTTTCTTAAGGGAAAATGTGGGTAGGATATCAATACACAGAGAAGCTTAATTGATATATAATTTCCTTTAAGTTTGTGTAGTTGAAATTTAGTGATTTATTCTGTATTTCAGACCTGTTCAGGGCGACCCCACCTCTCGCCCTTTGACCACTGAAGATAGGCACTTCCCAACTTGCATCTTCAAGACAGCTGTGAAGGTGGTTTAATTTCAAATTAAAATTCTATTTAATTTGAAATTAAATTTAATAAATCTATTTACTTTCAAATTAATGTAAGTTCTGCAGTGTAAGTTCCTGTTTTGCAGTCTAAGTTTCTGCTGAAGTGTTTTTTAGTGGAATTTCCACAGAATGTGTCATGGCTTGGGCGTGTTGCTAAATCCTTGGACGTAAAGTCAATGGGTATTTCAGCTTAAAGCTGGCCACTGTTGAGCTTTAACAGTCAGTTCTGACTTAAGGCTGTTTGATAATAAAGTCAGATCCAAAGTGTGTGACTTTTGTTTCATCTTAAATCCCAGAGAGTTCCAGGGTGAGCTGCTTGTTGATACACATTTGCAACAAATGTGTATCAAGTACTTTTTACAAGTTGATTTAAAAAAAAAATCTTAAAGAGCCTTGTATGTTGTGTATTTATTTGTTGGTTAATGCCACCATAACACAACAATGCTGGTGCAGGATGATTGTACTATTGTGTCTAAAACCAAAACATAAACAAAACAATGTCATTATCCAAAACCTTTGCAGGTTAAAGCTGCTGTTTCTAGACAGATGACACATGAATCTGTTTGTACAGTAAGAGAGTGATACATAATCTATTCTTACTGAAAAAACATGACAGTTACGGCAACATCATAATATTCTCCATGTAAATCAATGTTTGAGCTGTGATTGATGACTGTAATAATGTTGCAACTGTGGGCATTGACAGCTGACAGCCAGAGGAATGTCTGTGTCTCTACAGAGTGTATGTAATCTGAATTTGTTGAGTTGTGTAGCTATGTAAGCATTTACATGTAAAACCATTTATCACTATGTTGACAGCAGCAGTATCTGGTGGTGGATAATCTAATGGTGGATGTTTCGTTGGTCGACACCCTAAAGGTGAAATGTTCCTTACATCCATCAACATGTACAAAAAAAACAGCTTGCTGCATTATCTTTGTCTTTTGGTGAAGAATCTTACTACAAATTCTTGTGCATCAGTGAAATATGTAAATCTATGAAAAAAGAACAAACAGTGGGCAAAAAAGGTATGCAGTTCACAACTAGTTTTTCACATTTTCCCCTCTAACAACAAAGAGAGCTCTGAAATTTCTACCATAAACCCCTATCAAAGTGTGAAAAACTAAAAAAGTCCAGAAAATTTCACTGTATAAATAAAAAAAAGTGACTACTATTTTTTGCACTAAATAGGTATTGCATCAGCTACCAACCAGCAAGGACTGTTAGCACAGTACTCCCATTATCAGTGGAAAATGAATCCAAAGATGCTACAACATGAAAATACTTGATGTTGTTCCACAGAGATGGAACTGGGCCTCTGTATGCAAGAATTATAGCTCCAGATTGTACTGCCACAACTCTGGAATCTTAACTATTGCAGATGAAACAGTGGAGGACAAAAACCTTGGCCAGTGGGGAAACACCTTCCTGGGAATAGGCAACAGCAGCATCAGCTGAGTTCTTGTTCTATAGAGTGTTCAAATGTTAGGGAGTCAACAAAAAAATTCTTTGGAATTTTGCTTTAATCGGACCCAATGATACATGAAAGTATAACGGTAAAGTCCTCGTTTTCTTCAATTTCATATCCTCACTCATAATAAGGGTCTTTTCTGATGTGAAAAATAAATGTACGTATTCAACACAAATTGTCTAATTATTTCAAAATCAAACTATGCAATTTTCTGCATTTTAATTTTAGGTTCTGTTTCTCACATTTGCAGTGTAAAAAATATTACAGACATCTTGATTCTTTGAAAAAGAGGAAGCTTGAAAAAACCATCTGGGGTGCACAAGATACTTATTTGACCCAGTGTATGTTACTTAAAGACTTGTCTGAAAGTAATAACAGCTCTGATTTTGCCTAATAAAGGGTCCAATCTCTGACTCATGTAACCAGTTGATTTAGGCTTAGAGCAGCTGAATGAGGACAGATAATGCTTTTAAAAATTTTGACTGTGCAATTTTCTTTCAAAATTTAAAACATTATCATCTTAAACTGAGATTAGTCAAAATCATTGTGCATTCCTGTTTTCTAGTTACTTTGGAAAGATATAATTCTATCTTTAGGGGACATTCAGATAAACCTTCACAACAGGCAAAAGATGCTTGAATAGATTGAATAGAGTTGGATAAATTGTGATGTTATTAATCAAATATTTGTTACTCTAATATATCTTGATAATGTATCTTTTCTTATATGCTTTTATTGTTTAATTTAATTTTAGAATTAAGAATATTTCTGTATTGTTGAATTACTCTGACTCCTTCCTCAGAAGGCCTCATTGAAGAAAAGCAGTGACAATAGATTGCTATAAAAACATCACCATGAAGATGTACAACTTGCTCTGTTTAACCCTGTGTCTGGAACGAGATTATCTAGTGCAAGATACCTTGTATTTTAGTTATTGATTGTCATTGGCGCTGTAGCTATGTGATGAAGTGTTTTCCCCTCCCTTTAGAATTACAGCATTCTTTGTGACTAGGGATCCTAAAAACAATAAAAAAGAGAGGAGCAGGCAAATGTGGTTTCAGAGCAGTATGAGATTGTAACTGAAAGCACATCTCTGTCTGTTCTCCTCGTGAGTAAGAAAGAATCTAACTCTCTTGTCTTTCCTGTGTTTCTTTAATTTGTCTAATAGGTGTTAAACCTGACAAGGAGCTTTATACATATCTGGCTTTATGAGTTGTCGTGAAAACTGGTACGAGGAGGTGAGATCTTTCCAGGTTCACGCAGAAAACACATCCTAAAAGCCAGAGAGACTGAAATAATTTTGAAATAATTAATAAATTAATTCATTGATGATTATAAAAGATGCGTATTATGGTTGATGTGTTAATGATTATAAAGTGAGTAAATTCTGATTTTGATAATTGATGACTTTATTTTGAATATGGATGATTACATAAAACAGCTGAATGATGAATCATAGATTGAAAGTATTATAATATGATTCTGTAATGATCCTTAAAACTAATGAGTATTAAAAGGAGTTATGCTTGAAGAAATGTATTATAAGATGATTGTATTATAAGATGATTGTGTTGAATTATGGTAATCACATGGCATGTAAAAGACTGTTATCACACAATAAGAGTTTGTGAATTGACAGCAACTGATTGAAATCTTCAGCAGTATGCTGCCATCGACTAGAGGTGTCAGCCTATTGATTTTGTGTAAACTTGTTCACTGGCTCATTGTAAGGTAAAGAGCTGAAATTCATAAATATTTCAGTTCTTCCAAAAATGATTTTACCTTTTTTAAGGGTTCAAACCTCAAATATAACTTTTAGTTTAGTTTCTTCAGTTTATTTTGCAGTACTAAATACAAATAAGAAAAAAATTATAAGAACTGTGCAGCAAGGGGCAATAGCCCAATGTACAAACCCTTGTAAGTACAAACCCTTCAATAAAAGTAAAGAAAAAATATAATGTCATTCAAGATTACAATACTTCATCACTTGATCATTAACGTGAAAGACATCCATCCATTCATCTTCTTCCGGTAATCCAGGGTCGGGTCGTGGCGTTAGCAACTTCAGAATGGAGGCCCAGACGTCCATCTCTCCAGCCACTTTTACCAGCTTTTCCAGGGTTATTCCAAGGCGTTCCCAGGCCAGCCGAGAAACATAGCCTCTCCAGCATGACATGGGTTTTCCCCGGGGCCTCCTCCCGGTGGGAAGTGCTCAGAACACCTCACTAGGGAGGAGTCCAGGAGGCATCCTGACCAGATGCCCAAGCCACCTCAACTGGCTCCTCTTGATGTGAAGAAGCAGTAGCTCTACTCTGAGTCCCTCCCAGATGACCAATCTTCTCACCCAATCTCTAAGAGAGAGCCCAGACACCCTGCTGAGAAAACCCATTCCGGCCTTGTATGCGCGATCTCGTTCTTTCAGTCATGACCCAAAGCTTATGACCATAGATGAGGGTGGGACTGGTACAATTTACCAGTCGATTTAGGTCGACTGGTAAATTGAATGCTTCACTTTTTGACTCAGCTCTCTCTTCACCACAACAGACTGGTACAGCACCCGCTTCACTGCAGACACTGTGCCAATCTGCCTATTTATCTAACGCTCCCTTCTTACCCTATTCGCAAACAAGTTCCTGACATACTTAAACTCCTCCACTTGGGGCAGGACACCCCCACCGCAACCCCCGACCCAGAAAAGGCACTCTACTTTTTCCGTCTCAAGACCATGGCCTTGAATTTGGAGGCACTGATTCTCATCCCGGGCTGATGAAGCCAACAGGACCACATTATCCGCACAAAGAAGAGTTGCCACCAAAGGCCATCAAAACAGATCTCCTCAACACTTTGGCTGTCCATAAATGTAATGACCAGAATTGGTGACAAAGGGCAGCCCTGCTGGAGTTGAATTCTCACCAGAAACAAGCCCGACTTACTGCTGGCAATGCGGACTAGACTCTGACACCGGTCATACAGGGACCTGACAGCCCATATCATAGGGACTGGTATCCCATACTCCCAAAGAACCACCTCGATGACCTCGTCCCCAGAGATTGGAGAGCCCGACCCAGGCTCAGCTTCCTCGATAGTAGGCATGTTGGTGGAATTGAGGAGGTCTTCGAAGTACAAACACATCTACAGAGTATTAATGGAAATTTAAGAAAAATTATACATAGAGCATTATGCTTTAATATGCTATGTGGAAATTGTCTTAACACTACTGCAGAAGATAACACCCATAGTGATACTTATTTCCAGGCATCCTGGAGCACACAAGGAAATCAAATGCTCCTGGATTTTCTGCTTTGCAAACACCAGCCACCAGCCGTCAAGAAACATCTTACAGAGGTTTGTTCAGTTTATTATAAGCAACTAACATTCCTGACCACCTCAGAGGCTTGGCAAGCACAGCATTCATCAGCGATGCAGATCCCAAACTATTTCCATTTTAAGGAAGACAAACAGTTTATTTATCATTGATCAATGATAAACAAATAAGAGCTGCTCCAGGCTACTTTCATATAAATGTAAGATTTTTTTTTTTTGTCATTCCTCTAACTGTGCCAGTATATCTGAATGAAGATCCATCCATCCACCCATCCATTTTCTGAGCACCCTTCTCCCTAACGGGGTCGGGAGGTGAGGCGGGGTACACCCTGGACAGGTCACCAGTCTGTCACAGCTCAATGAAGATCTTTCAACAAATTTAGATAATTTGCTGAAATTTAGCAACTCCCCCCATTCACACCTTGTGCTGCTGTAATTTATTTTTGCTGCTGCTATCTTCCCTGACTCATAAAATATATCTCTGGGAAAATGATTAGTAGCAACTTCCATCCACAACTATCTGCAATTTATCAAGTAAGATGACAGCAAAGAAGGTGGGAAGCTGGAGTGTCATTTATTTTCTACATAGGAAGCCAAGAAATGAATGAAAATGCACATCGAACTATGAAAGCCTGGGTGGTGCTGGCTTAAAATATCTGATTTTTGCCACCTGACATCAGTGAAAGCAAGAAAGAACAGAAAACATGAATGATTACAGAGAAGGACAAGCACTGCTTCAAACAGGCGTGGATTGGCTATGGGATGAAAAAGCACAGGATGAGTAGAAACAGGAAATGACTCTAGCATTTTTCACTTCTTATCCTTCTTTCTGCTTCTGTGTGGAATGAAAGGGAATCAAATCCTCCATCCCAGAGAAGTGGATGGACGAAGGGAGCAAGCAGAGATGATCATGGTGAGGTGGGTTGGCATAGCAACCACTCTCTGCATGTGTTTTTTTTTTTTTTTTTTTTTTGCCATTGAATATGCTGCAGAGTGTCTGTGCAGCACTTCCACCATAATAGAACTGGTTCGGCCTGGCTCTTCTACATCTTACGAGTTGCAACCTTGGCTCCTTAAGGAGAATCATGAAAGCTTTTCACAGTGAAAGATGCTGTTTCTTCTGTGACTAAGACCTCAGATGCAGGCTCATGCTACAATGGACGCATGTTGGAACTGGTTGGTTCCAACATGCGTCCATGTTGGAACTCTATGAACCATGTTGTTGTATTAAATCAACCTTTAATACAAATATGTTCTGTTCAGCCTGGGATATTTGAACGTTAAAGTGCAAAATTTGATACAACCTAAAACTGCTCCTTTAAGATTCATGTAAGAAGTGTGCATAGAAACATTCGACAATTCTTTATATAATGCAAGCACTGCTTTTAAAGCCTTACTTTTTCCAACTATCTATGTAGTGAAATGAAATAATGACAGGGATGAGTTAGAGTGGAAATAAGGGTTTTGGGAGCAGAGAGCAAGTGATTGGAGGCCAGTTGACCAGAATGCAGCCGTGCAACACTTACACAACATTTATTCAACTTCTGCAACACTCATTTATAGAAAATAACAAAATATAAAATATAAAATACACATATAAAATACATTACACATTGATAAAAATTATTCTGTGCTGAAATGAATTTAATATAACTGGATATGTAAAATCAAAGATAACATTTAAGTAGTAATTTTATTACTACTAAAGAGCCTGTCTTTTTAAGTTCATCCACACAACAAAAAACAATATTGTTATCTTTACTGTGTTTCATTTGGTGTTTCAGAACAGTAACACCTAGACACTTCAAACCTGGACTAGATTACTCTCAACTAATACCAGAATATTTAAAACCACATGTGAAACCTTCACCTAATTTGTGAAACTTCAATAAAAAGCAGTTCTAGTCTTATCCAAACCATAAAAATGGTGAAATTAACTTTTATTGAAATTTCACAAATCACACACTTGGAGTTAAATATTATGTTTTTAGTTAGTTGAGAATAATCTAGAGAGGGTTTCATTTTGTTATTGTGTTAAACAGCAGGGTTGCATTTCTGCTTGTTCCTGCATCTGCAGCAAGATTTTTTTTTAACTCTGATCCTGTAGTTGAGGGTGGCTCAGGAAACTGTGGTGTCCTGAACTCACCACAGTTTTAACAGTCCTTGTGCACTAGCTAAAGCTGCTAACTAGCAGGTGCTAGCTCATGGTTCTGAGAGCCCTGTAAACAATTAGATTTTACTGTGTGCTTGCAAATTTCATTTACCACATTAGTAGTAAAGTTACTGTTTGCTTAATCTACTTGAGAAAATTAAGTTTGCTTTACTTGAATTTTCTTTTTCATGTAACAAAATAAGTAAGCATTATAAACAAACAACAGTCTTTCTAGATAGAAATAAATAAACAAGGCATCTATTTAAGTAGACAGGGCAGAATATTTTTTATCAGTGTATATTAATCCATTTCTAACAAGTATTTTTTGTTTTCATAGGGGAAATAAATATATCTCTTTAATATCTCTCTATTATGTGTTATATTCAAACATTATCACCTCGTGATTCACACCTAGTCTTTCTACCTCATCCTCCACACTCTCGCACAGTGTTTCTCTCTTCATCTGTTCATCACCCCCTCTCTCTGTGTTCCTCCTCTTCTCAGTTTTTTAAAATCATGTTTATTAATTGTAACTGTTTCTTTACTGACAGACGCCAGGCTGCAGGAAATTTGAGAGTAGTAATACAGATTGAAGAATTGACTGAATCCTTCACCACTAAAGGTTAAACTGTCAAGCTACAGTTACAAACCCAAGGTCTCTCTGGCCACAACATCGAAGTATCCCCTTTGCTTACTGGGTAATCTAGTTGAACTGAACATAAACTCCAAACGAAATGAACATAAACTCCAAACAAACCCAATCCAGCTTGACTATCACCAAGAAAACAATACTGCTTAACTTTAAAAAATTACAACCTCACAATGATCTTCTCACACAACAGATATCTATCTACCTATTGCTGAACAACAATCAGCAATACATAGAAATCAATTTGAATATTTGAATAAAACATACTCCGTATTTCTAGATGCCATTTCCTTGTCGATGAATTAGTCCCACCGCAGAAGCAAAGACCAGGGGAGGACAGGGGAAATGGTAGAGCCAAATAAAATCACATTTATGAAGTTACTATCTATTTATTGTAGTTTGTTTGTTTACGTTCTTTCTTTTCCTCCCTCCCTTTTCCACTTCTTCCCAAAATATCTGATTCGAGGTTAATCAAACAATGTCACAGAACAGAAAAAAAAAATTCAGATTAGAAAATTGCCATAATTAACAGAAAGAAATATATTCTAATCCACATGTTAAAAAAAATTATTATTTTTGTTGTGACCCCAATTACGTGTTTTGTCTTTGTTTTGAATGTATCTATTTTATTATATTCCTCCTTGTTTGGTTATTTTATTTGTGTTGCTGTCATTTGTTCTATTCTCTAGATATTTATTTTTTAGATCAATAACCCATTTTACATTTTGTTAGTCTGCAATATTTGTTGTACATACATTTCAATCTGGATCAACTCACACAGAGAAAAATAAGCAGTTAGGAGATTTTAATGAACAAATCTTTGGCGCTCGAACCGGCGGAAGACGAGCGTAGATCGCCGGGGGAAGATGCTGAGTCCGGCGAAGCTCACTAGTCTTACCCCCCGGTCCGAAAACTGGTGATGGAGCGGAGCCTTGGATGGAGGAGCGCGTAGGGCGCCTGAAGAATGGTCATCGGGCTGAAGGTGGAGATGGGGAGGAGGTGGGCGAAGCACAGCTGATGAGCAGGCAGATCCCCGGAGGCTCGACTTCTTGAATGAACCGGCTTGACGTTGATTGGCTGGAACGCGCAAGGGCGCCGATCCTGATTGGCCGCAGCGGGGTGTGACGTGATTGAAGTGGATCAGCTTGTTTGTAGATCAGCTGTGTTCTGTCTCCCAGCTTGAATTTACGCCTTAGCTCCATTAATTGGTGAATAAAAAAAATGTCTCTATTCTGAACCACCAGGCCCTGAACACAGGCCCACCAGGCCCACCAGGCTCTATGAACACACCACGCCCTGTGTTCATAGAGTTTGGTACATTTTTCTGCATCCACAGAGAAACTTTTTAGCCTTTTGTGTTGCAGTGTTTTTGCAATGACTCAACAATGTAAAAAAAAAAAAAAAAAAAAACTGGTAAAATACCAACAGTTATTGACTGAAATATCCAAAACATTATATTACCGTAGAAAATACATGGAATTACCGTAAGTCAATAATGAAAAGAAATTCTGTAAATTTGCTGTAAATTATTTTTATATACCTACAGTTACTGACGGTAATATAAAAAGCACTTTATCACCGTAGAAAATACATCTAATAACTATAATTAAATAAACATATATTTCAAGTGATTTTGATGACATGACATGTAGAAAACACAGAAATCTATTGTAAAAATCTAAGTAATTGTGAAATTCATATAAAAATATTGTTATATTGCCAGCAGCTAATTATCTTAACTGTACTAATTTAGCTGATTTTTATAATGTAAAACTGTAAAACCACACTGCAAAAGGAATTTTCGCAAAGAATAGAATGCGAGTGTGATATTTTGGTTTCTTTTATTTTTTAATAATACCTTTTATACATCAAAATGAAATCTCAAAGTTAGACCAGGGATTGAACTGGCGAACCACAGATTGCAGGGCAAACTCCTACAGCCAATTCCTCCATCATTTAGGAGATGTTTTTATTAAATTATATATTTGCGATTATTTAATTTTATGCCGACCATAGATTTGTCATACTTTAAGAGAACTGTATGTTAGGCCCTGCTGCTTGGACAAAGCTGAAGTTGGTTAACTTACTATAGCTAAAAAACTACAACACCTAGCCCCCTGCCCCCTAAAACCATTCCTACTAAGAACCTCAGCATCACTAACATGTTTAAAAATAGATAAAGTGAAGTTAGTGAGAGGGAGACCAGGTTTATTGGTCGAGATTAAAATCAATCACTGATTATTGGTTATTTGCTGCGATGAACAAATCCAATTCAAACACAAAGATTACCCCATATTGTAGCCATGGTAACACAACAATGAAACTATCAAGCTGATTCTTTAAACTTTTACAAAGTAAATTTCCTAAATAAATCCTAAATGTAATTTTTTTTCTCAGCTGAATGCATTAAATAAAATTGAATAACATTGTTTATCTCTATAAATGATGACACAGGGTTAGATCTATGGTCTGTGTTACAATTAAACCTTTTCTAGGGTTTCCCTGAATGTCTGGAGGCCCTTACCAGCAGCTACTGAATTTTCTTTGCCTTGATGTCCCAATCTTACAATTCTAAATCTCAGAGGTGCTAACATCAAAAAATTATATAGCGTTAACCTCTTTGAGCTTAAATCAGTAAATCAGTGCAGCCAAGTTGTTCTAGAGGTTAAATAGATATTATTAGACAGATAATATCTGTCTTAGTAAAATGGCAGCAAATTTGATTATTTTCTTACTTCATAACCTTCTCGCTTATGGTATGTTTAACACAGTCTCAGATCAACATAGCCCTCCAGAACTGTCAGCAGCAGAAACAGAAACAGGATACCTGTTGAGAAAAATATACTACATTTACTTAGCATTGTCCCCACATGATGGCAATGTTATAGTAGGATCCTATTAATTTTTTTATTAATATAGATTATTGCTATTTTGTTGTGCAGTGTTGTACGTGTGCTTTTTCAATTTTGAGCCCTGCAATGCTGCCTATTAGAAAGAAAAAGAATCCTTTCTTTAGCCGAGCTTTTTTTTTTTTTTTTTTTTGCCTTTATTGAACTCAAGCCTGTTAGCACTCAAGTTGTGAATAATGAGATCAGACAGCTCTCCTGCTGGTCAGGAACACAAACTGGAGCTTAATTCAACTTTAAGCCATGGCTGTGTTTGAGTGCTGCAAGTTAAACTGAATGAAGTGAAGAGGTTTAAAATTTGCCTCAATGCTTCAACATCTGTCAAATACAGCTTCATTCAACGTGAAGAGCCACTGGTTTCCAGAGGTGCTACGACAGCAGAAAGTTACAGCTCTTAACCCCCATCATATATCACTGTCACATTACAGAGAATCAATGGCTTCTGCATGAGAAGACAGATGTGCTCATAATGGATGGAGAGGGGAACTAATCATGGTGAGTGTCAAAGAGATCTGGAGATGATTAAGCTCTTGAACCCCATGTGGCTGATGTTCCAGTGTGCACAGCAGGGAATGCAACTTTACAAGAAAGATGAAGCACATAAAACATCAGCATTCTGATCAGGATGCTTCTTATCCAGCTGGAACTGCTGCCACACTGCGGTGTTCATGATGTTAGAGATATGATGCCAGAGGCTGCAAATGGATCAGGATGTAATACTGCTATTCATGGATTAAGCTCTGTGCTAACTATACATCATAATGTCAGCTTTCCGGATTTTCTAGAAGTACAAACAAATACATTCATTTTATGAGTACTTCATAAATACTTCAAAAACAATGTCAAATGAATGAATCTATTTCCAACTCTCGGAGAAAAACAGGCATTATTTATTGAGTTGTTTCATTTCGTAGACAAAAAGGGAAACAATGTGAACATTCTGGCTTTCTAAGACATTTCACAATACAATACTTCCTCCCACAGATGCTGAAGCATATGATGTCAACATCATATGCCTCAGAATATGAAGCATATCAAACCTGTGTTCTTGGTTTGATATGCCTCAAATGAGCAGAGAACTTCTGCTCATTTGAGCAATTCTGTGCTGCTGAGTGGCATAATATATATGAATACCAGTATTCATATATTCGCTGGTCAAAAAATTTAAATATCACAAAAAAAATTATTTAAATCAGTAATTCCATTCAAAAAGTGAAACTTTATGTTACATTCATTGGAATGTAACATACTAAGACAGATATTATCTGTCTAATAATATCTATTTAACCTCTAGAACAACTTGGCTGGAGACTGATTTACTGATTTAAGCTCAAAGAGGTTAACACTATATAATTTTTTAAGACAAATACAAAGAAAAATGATTTTTAGAAATATTGGCCAAATATGAACATAATTTTGCAAAAGTTTTTTTATTATTTTGTCTTAAATGTTCATACATTGCACAATATTAGTCAGGTGGTGGGAGATTATTCACCATTTACCAGGATAAAACCTGGTAAATTGTTTTATCCTGCAGCTTGATAGACCAAACAGTATACTTTATCTTATAATTATAGTATATTGACTTACTGTTGCATCAAATTTTGGAATTTGATTTTAATCAGATTTATTTCAATTAGATCCTTGGATACTTAAAAACCTTTTACCCATTAAATTTAAATTTAATATCCCACAAATTAGCACATTACTTGGGGTAAAACTCACAACAAAGAGAGAAATGTTTTTTGGTAATAAAATTAACTATAAATCTGTGTGCTGTAGTATCTTAATTATTTCCTTTGGAACTGAGACAAAAAGAGAAAAGTTTGTGTTGACTTTTACTGGAATAAGTGTCCTTAATGTTGGAACATAAAACTGAGCTCTCATCATTTTAATTGGACTAATTTCATTAGCTCATGCCTAATTCAACAGTTTCAAAGTTGTGTGCCAGCACAAACAAGAACACATTAGCTACCACACAAGTCTATCTGGCAGTTTTTCTTTTAAACGTTATGTGACCAGTAGGGGATTCTGTGAAAAGTTATGTATGAAATGAAACTGAACACAAACTGAATTATATGCAATATTTCATTAACAATTTCCTTTAAAATAGTTCTACAGAAAAAAAAATCAACTGTCCTTGTCCAGTTTCACATTCCTTTTATCAGGGTCACAGAAGGCATGCCTTGCCCACTCAACAACCTGCCCAATTTGCAACAGATCCAGTCAAGCAGCCCAACGGTCATTCTCAAACAGGGTCTTCCCGTACCAGTTTTCTCCTTTAAACATTCCAGACCAAAATGTATGCATCAGCTAGAGACCTGGTGGTTTTCTGCCTCAGCGATTCATCACGAAACTGATTCCTGTTATAAACACACTGACACAGAAATCTGGTGTCAGATGATAACTGTGAGTTTGGATCTAAAAATTGCAGGATTATCTTCTTTTAGAAAAAACTCTTAGAATACCTGAAATATTTTACTTATAAAACTTTTAGTTTTCTAATCCTGTTCTATTTTAGTAATCTAAGATGCATGCAAATTAGTATGGTTAGACACTAACTAGTTCAGAACATGCTGTTAATACTTAAAAGAAATATCTTAATTCATTTGGCTATACTTCTACAAGAATTGTTTTCTAAAGGTTTTAGTGTTTTACTGAACTCCTAAACAAACATTAAAGAATTTTACCCATTTTGTGACAGGTTGACCCCCTTCGACCTCTGACGTATCCGCTAGTACAACACTCTCCTTTTCTGATGGCCCTCTTAGTAATTTATGTAAGTTCAGCAGTTGTTTTAGTTTGAATCTTTATCAAAATCTGTCAAACTTAAAATCTACTCAAAATATTCATGATACATCTAATATTTCATATGCACAAAGGTTAACTGTTTCTAAAATTAATATAACCAAACTTATACTCGCAACAATACCCAGGAGACATGTAGCCTATCCAGGGATAGAGCAGATCAGCAGGTGAGAACCAGGGGAAGCCGCACGCCTCAACAACCTTCAGCTGCAGCCATAATGCTAGCAGAGCAACAACGTCCCAGAAACATATGGCAGATGCAGCACTCAAGACCAACCACAATACCAGTCACTGATTATAAGATGGCTCTGATGGTCTCAGATGAGCAGATCAGAAATACAAGCCACTGAGGCAGCCGACATGTCGAGGGATAAAAAAAAAAAAGACACACACCTAAGCAGCGCCCTCCCCAAGATGAAGTCATCTGCCCCCTCATCCCCACACTTTCTCAGAAGGCACAGGGCACTCCCGTCAACGCGCCGGTGTTCTGGGGCTGACCAGTGGTTCTGATCATTGTCTGAAGCCGCTTGCTGGCTCTTTAATTCCATGGCCTCATCGCAGCCAGCAGACTGTCCCTTGTCCGCATATTTCCCAGTCTCCCGTGTCAACCTCTGCCCTCTTGACAGTCAGCTTTTGCATCTGCACAGCAATCCGAACTTCATGGGCGTCCTCTATCCCATGCCATTCAGATGACCTGAGAGTGATCCAAACTTTGTCTCATTGCCCTCAGTATAAAACACTTCAGGATCTCGAGAAACTTATCCAGGCATTTATCTTTAGTCATACTGATATCTGCAGTAGTGTCTTACTGAAAACCAGGGAGATGCAGCATATCACCACAGTTTGAAAGTCCTCTCATCATAGTTTAGAGAACAGACCTAAAACGCTATGTTAATTTATGAATCTCTGAACAGTCTAGCACCTCAACCCATTAAACATCTGTATTATATCATCCTTCTGGTCCATTTGGTCTTCTGGTTCTGATCAGCTCTTCTTCCCTAGAACCAAACAAAAGCAGCATTCAGCCTCATGCACCACAAACCCAGAAAATGTTCTGAAAATACTGTAAAACAACCAAATCAAAAATCCTTTAAATCTACCACCATATTTTCAGGTACAACTTATTCTATTTTCTAAAAATGTTTCCAAATTACATTTTGTTTGCAGTTTGGCATATTAATCAGCCTACATTTATAGTGCATATACAGCTGCATTCCTTACACTCCTGCTGAGTCCTTTTTGGGCTCGAAATTCTTCCATCTTGTTAACGTGCCATATGGCTTGAATTCCCTCCTTTTCTCGCTCCTTTTTGCTCCTACTTTGCATCCACAGTGCCTCACTTTCAACTCCTGCAGAATTTTCAACTGTGGTATTATTTCAGCTTTTCCAATGTTGATCAGCTGCTCCCTGTTGTAAACCACCCTACTGCTATGGTTAAGCGTCATAACAAAGTTGCAGGAATACAAAATATATAGCAAAAATCAGTCCGACCACACAGAATCCAAAACAAGAAAGTACAACTGTTCAAACAAAGCTATTTTCCTCCAAATAAAAAAGCAGAAATTAACGTTTGAAAAAAAAAACACTTCAATGAAAGCTACTTCAACGTGTTGCAACACACAGTCCCACAATTCTGTGCTGCTGAGTGGCATAATATATATGAATACCAGTATTCATATATTCGCTGATCAAAAAATTTATTTAAATCAGTAATTCCATTCAAAAAGTGAAACTTGTATGTTACATTCATTAGAATTTTAAGACCAATACAAAGAAAAATTATTTTTAGAAATGTTGGCCAAATATGAACATGAAAAGTATGAGCATTGTACAGCATTCAGTATTTAGTTGGGGCTTCTTTTGCCAAGATTACTGCAGCAATGCAGCGTGGCATGGAGTACATCATTTTGTAGCTGATTGACTCTATCGATCTGTCTGTCTGTCTATCTAGGGAGAAACAGCAGACTTTCTTTCTTCTCTTCAAAATCTGTACCTTTTCTTCTATTTCTCTCCATTCATCTATTTTTTTCCCTTTTTTTTAAAAGATTTTCTCACAAATCCTGAAAAAAAGTTCAACATGTTTGTAAAGTGCTTAAAATATTAAAATTGTTCCAGCATTTCTATCTTTATCGTTCATAAACATGATTGGGAAATTTAGAATACATAAAATGCAGTTTATATCACTACAGTCATGTCACTGAGCACAAAAATGGGAAAATCGCAGTTGTAAATAAAAGACAGCACAAATATGAATCAGTACTACGTTTAATGTTGTCTGCTTCAGTTTTTACTGGGGGTGGGTCAAGGTTAATACTGCCCAAAGTTCCTGAACTATTCAACTTTTTGACTCAGCTTTTACTTCCTCAAAGAGCCATTATTCACTTTTAATTTATGGAAAGAGTAATAGAAGGACTTAATGTCTTCAAGTTATAATTTTTTTTTAGATGCAGTTTAATGCAAACAAATTTTAGTTAAAGTAAAGAGAAGCTCATTTAGTCTGAAAACTGCCAATATAAATAAGGTCATCTTATGTTGTAATCGGATGCTGAAAATGTCAGACCTTAATTTCAGACAGAGTGATGGTGGATTACGATCACTACTGCTTTGTAGCTTGTTTTTGCAATTCATGTCTCAGATCAGCTCTGTTTTTTCAGGGCTCTTTAATACAAATCCTTTGAAATTTCTTCTTCCTGAAAGTCTTCTGTCTGCAAAGTTTGCTCTACCCTCAAAAAATAAGACAACAAAAAACTCTATACATACCTGAAATAAAAGCCCATACAAGAAAATTAAAATCTTCTCATCATCTTAAAATATCACTAGATTTAACCAGTGAAAAAATGGATTAAATTTGCTGGCATTTGACACTGAGTAGAGATGAGATCAAATGACTCATTTCTGCTCTGACGTCACTGCTTATTATTATCAAATGACCTTTTACCTTTTCATCTTTCTGTAAAGCCTTGAGGCTCTAAAGGCTATTCATTTGCCTGTATTACACTAGTAGAGCCACAGGAGAGCTGGTTTGTGAGGTTTTACAGCAGGACTAAAGTGCTGTGGAAAAGTATTTACCGCAAAACAAGTTTCTATCATGGCTGCTTTTTGATACATTTAAATCTTTGAGATCATCAAAATAATTCTTATATAACGCAAAGTTATTCTAAGCAAATACGCAAACCCAGTTTCTGCATTTATGGAGGAAAAAGGGTGATCCAAACCTGCTTGTTCTAACTGCCTTACAATGTCACTAGGTGACTCTGAGCCCATCCAATCACTGAATAAATGCTTAGAACAGATGCATGTGTGGATGTGCCAAAACTTTCTCCAGCTGAACAGAAACAAAGCTGAAATCATTATTTTTGGACCTAAAGAGGAACGATCTAGAGTCAATGCTCAGCTTCAGTTATTACAACTAAAAACTAGCGATCAGGCCAGCCACATAAAGACGATTACAAAGTCGGCCTTCTATCGCCTAAAGGACATCTCCAGGATTAGAGGACTAATGTCTCAGCCAGATTGAGAGAAACTCATCCATGCGTTTATCTTTAATCGCACTGATTATTGTAACAGCGTCTTCACAGGCCTGTTCAACAAATCAATCAAACAGCTGCAGCTTATCCAGAACGCTGCTGCTCCTGTTCTCACTAAAACCAGGAAGATAGAGACATAACAGCAGTTTTAAAGTCCCTCCACTGGCTCCCTGTAGCTCAAAGAATAGATTTTAAAATACTGTTGTTAGTTTACAAATCACTGAACGGTTTAGCACCACAATACATTGAAGATCTGCTGTTGTATCAACCTTCCAGACCTCTCAGGTCTTCTGGTTCGAGTTCTGCTTTGCATCCCCAGAACCAGAACTAAGAGAGGAGAAACAGCTTTCAGCATCTATGCACCAAAAATTTGGAACAAACTTTCAGAAAACTGTAAAACAGCGGAAACCCTGACTTCCTTTAAATCTCAACTAAAAACACACCTGTTTAGAATTGTATTTGAAATGTAATATGTAACAATGTATTGTCTGTTATATGTTGCATGACTTTGTGTTTTTGTGTTTATGATGTAAAGCACTTTGAAATGCCTTGCTGCTGAAATGTGCTATACAAATAAAATTTGATTGATTTGATTGATTGATAGACGAGCATTTTTTTCATTCTACCATAGTGGACAGGTTTGGTAGAATGTTTAAGGTTATGTCACAGCATGTACATAGGATCTGAACTTTTGACTAGGCCACTCTAAAACCATGTGGGTTTTTCAGCCATGAATACCTGCACTGGGGTGCTTCAAATCGTTTTCTTGGTGATTAGCACATTTGGGGTGAAGGTCCCGAAATGATGGCCAATATTTTCATTCCCAGTTTTCTGGTAGAAAGCCAAATTCATGGTTCCATCAAGTATGGCATGTCGTCCATGTTCTGATGGTCCACTGGTCACAATCATTGGTTACTGCTCCCAACTGGGCCCGACATCAGAATGTTAAACTAGAGGTCTGCTATCTGTTAGATTACATAAAACACACCTAGATCTTTGGAGACATCTGAGTAATTTTTTCAAATGTGAGACTGACTATTGTGTTTTCTTTGAAGAAAAAGACAGGAGTGGGAACTATTTCCTAGTGTGCTTAGCAGCATGTTTTTGGATTCTGTTACACTGTGAGTGAAATGAAAGTGTGTTACATTGATATGACTCACATGCGTTATTTAAGCAAATGTCCATTTTAATACAATTGACAGCCTGGAAAGCTTGAGGATAATGTCCTGAACACACTAAAAGTTTTTGAGCAGAATTTATTGTGATGTTTAATAAACTTCATTACCACATCAGAAATTTAGTTCATGCAATTTGAAACAAAAATTTAAATTTAACTAAATGAAATAATTCAATTATTTTATTACTTAATAAAAAAATTCTAGCACACATTTTCAATTAATTTAAGAGAAAGTGTACTCTTTAACTAGGTGAGGTCATGTAATGAAATAATTATTTGTTTTAAATTGCAGTGTTACGTTAAAACTCACGATTAAAGATCAATGAGCAATCAGAACTTAAAACAATACAAGCAAAACAAAACAAGCACTCGTTTATTCTTAAATCAACTTTATGAACCTTAATTTCTGAGTTCTAAGACACAGAAACATTTAGTTGAACACATACTCATTACTACCGTCATAATATCATGATGGTAGTAATTTATTCCAGTAAATTGTTATTTTCTGGAATACAAACATATTAATTTAATTCTGGGCACTATTGGGGATAAACAGAGGTCAATCATCTTGGAACTGTGCATTTGGTGGAATGAGTGGCATGGACTTTGCCATTTTATGTCACAGTTCATGTCCACAATTCAGCTGTAGGCTCTCACCCTGAGAGGTAAGAGACCTGGTGTCAGGATAAAACAATGAAATATTAGTTTTAAAATTGTCTCTGACGTTTTAAATTCTCATCCCAACATCTGTCCAGGTCAGTGTATGGGGCACCTGTACTGCTTTGACAGAGATGAATAAGTTATTGTCTATTCTGGAGACAAATGCATGAAATATCAAAATTGTTTGGATATTAAACTGTATTTAACATTTAGATTACATTTTCTGAGTCACTGTTCATTTTACGGGATCATGGGTGTACTCACTAGCTGAAAAATCCAATATAATCAGTTTTCTTATGGTTGTGTTATTCTGGTTTCTCATTCATCTTGTTTCACTAAAAAACATAAACTTGAATCTTTCTTAAATAGGCAATATACTGAAGAAGTATTACACCTGAATAACGTGGTTCACTGTAATCTCTTTCCTTCATATAGAGTTCTCCAAAGAAACATAATTCCTTTTTGACATAATTGTAAATATCCATACAGGTTAACTTGTGTACAGTTTGAGTGAAAGCTTAAGAATTAAAGCATGGGCAGTGCGAGAGGCAACGCGCAGAGGGTCCAGATATGTGATTGGTCCGCTCTTTTGGCTTTAAATGCATAAATTCTAAACCTATCTTTTAGAAATAAATCTGCTCAGCAAGTGAAATTCTGAGAAAAACAGATTCCAACCCCCCCCCCCCCCCCCCCCCCCCCCCCCCCATTTAATAATTTTCCTAAAATTAAAAACAAGAAATGCTTAGCCTGGCTCAGGGCATAGTAAAGCCTGGTGGGCCGCAAGGCTTATAATACACTGGGGGAAACGTTGCCCCGTGTCGTGATTTGAGTTTTCTGTATGTTTATTTTGAGTATTTTTTGTGTCTGAGTCTCCTTGTTGTCCTGTCTCCCCTTGACTGTTCCCAGGTGTTTCTCGTTCTGTGATTAGCCTCTGTGTATTTAACCCCACCTGTGTTCTTTGCTCCTCGTCGGGTACTTGTCTATTCAGAGTCATTTGTCAGTATCATTTGTTCGTTGGTATCACCAGTTGTTACCAGCTTCCGCTCAGCCGTGTTGCCTGGCTGTTGAACTATTTTGGATTGAGTTTTGGATTTTTTGTTATTAAACCGTCATAATTTTCTCATTTACCTGGGTCTACCATGTCTGCCTCATCACCTTCCACCACACTTAATAGCACCCAGTGTTTGAATAGTTTCACTTGAGTTGTTATTACGCATTTATAACATTTGATGATACTAAATGCTAGGTTTTGTTATGAGCATGATGTGCACAGCATACTAACATTATTTTGTATAGATCAGGCTGGAGAACTGAAGCACATGTTATGTGCTTACGCTAATATCTCTCGATTGTCAGGTTAAATAAACGGAGACCACCTCCAAACCCAGACTTGATGTCTTGTGGTTCGTCCGATCACCACATAACAAATACAACGGTCACACTCATTGATTACTGCTCCTAACTAAACCAAGAACTCCGCCAAGGCCTTTCATTGCTTTCTGAGGTTGCAGCAGAAAGAACACGTCAGAAGGCTGGCGAGAGAGTTGGGGGATGTTTGCTGGCAGAGCCACATGATAAGTTTCTGCCAAGATCTTTCAAGGGTTACACAGGAACAGTGACACTCATTTCTGGAGTGGCTGCTTCACTTGACTGGGATCCTGTTTAACATTGGTTGTCCTGCTGTACTCTCATTTACAACGCCAATTTGAAGATCCATACAAGGCTTTGAAATGCATCAAAAACCTCTGACTGCTTCATGTTAAGTACTGACGTGAGTGAGACAAGATGATTTTATGTCTATTGTCCATCTCCCCTTTTTGACAAACAATTAGCTGAATGTTCATGGGATTTCTCACTCTGAGTGGCATGAACTTTGCCATTTTATGTCACAGTTCATGTCCACAACTATCATTTTGAATATGTTTAACTGATGTTAGATGCATACATTGTCTTATAATTCTAACTGCTGAAGGTATTTAATTGGATTGTAGTTCAGATGTCTAAATATTCAAGAATATGGCTATGTTGGGTTTTGATTTATGTAGTTTTGCAGTTGGTGGTGCTGTTGCTGCACCTAGGCTCCTATAGGCTTTCAGTTTCTTGAGTTACTTATCCAGATGTGGATTCTTCAGGAAGGTTTGACAGTTCTTCACCTCTTCACATTCCTTTGTTCCCTTTGTTTTTGGATTTTTTTCTTAGTTTTTTTTCTTTCTTACTGCTGGGTTAATGAATTTTTTTTTAAATCATATTTTTCAAAACATGACGGTCTTAATCTGATCTCAACCAATGCCAGGGGTCTTAACATGCCTCGCGGAAGAACCATTGTATTAGAGTTTCTCTGCAAGAGAGATATGGATGTTGCTATGATTCAGGAATTACTTTTAGTGCACAAAGATACGGGTCAATTAACCAATAAAATTTATCATTGCAACTTCTTCTGCAGCAACAAGAATATAAAGAGGAAATGCTTTTATGTAAACGCAAACTAAAATTTTGTTCTATTGGCTTTTTGCCAGATGATGCTGGCCAGATAGCTACTGCTAAGATTCGCATGGATGGGACAAAACCTAGCATTCATATTCGCTTATTCCCCAAACACTTATGATGTTGACTTTTACTATGTAACTAAATCTATGTTTGATCTTGTAGTTTTCATTTGGTGCTAGGAGCAGATTTCGATGCAGTTTTGGACAGCTGTATGAACAGAACGGATGGCAGTGAGAGTAGGGATCAACGTCTTTCTTCTGAAGCGCTCCGACAGTGGGCCCAGATACAGACATATGGTTGACATTTGGCGCATGGTCAACCCATAGTTAAACGACTTCTCATTTCACTCAGGAAGGCATAAAACTGTTTGTAGTTTGTCTTTCAGTGACATGCAAACCTCATTACTCAGAGACGACATCCTGAGGGACTGTTTCCAAATTAAACCTATGTGTAACTCTTTAAATACATCCATTACTCAACATGGAACTGACACAACCAAAAAGAAAAAGAAAACATTCAGATGATCAAACCCCTGCCTTAAAAAGATATTGACACCACGCAGGATCACTCAGAGTTTGGTTTTTCATAGAATGGTGAGTCATGAGTTTATCAAATTCAGACTGCAATAATAAGTGTTCTTTATAAATATACACGGAACCAAAGGTTGCATACATACTATCAAGCTGTGAGATGTGCTGCCTAAGTCTAAGCAATTTCACATTCCTTTATTTTTTCTCATAATGAACATAGGAGATTATTTCTCCCTTGATAAAAGCTTTGAGTTATTCCCAGAGAAGAGCAGCAGAGACCCCTGGGGTTCTATAATTTGCCAGAAAAAAAAATCTATCTGTTTTGAAATATACATAATGCTTTGTTCAGATAGATATGTCATTCTCACTGCATGATCAACACGTACCTCTAAAAGCACGACAATAGGTTATATACCACATTGAGCTTACACAAGAAAAGCAAGCATTGTGGCTTTTAAACTTGACTCTTACCTTACTAAAGCGTCTCTGCTGCATCTCTGAAGGGGGCCAAGGTGCATAGGTACCTTGGCATGTGATTGGTGCATGCCCCAGGCTTTTGTGCTCTGTTGAACCCATCAACTATTCAATGCATCAACTGTAACTATATCTTTCAAGACAGACTCCTGAAAGACAACAAGCATACTGTATGCTATTTGCTCCAAACTGAAATATATTCAGAACAGATTGCACTATGTTCTCAGGCTGTAGAACAACAAGGTGACTCAGAAACAAAATTAATACAAGATAATTCATATTTATTTTTAACCATTTATAAGTATTTATTAGACATTCCAGGAGAATAATAACTTGAGCTCAAAACACTTCTGCTGTGTAACGTTCACCTGATTAATTTTATCCACATGCTACTGCAAGCTCCACCATCTGGTCAAGAGAGAATCTCTACATACAAATACACTCATGCACACACACATACATACTCTAAGCCTGGTTTGTCTCTGACATCAGTTTCCATTAGATCTTCTGTCATTACTAAGTTTCCATTGATGCAACGGCACAGTCTCAGTGACGTAAAGCCACGTCCTTGATGGAGAGAAGCGGTGCCAAGTCACCTGCAGAAGAGTTCAACAAGTGTATGTGTGTGTGTGTGCGTGCGTGCGTGCGTGCGTGCGTGTGTGTGTGTGTGTGACAGAGACAGAGAGAGAGAGAAACAGACCACAGTTAAATATAGGTGTGTACTTACTGCACAGAGCGATGATGTGGCTGCTGTCTTCATGCACAAATTTCTTAGTTACAGCCTCTTCCATTATTTGTTTCACCTGCACAAAGAAAACAGAGCTGGTCACCTCAAAACAGGTAGGAAGTATTGCTTACTATTAGAAACATTAACCATTTTCAGGATCAAGATAATCTGAATATATTTCCAAAAGGAAAAAAGTGACCAAAGCAGAAGGTAGTGAAAGAAGTAAATGACACTAGTATAAAGACACTAATAAATTAGTTTGATACAGACCGAAAGGTCAAAGTGAAAGGTATGACATGTCAAACTGTCATATTGTGGAGGTTCCTCCATCTTTCCACAATGTTAGTATTTATTTAAATGTCTCCACACAATATATTTATAATTTTACTTTTTCTTTGGTGATGATTATTGCATTAGGTTATTTACTCATTTGGGTGCAAACCTTATGTCTATTCAGATCATTAACTGCTTTGTTTTGCTGAGTTTGAAGGACTGGCTGGGAGAAGATGATTGGTTGTAAGGCAAACCAGAAAGTGGAACAAACCCATCAGGCTGCTGGAAGCAGGGAACTTGATGTTGAAGATTCTTCCTCTCTCCACTAATGGAACAATTGCTAAAACATTTTGGTGTTAGGTTATTTTGTTTTTATAGTTGTGTTAAAGTCAAAATGTTTTAGTTTGAATTTGTTATTTCTGGTTATGCATTATTTGCCTTTGTCTCTTCTCCACCCCTCGTCGTTTGTGTAGGCAAGCCTTTTTGTATAAATTTATTGTGTGTTCATTTTGTGAGGTCAATTTTGGTTTGTTAGACTGAGTTAGGTATGCCTTAGTTGATTTCTTTTGGGCTCATTTTTGCTATATTTTTTAGATTTGTTGTTGAAAGCCTTTTGTTAAGATTTTTTGGGAAACATAAATAGAAAATATATTTTTTTTATATGTGCATTTGTCCTTGTGTCTTACTGGTCGGACTGCAACAGTTATTTACAATATTAGTTGTAAATTAGTCATTTTCAATAATTGCATCTGATGAATTAATATCTGAAAGAAGAATTTTAATGAAAAAACCCAAAGTTGACATCGAAATAACCTTCTCAGTGTTAGTGTTTCTGTGCTGTCAGCACTTTCTTGTTAAGAAACCATCTCAAAAGACTTCATTCTCCATCTATAGAAACCACAGCTACCCTAACTATCTGGATTATGCGTATCCATAAGAGGTATGATGCTTGACAGTATTTTTTAACAAGCTTGTTTTCGTTATTGGAGGCTACACAGAATGCTGCACCAGCATAAACTCTGAGAATCTACAAATATTTTTGTAACTAGCAATCACCTGAAGGCAAAATGCTGAATAATGATGGCCTGTATAAGTTGTATAGCACTTTATCAAGTCAAGGGACCCCAAAGCGCATTACATACTACATTCAGTCATTTACCCATTCACACATGCTAATGGTGGCAACTACTGGATTGAAGTTCAATGCTCACAGAAGTGTCAAACTCTGTAAAACAAAACTGTATTCGCTCAGGAAAGAAAATTAAAATTGTGGTGGTGCACTGTGTTAAAAAAACTGCATAATTAGATATGTTCCTCATAAACATAATTTTTACAATTTTATAAATTGCTGATATTATTTTCAATCACTGGAGAACAATGAGAACCAAAGACTTTAAATATACTGAGGAAAGGTGGAAACATCAAAGGAACCAGACAAATGACAGGTGAGTGGATGCGACTGGGAAAAGAAGCAGGTGAGGAAATGGCTAAGAACTGAAAAGGGGATCAAAAAAGTCTGACTATCAGATTATTTATGGGTAGCACAGATAAACATTTTAGCACAGAATGCATTGTAGCAGAACAACCGGTATTCTGTTTATCTTTGCTACCCATGAATCCATCCTACCTTGTGGTAATGCGCATGCACACACTAATGCTTTCACATACCGCTTACTTAGCAGATTTCTTATAAATACATCCTTCCTGTGGAAGTTTCTTTTCATGTGTTTTATTTCATCAAAGATTAAGGTAGGTTTGTTTAAATTATTTTATACCTGGTTTTCATTAAGCTGCGTTACTACTTCATGTTTTTAGTTTACATGATGGGCAGCATTTATAAATGGCTTTAGTTTGCTGTCTGCAGTGTCATTACTACTTTAAACAAGTCATTGTCTGGCGGTTAATCAGGACAAAAGACATTTTCTGAGCTATTTTGTTCCCATGCGTTTTAAAATTTTAGTTTAATTGTACTCTGTCTTTATTAAACCGTGCTAAATAAAGTATCTTGGTAGCGATACTATGTGAGATTGAAGCTGTGTAATAGTAGTGTAATATTAGTGTATATTAAACGTATCCTATCAAGTGCATACAATGTATTAATATGCAAAAAAGACTTGTGGTGATCTGTATTTGTCTGTGTTTAATTTAATTCCAATAAAAAATTGTTTCTCCTATCTGATGCGGTTTTATTCTCACAAACACCTCTGCATTTAAAATAGGCAGGATATTCTAATAAAAGGATTAATGCATACATCTAGAGCTTTTCATTTTAATCGGGTAGGATAGTCAGATGAAGGAAGTGATCTTTTTGTGGTTTTGGATTATGACATTAACCATGTATATTTATGTACATGTATATAAATTGTACTAATTCTATGCAGAGCATAACTCCTCAGTTTCCACTTCAGTTTCGTCACTCAAATAATGTTATAAGATGATATTTAACATTATCATAACTTGCTATAGTTTTCTGTTTGTAAACATGATGGTAGCAGTTTTGGACACGTAGCACTGACAAATAGACTTAGCTATGTATTCGTGCTACGATAGGAAAATCTGAAGAGGTAGCACTGATAGAACACTGGGCTGCTGAAGTAGAGCCAGTGGAAAAGGGGAATAAGTGGATGATGTTAGGATCCTAAATTATTCCTTTCTTTGCTTAGGTCAGGCGTGTTTCTGTTTTATTTTAGTTCAGTTCTTCTATGTGATTCTAATTGATTTCTTGTCTCTAGTTATTTCCTATTACTCTAGTTTATTTATGTTTATTAGGTCTTGTTATCCTTTAGCAAGGGCATAGGAACGAGTGTCATTGGGGGAGATGCATATCAAAACTCTTAACAGATCAGTAAATAGCTTGAGCAGGAATGTAAAAAACAATTGTGCCATCAACACATCAGTAACGTGTTACTCTAATCTCGACCTTTGTTTCAGTAACAAGTATTCTAACATGTTACTATTTACAATCCAATAATCAGATTGAAGCTATCTATCCACATAGCATAAGGACTGTCATTCCAGGACTGACCACTCACTTTATCATTTACCTCATAACTAGCAAGCCCTGCATTAAGCAACTTACCAAACATGAGCCATTAAAAACACTGAGGCAAATAGCCTAAATGTTTTTTTATCCTGTCCTTTTCAGCCACAAACATTTAACTAAAATATCTACTGATATGTGTTATTATCTCTGCCTCACTCTGACTCCCTGCATCTTGGTGTCCTTGCACCAGGATGCAAGGACATTATGTATTTACAACAGACACTACAATAATGTACAGTATCAGATTGTGAATTAACTAAATATAAAAAAGTATGTTTTTATCATACACAATGAGAATGTAAACAACTTCATTTTCAAATGTACAATATATTAAACATCTCAGTTCTACTTACTGTGTAACCTGTTTCTGATACCAAAAATGTTCACTCTTATTTTTAAACCTCTCCTCAAGATTTAAAAGTAAACCTTGAGCAGGTTTACTTTTAAATAAACCCTGAGGTTTATTTTTTTCTTTTCAAGTCTCCTAACATTATACCATTGTAGTCTGAAATAATGAAAAAAATATTGAAATGTTGAAAGAAATCAACCTGACATCAGTCCTCACCTGTTCTCCTTTCTGGTTCTATTAGAATGAATATAATATTTAAACCTTCACATCCTGAAACTCCACCTGGCTCTCCTTTGTCTTCCCTAGCCTGCTTTTCTCATAATAAATTAGTTTAGTTTATTTGAAAATAAAATTGGTTAATACATATTTCAATAAACTAAATGAAGACCTCAACAGAGCTTCTTCACTTTTCTTCAGCATCATTATTGTACTGCCATTCTCATGCATATATAATATAATATAATATAATATAATATAATATAATATAATATAATATATGACATGTGACTATTCCAGTATTAAAAATGGCTTAACCTAAAATATTTAATTCTATATATGAAAGTAAACTGACAGCATGATACAGTACTATAAACAATCAAAACTTCAAAAATCTTCCATCAAAACTTTGCTATCTTTTTGTTCCTGTTTTTGTTCGCTCTGGCTCTCTATGTTTCCCATGTTTTCTTAATTTTATTTTTTTCATAATTTTTTCCATTAAATAATAAAATGCACTCGCCATCTCTGCCTCTTTGCATTTGGGTCCACCATCGAAATCTACAATACGACAGTTAAATACCATTTTAACTGTCAGTGCTTTTTATGGAGACACTAAAAAAAAGAATCTGCAACAGACTGGCAACCTGTCCAGGGTGTACCCCGCCTCTCGCCCGGAACGCAGCTGGAGATAGGCACCAGCAACTCCTAACCCCAATAAGAACAAGGTTGAACAGATAATGGATGGAAGGTTGGATAAAAAAAGAATTAAACACAAACAGAACAATATTTCATCATTTAATATGTGAGCCAAAGAGCCACTTGTGTCTCCAGAGATTCAGGTTGCAGAGCCCTGATCTAGCATATGGAAAGTGTGATCCTATCACAATACAGCAGCTAAAAGTGCAGCACTATAATTTTTTATTTATTGTTGAAATATAATTGTGAAGGTTGATATTTAAAAAATTGTCAATATTTTAAAAAATATCAACCACTAAATATTTTAAAAAGACATTTATTGAGTGTAATTTCTTCAGAACCCCTCTTGGCCTTCATCTAGAACCGCCCCAGGCCTGCTAGTCTGGGTCTGATGCATTTTTGCTTCGTATGGGTTTTTTTTTCTTCATTGATAGGAAGTCAGGTTATCTAAACTGGTAAACAGCATAAAACAATATTAATGAAGTAATACATTAAATCAACACCGAACAACTATACATAAAATATATTAACATTGGTGAATAAAACACACGGAAAGTAATGTAATGTAGAAAGTATGTATGTATTTAGTGTTAATCTATTAGTATGATTTGTTCTTTAGCTGGCCACTTATTTTGGTTAATGCTATAATTTATTAAATATCCAAACGCAACATCCTCAGCAATAATAATAATAATCAAACTTAAATAAACTAAAATTGAAACTGAATCAATCATAGCAAAATGTTCTGTACCATATCAGCCTCAGGAGACGATTGAGGATGAAGAGACGCTGATTTCTGTTTCTTTAGGTTCTGACGAGTCTGCAGTTCCTCTCCTGATCCATTCTGTCTATTACACACCAACAAACTGTGCCACCACAGACACACTGTTTTTGTCGATCGATGTGCACAGAATCCATCCTCACGGAAATTGTTCAGCTGATAATCCGCGTCTTTTCACTCACATCTGTATTTTTTAAAGTGTCATCTTGAGATGAAGTTTGTCTTTAAAAGCTGTTTTAGTTGCTAAAAATCAATGTTTTGTTAAAACATAGTAATGTTTTTAATATCTTTGTTAATATGTGTCAAGTTGCACCTTGTTTTTAATCATCTCAGGAACTGCATTAAAGCTAGCAACCATTATTTTCTCAAATCATTCCAGAGATAAAAAAGTTGTATTTTATTACAGGAAAAGGGATGTTTTAAAGTTGCAGTGACTGCAGATAAAGTTAGCTTTTTGACCTGCAGCAACTTTTAAAACCTGGAAAAATAGATATTCATATATTTACTGACATCACTTGAAAAGTGTCAAATCCTGTGTGAAAAAAAAAAAACGACTAAGGTAGAAGAACGTTTAACCTGAGAGCCCAAAAGTATTTGGCTTTCACTTCAATGTAGTTTAACATACTGACCTGGCCTGAAAGTCACGAAGCTAGGAGTATGTAACAATATCACTGAGGAAAATAATTTCTCTGACTTAATGGAAATTAAGTCTGAAAAATATTTACAGTATATCTCTTCATCCACAGTTTATTATGTAAGTCATATTCCAAACTGCATTAAATGAATCCTTTTTCTCCAAATTTTAAACAGAAATACACCATTGTGACAATGGTGTAAAAGCATCCTGTGGACAAAATGTTTTTGGATTTTTTACAAATTTATTGAAAACAGAAAGCTACGAAATCAGGTTTACATAACTATTCACAGCCTTTATAATGAAGATCAAACCTTAAGCCGTTTCCTCTGATTGTCCTTGCGATGTTTCTACAACTCGATTTGGAGCTTTTGGACTATATTTCAAAGCTTCTCTTTTTTGTGACTGATCTAAAACAAGCAAGCTTTTATGTTTTGATCTGAAACCTCACAGAAATTGCACTAAGTTTTGTATTTCTGGTCATTGCCAAAGTGTATGTACAGAGCTCAACAGAAAGTTTGGTGACACAAAGAAACAGTTTAGATCAGGGGTGCTCAAACGTTTTGAGACCAAGATCTACTTTTTCCTTTCACCAGCCGGCTGAGATCTACTTCATCTACACGAAGACATAAAATGGTAAATTAAACCTATTGACTTATTTTCAATAAGTTATATCAGAAATGATAAAGTGTCTAATCAAACTTGGGGTTAGAGACTGATGCAGTTTCTTCCTCAGTGAGATTCTGACACTGGCAGGAGGTTACTGGTTTCTCAGTCAGAAGCTGGTTGCAAACCTGAGACCAGCAGATGTCAGTCAGTTATGATAGATCTGAAATTTGGTTTGATGAGGTCAATATGAGAAACTACAGACTGATAGGAAGAACCAAAGAGCTCTGCAAAGGTAAAGGCAAATTTTCTGAATCTGGGATATAATTAATTTAATTTCACATAATTATCATGCTAGAAGCCAATTGCTTGTTAAAACTTAAATATATTTGTCCTATTTGATATTTGTTATGACTGCAAACAAACAAGGTAATTAGTCCAAGTTTGTTGTTTATTGAACGTTCAGAAACTACAGTGGCTGTGATGAACCACAGCAAAGGGCAACCAAGGGGAAACAACCTGATCAGGTGATCAACTCACAACCATTCGCACCTTTTTACTCTGTCTCTCTTTATCATTAAGCACATCCGTTGTCGTGGCAACTGCCTGCGCCGAGCAAAGATTACATTAAAAACATTCAGTCCGTTACAATATCAGGTTTCCAGGCTTGATCTTTATTTATCAATTATTAGTACCATGCAGCTGTGACAGAGTTAACAGAATATTTTCTGCATTTTAAATGGTTATTTTTTTTAAAATACAGAAAAATTGAAGCCAATCTGTCATTTAACAGGTTAAAATTAACACCCTTGACTGGTGTACATGGGCAGACATTACAGACTTTACACAAAAATTTAATCGTAGAGGCAACTAAAATCAATCAATAAAAAAAATCCTTTCTGAATATCATTTCATGGACACTGAACAAAATGCGTCTTTCTGACCGGGAGCTGACAGTGTTGAAGATTTATTGACAATACGCTTTGGAGTGTCTGGTTGGGAAGCTCAAAGAAAACTAAAGAGAATGCAATGTTGAGCTAGTCCATTTAGAGTCTAAACACAGGAATCTGAAGTTTATTTTAAGGAAATAAATAAGGATGCAGAAAGTTAATTAGACTGTAAAATGTGTAGTGTGCTGCGGAACTAACGCGGATGCAGCTCCGCCACTGCTAAAAATTAAACTTAAAGCATCCTGTGGTTTTAACAAATGGACCTACTAGACATTACATTCCCGTGCCCATTAGGAGAGCGCTCAGGAGCATGACAGATGTAGCATCTGTCCGTTTTTATGGAAGTGAAACCGCGCAAAAAGATCCTTGTAGAAGCACACAGGGTAAAAAAAACTTGCAGAGTTCAATTGATCGGCTTGGATCAGACGGATCCAACTGACTGATGAACTAGCGCAGATTTATCTGCAGATGTGAACCAGGAGGAATTTGTGAGGCACTGTGCATTCAGACCCCTCCCAGATGAAGTGCTGGTAATTCAATCTGGAGAGATTCAGATGGAGAGACAGTGATTAAAAGGGTTTATTGACATGCATTCATGTTCTTTGGTGCTTGGGCCCCGGCTGAAGACATCGAGCTGTAAATTGCAATAAGCTCAGATGAGCCTTCCCGATACTGATTAGGAATGTCATCCCCCGGGCCCTGACAGTGGTGGTAGAGGTCAGTGAAGGATGGGTGCCTGGAGAGCCAGGAGAGTGGAGGTGGAGAATGGGCTGAATAAAACAAGAGATCACAGAAATTACTTAATGTGGCTGTCGTAACCCAAGGCATTTGTGCATCACCATGCATAATGGACAGTCTTAAAATGGCCACAGCAGCTGATGGAGAGCTTCAGACTGTCACCAGACATTTCAGAAATGGGTGGCCAGAATACAGTGGAGAGGTGCTGTTGAAGATCAGAGCACACATGAAAGTGAAAAATGTACTTTCAGAAGCTGATGGCTTGGTCATAAGAGGGTGCAGGATCTCTCTATTAAATGTAGAGGGAGAGCAAATTCATCTGGTTGGTAGCCTGGTTTCTCAATAAAGCTGTGATGCAATGTCTGAACAAAGATGAATACAACAGGGAACCAGAGATTTTCACTCATTTGTCTGATTGAGCATTGAAAAGAATTGGTGTTGACATCTGTGAACATAAGAACAGCTATCTCATCATATTGAATTCTTACTCACGATTTCTGGGGTTTTACACCTGCCATCTGGGGTCCATTCCAGATGAAATGGACCCCAGTTTTCCAGTGCAAAATTTCAGCTGCTGGCAAGTGAGATTGATTTTAAACACATCGCATTCAGCTCTCACCATCCACAAGGAAATGGTCTTGCGGAGAGAGCAGTGCAGACTTCGAAGAGGATCCTTCGAAATAAAGACCATCTATGTAATGAAGACTGAAGCTGGTTCGACTGGTTATGGATAAACAATCAGTCCGGGTTAGGACAGTTGATATATATGTTAAGGTGACTTGTGGAAATTAGAGGATATCCGGCTCCAGAATTGAGCTTGACTTGATTTCTTTTTTATGTTCCTCCATACATAAAAAGGCACGTGTGTGTGTGTGTGTGTGTGTGTGCGCGTGTATGTGTGGTTCTCTGAAAAAACAAATACAAATTATGAGAACTTGCCAGTAGAAACTTGTCCACAAAGTGAATGAACGTGGTTGAAGATTACTATAAACTAGCAACTGGTTAATATCTATGAGAATGTCAATAATAATTACACATAAATAATAATCAACCCTGCTAATATAGCCTCACACGATAAGCATCACACGATAAAACATACAAGAGAAATAAGGCCTTTTGACTGCAATGGTAACATCTGCATCTAATTAATCGAGTTTAATACTAAACGGCTAACTTTAGCTCTCAATAATACAGGTTAACTACACCAAACGACCATAACGACAAAGGCATTTATCTTAGGCATTTATAAAACTGAAATAAACCAACAACATTACATTCATTACAACTTACATTCAATGGACGTACACAGGAGAAAGGAGTAATAAACCAAAGCTGCACCACTCAATGCTCAGATCTATAAACAAGTTGTACCAAATATGAATGTGAAGCCACCCAGTGACTGAAATAAAATACTACATCTAAAACACCTTGATAAAGAGAAACTAAACTAGAGGGGTGAAAACAAAAAATTATAAATTTTTTTGTAGTCTATTAGCTTTCAGATCAACTCCATGTTCCATAACAGGAGTCAGTCCAGCAGAACTTCTCAGGGGGAGTAAGATCAGAACAACACTCCCAACATTAGAGAGTAACTTTCAACCTAAACAGCCCAAAAGGAAAGCTGTGTGTGTGAAGGATGCTTGTGAGAAAGCCAAACAAACTTTCAATTAAAACCGAGTCACACCTGTTCCATCCAAGATCCTTTCTCACCTGGTGCACCCACTCGGCCTGTCGTGCTAAAAAAATAAATCAATGAATCACACAATAAATTAAAATGAGCTAGACAGGATTTCCCCCAGAAAACTTGCTAAGCCCAGTGGTCCAGGCTTTGAGGCGGTCCACCGTATTTTTGTATTAAAAGATGTTAAGTAGTCAGAAAATGTAAAAATATTACTGGGGAATTATATGATATGGAAAGACATCTCCAGTGAAATTGTATTAAAACCTACAACTAGTCTTAAAAGCAAGAAATAAAAAAATACAATTAAAAAGAATATCAATTATTTGCATTGTTTAATCCAAATTAAGTCAGATGCTCCAGAAGGCCCCCCAAGGATAAAATAATACTAAAAATAATAATAAAATAATATAAAACAAGTAGATGCGTAACTACGAGGAGAGTGCAAAGGTCCTCACCGGACTGAACCTGGATGATGAGAGGTCAGCTAGCGCTGACTGGTTAACCACTAACACACTGGCCAACCAGAGCCACTCTCTGGACAACGTTTTGAGACGTAATCACCACACATAATTATTTGTTCCCAAAGATAAATCATTCCCACCACTCCCTCAACAGGCACCTCTTAAAGCGCAACCACAAGTTATTTCTGCAGTTCACATAGAGCTGCGCAACAGGAACTAATGAGGTGAGTTCTAAATCACAACCTTAATGTGATGTTCTCCAAAGAAACAGAATTCCTCATGTGTGGGGGTTTGTAAGTATTCATACAGGTCAGGTCTATTAGATAACTTGGATTGTTATTGAGGACAAAAAAATCCCAACCAGATAGTTTCTCTCTCAATCTCTCTTTTTCTAAAGCTGAATGAAGCAGCATGCTATGGGCCCTTTTTCCCCAGCTACAGCTGTTACCAATACTTACAACAGCATCCATTAAGTTGTCATTACTCAGAAACAGCTTCTACACCAGTGTTGTTCTCCGAGTGACAAAGTGATGTTTGAGGATGAGAATTTTGAAGTTTCAGAGCAGCCAATGGTGGGTGAAGGTAAATCAAGGTAGAAGAACGAGGTTGATTACCCTCTAGAGTTATTTTCTCAGCGCAACAGAAATTCTTTTTTTAGATTATAGTTTCACAATAAACTTGCATGGCCCATTATGAATCACTTTGTCCTTTTGTATCATATTAGTTTATCCATGAATATGAAGGGCTCTATGTGCTTTCTAGACATGCAGCTGGAGTCGCAGAACCAAGGGGGTGTGGTTTACAGCCTACAGCATTCACCAGATCAATATGCTGGACATTTACTATATGTTAGGCTGAACTTTTTGAAGAGGTCATTAAGCAGGTTGTCTGAATTGTCCTTATTACTTTTCATACAGGAAAGATTATTGTAAATTTTTAATCTGATTTGTTTGATCAATGTATTTTAGATACCAAATGTCTGCAGGAAGATGATGTGGTGGGTCTTCTCTGAGCCCACGTTTGGACTGCCGCTTTATATTATATTGCTATCTCACAGTACCGCTTACAGGTTTATTACTACCTATTGTGGTGAATTTGAGTGTAATGTTGGATCAACCCCTCATTATTTGTTGGCACATTTAGGTTTATTGCAAGAAGTAATAAACACCAGCAGGCCAGGAAGCAAAAATATGATTTGTTAGGTGACAATGTGAGATAGGAAATGAACATATCTGTCATATCTTTCTTTAAACATGAAGAAAGCTGCAAGATAATTTTAGGACAATCTTGAAAAAAAATGGTTAGAATAGGAATTTAGGAAGATTTTGTCTCAAAAACGAGAGCGATGCAGGTGAGTAAAAATTTAACTAAATCCACCTGTTTTAGAAAACTTGCATTGTCGACATTCATCTCTTTGCTGTCGTAAGTCCATGTTATTTAGATGCAGTATAATAAAAGTGAGGGTTTTATTTACATTTCCCTAAAATATTTTGAGGATATTATGAAATATTCAATAAATCCAAACAAAATGGACTGCTTACAGCTATGCTCGATTTTCTTAGGTTTAATAACTTAAACATTATGAGTAGTCTTCATGTAGAAAACTACATGAAAATGCTGAGTATTTAAGAAATAAATTAAGAATTGATGCACCAACTCTAAGATTTCGGATTAATTAAGGCGTTAGTAAAGCGAATAATAATATAGATTATGAATGTCAGAATGTGTTTTAAGGCCGTAAAGCAGCGCCTACCTCCCGTTTGACGTTCCATAATAATTTCTCCTTGTGTTCTTCCTCCGCACAACCCTCCATCTCCGTCAGTCAGCGGTGCGTTCAACAGCTCAGTCAACCCGACTCTCCCCTCTGGTTCGCTTTGCCCTGCCCGTCCAGAACCTTATTCCTTTTTTATTACCCGTTTCCTTCTTTCCTCGCTCAGCTGGACTCTGACTCATCCGAGCTGCTTGACTTTGACGTCAGAGGATCCACCTTCTTCGCCAAACTGATCAATGGAGGAAGAGAAAGGGGGAAAATGAGATAACCTCCCAGCGTTTCGCTCCGCCCCAATCTCTATCCCGCAGCCACTAAGCATCCAACGCAGCAACCTGTAGAACCTCCGAGTTATTTTTAGCTGCTTCTTCCTCCTTCCTTTCCTCCGTCACTTCTTCCTCATCGGCGTCTGCCGTGAAAGGCGTTGAAATGTTACGTTTGTTTCAGTTAAACAATAAGGTTGTTTGTTTACTGCGCTGCTGTAAACAGATAAAAAAAAAAGCTGGGGGGAATAATAGAGTTTTTCACGCAGTGACATGCAAAATACAAGAAAATGGAGCCAATTAAAATGCTTTAATAGCATAGCATTGTTGTCCAGCAAAACGTTGAACTGATCTGGGGTCTGCACTGAAGATGGCCTGCTGCAAAATAAGTGACATCACATATGCGTGATGGAGAAAAATCTCCTCTGAGTCACCAAACCTGCAGCTGCTGCCTCCGTGTGGGTTGATTTTGCACGTGCAACCTATTAGTCAATTTAAAGAAAAAACATAGATCTGACAAGAGAGGTTAATTCATCAGACAAATAAGATTATCTGGTCTGATGAGATGAAGACTGAACTTTTTGGTGTTAATGAATGGAGAAAACCACCAATGTAGTGCTCATCACCTGCCCACTACAATCCCAGCAGTGAAATACGGTGGTGGCAGCATCATGCTATGTTGGTGCTTTTCACCTGCAGGGATAGGACAACTGGTTGCAATTGAAGCAAAGATGAGTGCAGAGAGATCCTGGAAGAAAACCTCCTCCAGAGAGCTCAGGACCTCAAATGGGCCAAAGATTCACCTTCCCACAAGTCAATGACCTGAAGTACACAGCTAAATTAACAAAGAACAACTATGAAACCATTCCTCACTGGCCCAGCCAGAGCCCTGACCTAAACACAATTGAACATCTCTGGAGAGACCTGAAAATGGCTCCACCACCATCCAACCTGACAGATCTACAAAGAATGACAGAGTATTGCCAAATCCAGGTGTGAAAAAGTTGTTGCATCATTCTCAGGAATATTCATGGCTGTACTCGATCAAAAGTTTTTGTACATTACTTTATTCAATACTGAGCAAAAGGTCTGAATATGTATGACTTTGATATTTCAGGGGTTTTTTTAATAACTTTGCAAATAATTCTGTTATTTTTCTGTCAAGATGGAATGTTGAGTTCATACAGAAGAAATAAAATGAACTTTTTTGTTGTATTAAATGGCTGCAAAGGAACAAAAAGTGAACAATTTAAAGGGCTCTGAATACTTTCTGTACTCACTGTATTAATAAAGTGTCCAGGGGTTGTTAAGAGTTTCAACCAGCCCTCAATATTTATAAAAAAAAAATAGTGTAAATCAACTCTACTACATTTGTGCTGCTTTTGTTTAGAAAATGTTACTAAAATGTAAATGGCCTCTGATAACCTATGGAAATATTTTCATCTTTAAAATAACAGTGGTACCAACAAAAATCTTTGCTGTACAACTCAGCACCAATGTTTAACACCAATTTTGTTCGATTTGGACAATATGAGGGCTGGGGGTTTGACCGTTAATCTTCCATTAAATATCTTCAAAGCAAAAGTAGGAAACCAAAAACCTTTGGTGTACAACCATAGCCATAAAAGTGACACAAATTTTGTCTGATTGGGGGGTGAGCGGTTTGACCTTTTATGACTTCTGCAAACAATATCTTTAAAATGAAAATGGCACAAACAAATATTTTGCGCACAAACATTTGACACCAGCGTTGTTAGATTTAAAGACAGTGGGACAACTCTTCAAAAAGCAACACAAGTTCAGTTGCCTTCCACTTAAGCACTTCGGGGTGAAAGGAGTTTCATGCTTCAACATACCACAACAATTTGGATAATTTGATACTCCAACTTTGTGGGGACTTTCTGGATGCCTTACTTCTTGTTTGCTGCATATAAGCAAACAAGATAAGGTCAATAAAATCATGGATGACTGGGAAGGATCCACAAAAACCTGATATCACCTGAGAACAACTTTGGCATAAAAATGGCTTAGATCTTAATTTTTATATTTGTAAGAGACATATAAGGCCCATCTGTCTTCAAAATGGTGAGAATAGCCAAAAAGGTAATAAATAAGCAGAATAAGGAAGTATGTAAACACTCAGCTCAATCACTAAGATATCTATGGTGGAAGCTGCAGAATTAATCAATGAAATATTTTAGTACTTCATCAATCCAACAGAAGGCTATGACTTCTGGGAGCTCACACAACAATTCACCATTTTAATTCTTCACCAGAAGCTACATATCATACAGGATTACATTTCTTGGGCGTCATGTATAAAAGAGTGCACAGTTTTCACACTAAAACTTGGCGTACGGAAAAATTTAGAAAAAATCTGGATGTATAAAGTCGTGCGCATGTACATGGCTGCGCAACTTTCGTTTATACATCCAAATATGCAGGAAATAGAGCACAGCTGTTGTTCCGCCCTGTCGCCTCCATACATAGGTAAATTAGTATAAATACCCGGAAGTCTGCCTCCTTGTGAAGCAATAACCATGGCAACGTCCTTGTTTGTAGCAGTGTAAGTATTTATAATATTCCTTTTCAATGTTCCATGTCAGGGAAAGCAGCAAATGTTTTTGTTTCAGGGAAAGCTTTCAAGTGCTTAACAATTCAAAAAAAGTGTGCGTATTTTTGACGTTAATTTTTATACATGCCGTCTTGTGCGTAAGACGCATGTGGGCATGCCTCACATGCATGAGACCCCAGGTCCTTATAAAGTTGAATAAGGACTTTTTAGTGGTAAATGTAGAGAAATGAGACACTTTGTGAGATGAAAGCGTTTTAATATTTATAACTAGTATAAGGCAGTATCTTGAGCAGCATTACAGTGTATTAAAGGCACAGGACCAGTTCTAGATCAACTGGGACATGTTTATGTTCAGAGGCGGTCGTAGTCTGTTTTCAAACTGCCTTTTTGTGTTCCCCCTTCAATTAAGTTGCTGATGGGTGGGGAGGGAAATGGGGGCTTTGACTTTCAGGTCCTCAGAGCAGTGGCCTGTATGTTGCTCATACCAGAAACCGCAACTGATTTCGTTACTGTGTTTAAAAAAAAAATACATTTAAAAGATATTTCCTGCTGATGTAATGGAATGGGTGCAATAATACAAAATATTGAGATTTTTCATCCTTTAAATGAAATAAAAGACATAGTCAGGAATTATGAGTAATTTATGTAGTTTTTGATAATGAAGGACAAAGTGCAGAAGTTGACATGAGGTTACATGCAGCTCACAACCTGCTTGAATAAAAGTAGCAGCACAGTGGTTTTGAGTCTCAGTGTCCCAGTGGGCGGTCATCATACGTGCTGTATCGCTTAATGTGGATTCTGCGGACGCGCTCGCGTAGTTCCGTCCCCCCATGCCCGTCCTCTTCCTCGCTTAGAGAACCACAGTTATTGTAGCTTCGCCGGGTGGCCTCCAGCAGGGAGTTGTCTGGCAGTGGCAAGGTCTCATAAAGTAAAGTGTTCAGAGTCTCCTCATAGATGCGAGCTTCAGGGAACTCCACCTTTCACAGACAATGTAGAACTTACTCAACACCCCGTAGAACTTTAATTGTACATTTTTACAACTGTTTACCCAGCATGATTTAAAATACAACTAGGAAGCTCCCAACCTAGATGTTTTTGTCCCAAATCTTAATCAATAACTAACAGTGATAAGATAACATCAAACTTGTTCTGTCAGTATTTACACTGTCACACTTGACCCAAAATGACATGACAGCTGATGTACTTTTTCTTGACACTAAATGTCAAGAAAAATTGACACCGCTTCAATTTCTCAATCCCTGCTGGACTTTGTACCTGGCAGACAGGATGTCTCAATTAGAAAAGCCCCTGTATAACTTTAGCTTTTGTTTCCATCTCGACACATACAGCTCTAGTCTTTAATAACCTCATGTGTTACTCCTGGAGACTAGAGCAGTTAGCTGATATGATAAAATCTTATGTTAATGCTTACTTTCTGTGATAAGACCTGTTTATATTTCCAAATTTTATATGGCATAAAATTCATATCACAAAATCTATTGTGATGGGTGGAGATAATATATATCATAATATGTTTTTGGTATAAAACTTAAAATGGAAACAGAAAAAAATTAATTACAGACTAACTGAGTCTAAAGCAGTGGTTCTTAACGTTTTTTGAGGTACTGAACCCACCAGTTTCATATGTGCACTCACTAAACCCTTCTTTAGTAATTAATAATTTTTTTTTTCCCAAATTCAAGACATGCTTTTTTTTAATTGGTGCACAAAATGAGTCATGCAGAAACATCACCTGGCTCAAAGAACAAAACCAACACAGTCCATAAACTCACAAAAAATTACAGTATTACTTTATTCTGCGCCCCAAAAAATATTTTGGCCCCATAAAAAAATTTCAGCCCCCGAAAATATATTTTTTGCTATTTTACTAATTAAACATAAATTTGGATTTTTAAAAGAATTCTACATTTTTTAATATTTTTTTTTTTTATTTGAAATTTAATTTGTTTGTTGTCATTTTGAATCCACAAAATGCTTTTTTACTTTTCCCCATCTCCATGCAGCTTCAAGAAGTGTTCCCTTAGTTTTGCCAGTGCGAGACTAGAGTTGCTCATCTTAGCATTGCATATTATGCAGATGGGACGCTGACTCCCATCCCGTTCAACGATACAAGTGAATCCATGTTGTACATATTCGTCCGATCACTTTCTATTTTCACTCAACATGTTTAATATGGATTAAAATATTGAGAAAGAAACCACACTACGTACAACTACAACAGCCGTTGCATGCTGCGCGCACTAAATTCCCCGCAGCACTGATTGGCCAAGCAATGTCACGTGATCCACTGAAGCAAGTGATGGCCTAGCGGGGCGTGTCATCACAACTTTACACAAGTTGTTTTTACCTCCGCGACAGAGGCTCTGCCGAACCCCTGAGATCGACTCATTGAACCCCTGGGGTTCCATCAAACCCAGGTTAAGAACTACTTGTCTGAAGTGTTAAAAAATTTTTTTAGGTTTAGTGCATGGGTAGTTTTTGTGGATGTCATTTATATGTAATGTTTGTAACTGTTTTGTTTTACGCTGCTGCTTATCATTGCCAGGTATCCCTTAAAAAAAAAGAAAAAAAACCCATTGTTTTCTTCTACTGAAATATCCTATTTTCAACATATAAGATAAAGTGTAAACTCTTAAGACCCCCAATTCCCAGCTATCCTTAACATTCACCTTGGTCTGCTTCTTCTCTGTGGCATAGACAATGGAGGTGCAGCAGACCTCCGCCAGCTTGCGACCCTGACCATAGAAGGACCAGCAGCAGATCTCATGTCCGATCACGTCTTTAAAGAAGAGGACACGGCTGTTGAAGCTGAGGGACAGCCTGTCAAACAGCTCGATGTTCTTCAGCAGGTTATCATCCGAGTTGCTAAGGAGATAGAAGCAAACCCATATTAATGGTGAGTATACTGGCTGTTCTACAAGAACTCATCTATGTCAGAAAGTGTTCTCACCTGGTATAGGAGTATTTGTTGTTGCTTCTGTTGTACAACAGCTTCACTATAGGCTAACAGAGGCAGGAAAAGCCATGGGTTATTATTTCTGCTTCAATTTCTCAATCTCTCAACTTCAAGGTCATCTTAAACCAACATCATCTGAATGTACATTCTTAAATGTTTTATAATCAAGTAAGCATGATTAACTGGAAATGATAATGTAAATAAATATATACATATAAATATTATTTTTAGAATATACAGTTTTCCTTTTTTCGCTTTCATTATAGATATCTGAGGTTAATATCGTTCAATACAATCAGATACAAAAAAAAAACAATGCTGAAGTGACTTGAAATGTTTTTTTAAAAAATACAAACAAATGTACAAATTTATTTTATAATTCTCCACTATTACAGCACATTTTAAGACAATAGCTTCACATGTTTGACCATGTTTATCCATGGTCTAACATGGAAAAACAACATAACTTTAATTAATTCGGTCAGAGCAATAAGGAGTAGAACATAAACCATGATGTTGCTCAGACCACAAAGCCTGTAATTAGACTGAGAAAATCTGTCCTTTTGGATCAGGAACATTGTTACAGATACCTGATCTAGAATATTTTTCAAAATTTGGGAATAATACAGATATTAACATCAGATCAGTGAATCTTGAATTATTTTGGGCCATTTACTGGTTTAAGACAGAAGAACATTTCCTTCAAATGTTAACTTAATTTCAATCAGAAAAAGTTGATCATGGCCAAGTGCTTACCTTTGAGGATGACTGGACGAGCTCTTCCTCTTCTTTACAGGAAGTAATCACAGGTATGATACACATAGGTTGCTCTTTATTACCCTGTCAAACAGAAATAGACAGCTCCTGTTTTTTGGAAACCGATTTTATTGATGAGCCACAGCTCATTCTCACCAGACAAGGATCATAACGACATATACATACTGCTCATGATAGTAATTATCAGTAAAACTGTAATTCTCTTCTGCAGAAGCCTTTTTTTTTCAATCTCCGTGTTTGCTCAAACTCAACTGACGCATACAAATAAAATCCTAAATCACCGTGGTTAATGTACATGTATCCACCTGAAGGCTCTTGGTCAAGCTGGCTGCTATTTGGAACTGTTCATATCATCGTCATTAATGAAATTTATTTGAGGTGCATTGAGATGTGAACTTAGGCCTGTCGCGATAACAAATTTTGCTGAAATTTGCTGAAAATTGTCTCAAAAATTATTGTGATAAATGACAATATTGTTTCAAGACCTTTTTACACTAATTTAATGGAAATGATGTAATAATGCATGCGATTTTCTGCCAAAGATAGATATAGTTTATTTTCAAAAGAACACTCAATGCTGGAACTGACAATTAAATAAACAAAACATCCAAAAAATAAAAATGAAATGGATTCTCAGTCTCCATGAACAAAAAATGTACTTGAATAAAATCTAAACAACATAAAGCCAAAGTGAAAATAAATATTGCATTCAACCAAAAGAGTGCAGATTATGAAGTCTGTACACTATATCGCCCTTCATTAATCATTAGCTTTAAATAGAGAAGACAGGCACATCCCACTTCTTGATGTAATAGTTCACAAAACACAATTTTTTTTACCCCAATTTTCCGACAATCTTAGAACGTTGGAGGTTGCTTGCAATTTCATAACGATCATCCTTTAATGTGTGGTGTATTGGTAGATTGTTGTGGCCCCTCTGATCTAAATCAGGGGTTTTTCCTGACTGGGAGCCTTAACGCAGCCTGTTGAATGTGACAGGTAGCCAATCAGAAAGTGCAGATTCCCTTCAGGCTTTCTGAGGGGGAATCACAGAGGGGAATTCAAAACAACTGACACAGGGCAACCCTAAATCCAGCGGACATTGGAGATGATATGTGGAAACAACATTGATGTTTATTCAACATTTTGTGCAAAAAATATAGAAATATAAAAATATAGACAAGGGGAGGAGCTTTATACCTGTTCTTTGCTATCGTGACATACAGTAAATAGGTTATACTAATTTTCATTCAGCCAATACTTTACGCTGACACTAGCCACATGCATTGCAGATAGATTGTAGTAAAGCATTGATTAATGTCTGGTTTAAAATTAGTTAACTGGATTTGTAGCCATTATTTTGTGCCCATTGTTAGACACCACACAACAGGATCGAAACTGATCGAACCGTTACACCCAGGATTTCTGTCGGCTAATGTGTGGTCTCTCAAATTTTGAAAATGGGCTGACAATCGGCCAACAACTGATTGTGTGGTGTGTACTGGAAATTACACTAAGGAAATGAGGAGGGGAGGGTCAGTGGAGAGCACCGGAGTTGAGCCTTTTTTTTATTCAGTGCAATCAACAGAAAGAGAAAAAGGCCAGGAGAAACAATAAAGCCGATAATTAAAATGAGGTGGATAGTTTTAATTTATCCTTGCAATCAATTGATTTATGGCGACAGGCCTATCATTTCAAAGATGATCAAGACAATCGCCAAGACCCAATTATACTTATCAGTCCTTCCAGTGTTTCACAATTCCACGGTGAAGATTAATGCCCTAATGCTTGACTGTGAGTTTATTACAAATATTCCAAAGATTTTTCAATTAGATATTTGCTGATGCAACAGTGAAAAATCTTTTTTAAATACTGTTTTTGTGATATGTTACAGTTTATTTTCTATCCCTTTAACAAAAGACATGGCTACCACAGATCTATGTGACGGTGTCATTCTCTTATTGTTGATGTCTATTTTTTCTCTTGATTTCACAAAACGTCTATTCTTTTCATCAAGTGACCCTAATACTCAAACATAAGAGAGCTGAAAAAACAATTCTCATATACTTTTACATCAGAAATGAGTTAAAATCTTCACTCAAACTGAGACTCTGAAAACATCCCCAGTTAATCTCAGTCTGCTTCTGAAAGCTCGAGGTGTCAGTTAAATGAGAATCAATGACAGCTAAGAATATCAGACTTCTATCTGGGGATTTCATCTGGTGGGTAAAACAGCACTCTTGTAATTCAGAACTCAGCGAACGCTGGTATGAGTTCAGTTAGTATTTTCATCTAACTCACTTTTTGGACCAGTTTTTTATTTTCTAAAAAAATTATATTCTCTTGTTGCCAACATTTTGGAGGTAATATTGTTAACAAGTTTGCCAGGCAAATTTTAACTTTAAGAATATAGTCAAATTACAAAGTTGCACAGCTTTGCATCTCCAGATAATAGTTAGTTTGAAGGTGCTAGAGGTCTTCCTAAGGTGCAAGTGAAATGATGTGGCTACCACTAGATGAGAAAGGAATTAACTAGCAACTTATTGTTCCCCTCTATTTGGACACGAAAACACCACAAGCAACACTACCTGTTATGTGATTTTTATTTTCTTAAGTATGATGACACTAACCTGTACAGCGACACTGTACTGCAATGTAGAGTGTCGCTAAAAAAGGGCACTGAATGTAGACAATTGTTTTGAAATATAATCTTTATGTGTGTAACATTAAACATATACAAGTCAAATGACATTTGTACCAATGTATTGCGAACGGTTTCATTACACAGGTAGCATTTTTCAACAGGCATGGTCGCAGTCACCTACAATTTAGAAACATCTGCGGTGCATAGGTTTCAACTAGTTAATTTAGCCACCAGTTAATCCACAACACCGGAACTGCAATGCCTTTGTCTAAAACTGCTGCCAGTTGTGTGCCCCTCCTTTCCGTCCGTTTTGCTACAGAAGCTACAATAGGACCAACCATGGTTCTGCTGTGTTCCCCATATAGTTTTATATGAACAAAAGTTAAGAAATTACTAGAATAATTTCTTAAAGAAAAACGTGGTGAGTCGCCAGCCCGTTCAGCAGTGAATAACAGTTTACCTTAAACATACAGTCTTCTGGTACTTTCTGTCCACTTTGGATTATTTTTACGGTTTTCAGGTTTAAATTTGTAAAAATTCTGGAAATGTAATGCCGACTTCTTTATTGCAAATATTCCACAAGTAAATGTTCAAAAACATTGGATTTATGGGAGTTAATCCCATTGGCATCTTTGAACAGCTAACTAACCATTTAATGGTGAGATTATATCTTACTTCTAACCAGGGGTCGCAATATCGGAATTTTTCCATCTTTGACTTTTACTCAAGTAAAAATATTTATGTGATACTTTTACTTTTACTAGAGTACATTTTTGCCTGTGTATTTGTACTTTTACTTAAGTACAATGTTTGAGTGCTTTCTCCTCCACTGCCCAAAAACCATCTCATCCCAGCGTAAAAATTTTATTCAAAAATTTTAGTTTTTTTTTCCTTTTTCAAAATTGGTGTATTTATTTTTCTAATGCCAACGTGTACAGTTATATGATAATAGTTATATGATAATAGACATGCAGATGATGAAGACTTGTTCCTTACCAATGTTGTTGATTGATTTGCTGACAGTAGGTTAAATTGAGCAGACAGTCAAAGATCATGAAAAATCTGAACTGACCTGCAGAGTATTTTGACAGAGCTCTACAAGGCCCTGGATGAGGTAGTACTTTGCCTCAGCCAGGAGCTCCTGAACAGCCTGACGACCTTTGGGTAAGGTGACGGTACCGTCACGCAGATAATTCAGAATACTGTTGAAGTGTTTTCCACTCCGGTCAATCAGGACCCAACCTGAACAAAAACAACAGATTCTGCTAACAAAACGGTTTCTCAATGTGCTGCGGTAGGTCAACCATCCGGTCTCTTACCTTCCTTATCAGTGAAGACTTCCGTCTTTCCACCGAACATGGCTCCCAGCAGTGAGTTCTGGCTGGTGAGGACCTGCAGCGGGGTGAAAAAGAGTATCCCTCCAACATTGAGTCGGACATACTTGTTGCCCAGAGTCACTGCTCCTCGGTAACTACAGGTTTTGGTCTTGGGACAAAACACAAGGGGATGTGGAGAGGAGGGATCATCCTGGCTATGATTCTGCGGTAGGCAGCGTTCCCCGGACATGTTCCTCTGGAGGTAGATGACCACCTTGCACACGGAGATTCGTAGGTCCCCCGCCGTGGTGACAGCTTTTGACGAGGCTGTCTCAACCTCTCATGGCTTCAGACCATTCCTAACAAAAATAAGAGCACAGTGACGATGGAAATCCCAACTTATTGACAATACTGAGTTGTGCTTCATTCAGAAATGTATGTTTCTGCTGCAGGCAGAAAGCATGCCCAGCCTCATTTATTCCACCCGCAAGGACGGTGGTCACCTTGCGGTCCTTTTGGCGTCCTAATTTGGACGCTCAGGATTTTTCTCTGCTCCACGTCCTGAATTAATTTTACGACTTTCAACGTTTGATACCTACAATTTGTCTGTCAACTGTCAGAGATGCTAAAATCGAAGCGTGACAAGTAATTCTCTATTTTCTTCCCTATTGACGGGCAAAAAAAGATCCAGCCAGCACACACATGCCTTTAACGAAGCTGAGGTGACTGTTGCTAGCCCATCATAGCTAACACCAGCTAACCAAGTCACTAAGGAGCAGATTTTGGCCGAGATAAATGGCCTTCACGTGTAAATAGAATATGTTGGTGCCCAAACTATGCACAAATTAGCAAATCAATGCTAGTTTGTGCACTGATTTGAACTAGTGAAAGTAAGTGTTGATGATGACTGTCTATCATGAAACTGAGATGGAAATGGCTGACCGGACTAGCACCTTTGATGACATATAGGAACATTTTATATCTTTAAAATGATAGCAGCACAAATGAAAATTTTTGCTGCACAAATGTAGCATAAACGTTTGACACCAATTTTGTCTGATTTGAAGGAGGTGGGGGCAATTTTACTCAGATTGTCTTCAGCTATTTTATTACACTTATTCATTCTATTTAATCACCTGCATGCTTTACTTATGTTGGATTTTTATGCGCTTATTCATAGATCAATTTTATTATGTTTTGCTACCAATATTATTATATTTTGTTTACATTTTCTTTACCAAATCTCTATGGGGAGGACTGTTGTTCAATATTTATCCTGGGACACTGACAGTTTTTGAGTGTCCTGTTTGTTTTTGTGATCATACTGTTTAGACACAGTGAGGTTATACTTAGATTTTATGGTGACTTTTTTGGGATGTTTTTTTCCTGCCAGTTGGTGGCAAGATATGGGAGAGTATGTGCTTTTCGTTCAGGTGTTTTGAAGAACAGCATTCAGTGTTATCGCTAAGCCTGTTGCAATAAGCAATTAATTAATTGCATGTCAAATTAAAATGCGCTCCATAATTTCCATTCTGATTAATGTTTTTAAGGGCAATGTTGTTCAGAGACCAAGTAATCCATTTTATTCATAGTTTTGGTTGCAAGCAATCTTTTTTTGTGTAGTTTTTTTTGTTTTATTAGTTTTTAGTTGTGCTTTATTTTGTATACTTAAAATATCTTCCAGTTCCAGTGTTAAATTCTTTACAAAATTAACTTTTATTGGTATCTGAGAGAGCAAACTTGCATAGATATTCCATTCTCAAAAATATCACCTGGAAACAAAACCAAAGCAACAATATTACCATTTATCGCAGTGGTTCCTGGAACAATTAATCATCCAGCAAAACGAGCCCAGGTATTACCCACTTCCACCTGTCGCCTACACTCACTGTGCCTGCACCATTATCCGGGGGGACGTGGGGATCAGGACCAACGAGACTGCCTGCCCTCTTCAAGAAGATTACAATATATAATAACTTAAGTAAGGGTACACCTATTGCTGATCTATAAAATGTCTGAAATGTTGCTGAATGAAGCAAGAACGTTGCTAAGCTGATAACACTGGAGTGACTACTATTAACTGCAAATGCATAGACATGACCGAATGGGCTGGTGTTGAGGATTGACTGGTTGGTGGTGGCTAACTTAACTTGAGGTGGCAGCTGGCAGAGGCAGATGTTTCTGTGGGAGTAGATTTTTATGACCCCTTTACCAAACCAGGAAATAAATATTGCAATAAACTTAGAGAACTACAAATCTCCGCAAAATACTATCCAATTCCATAAGACAACCATTAAGATCCCAAGAATAACTAATTACAAAGATTTTTGTTGGTCAAATATTGTATGCAGTGAACCCTTGTTTTTCACGGGGGTTGTGTTCCAAAAGGAACCCGTAATCGGTGAAATCCATGAAGTAGTTACCTTTAGTTTTCATAATTATTATACATAATTATTATAAATACTCTACATTCAAACCAAAGAAGAAAACTTGTTTTCAGACACAAGCATTATTTTTTAACGAATATAACGCTTTCTTACAAATAACTACAGTAAAATAATCATTTCAAATCATAAATACAAAGGAAAGTAGGACAAATTGTGACTTACATATTTCACTGTGACGCTGCAGCCTGACTCCGCTCTGCAGTCTTTTTCTTCTGAAGCCTGTGGTAGAGGTATGTTTTTTCGAGAGAAGAACATGGTTATCGGTAGTTGTTGCTCTTTTTTTCTTCTGGGCAAAAATATTTTCCAAAATTTGCCAAGCTGTATTACGTATATTTAAATACCGTAACGTTATTGACAAGTGATGGTGTTTAGAGAAGAAGCGCAGAGACTGTTTAGCCTATCAAGATGCAGAACACACAAAAAAAAGGTGAACCGCGTTATCGAGAGGGTTCGCTGTATTACCATTTAGATCACAGGTGTTAAGTTCCAGTCCTGGAGGGTCACTGAACTGAAACTTTTAGATGTGCCTCTGCTGCACCTCACCTAAATAGAATAATTTTATCATTTGCAAGTCTCGGGGGAACTTATCTACAAAAGAAATAGGTAATTAAGCCATTTCATTCGAGTATTTTGTACCTGTGGCACATCTAAAAACTGCAAGACAGTGGCCCTTGAGGACATCCTTGGTTTGAATAATCTGCAAAACCACCAAAGTTTGTAAATCACACAGCACTCTTGCTGACTTTATGTGTTGTTTCAGAAGCTGAAGCTCGTCAAAGGAAGATCGAAATAGATCTCAGGATGTCTAAACAGATCTCAAAGCAAAGATTAATCCCTGAAAGCGGACATAAATGCTGAAGAGCCATGGGATTTAAAACAAAACGTATCAAAAGATAATAATGGTTATGTTATTTTTCATTCCTCCCTCATACTGTATAATATTTCAATTAGATATTCGCTGACGTAACAGTGAAAAATATTTTTTAAATACTGTTTTTGTGATATGTTATAGTTTATTTTCTATCCCATTTACAAAAGACATGGCTACCACAGATCTATGTGACGGTGTCATTCTTTCTTAATGTGGATGAATATTTTCTCTCGTGATTTCACTAAATGTCTATTCTTTTCATCAAGTGACCCTAATACTCAAACATAAGAGAGCTGAAAAAACAATTCTCATATACTTTTACATCAGAAATGGGTTAAAATCTTCACTCAAACTGAGACTCTGAAAACATCCCCAGTTAATCTCAGTCTGCTTCTGAAAGCTCGAGGTGTCAGTTAAATGAGAATCAATGACAGCTAAGAATATCAGACTTCTATCTGGAGATTTTATCTGGTGGGTAAAACGGCACTCTTGTAATTCAGAACTCAGCGAACGCTGGTATGAGTTCAGTTAGCATTTTCGTCTAACTCACTTTTTGGACCAGTTTTGTTTTTTATTGTCTGAAAAAAACTTATATTCTCTTGCTGCCAACATTTTGGAGGTAATATTGTTAACAATTTTGCCAGGCAAATTTTAACTTTAAGAATATAGTCAAATTACAAAGTTGCACAGCTTTGCATCTGCAGCCCCGAGATAATAGTTAGTTTGAAGGTGCTAGAGGTCTTCCTAAGGTGCAAGCGAAATAATGTGTCTCCCACTAGATCAGCAAGGAATTAACTTGGATATAAGAACTGTTTACATTTATTGACAAGTTTGTAAAACATGTCAGTCAACATAATATTGAAAGACATACAATAATCCTCATTACTGTAAAAATGCTGGGTGATAGTACAAATTTTGACTGCTAAGCTAAGGGATTCCTGATTTATCCATTATAAATACCCATTGGGACATTTCAGTTTGTTATAGTTCATCACCAGATAGCACCACCAACTACAGTATTGGTTGTTAACTTTATATAATTTAAATGAAATTTCATTGAGGTACAACTTACGGACATTACTTTTTGTTCCCCTCTATTAGGACACGAAAACACCACAACACTACCAGTTATGTGATTTTATTTTCTTAAGTATGATGACACTAACCAGTACATGTTTTGTACAGTGTCGCTAAAAAAGGGTACAGAAACAGAGTAGTTGTATTACAGGATCTTAGCCGAAAACAAACCATAGGCGACAAGTGTTATGAAAAGCAGCTCTCATTACTTGTACTTGGGAACAAATTCTAAGTTTTTTTTTCCTGATCAGTGCTGTTACAAAAAGCAGAAACTTCCCACTTAGGTTTACAGTGCAGCTATTCATGAGTTGAAATTAATTTATTCTGGTGAACTTGAATAAGAATGGGATTGTGCTCATTAATCTGGAGACAAGTACCACTATTTGAGCTCAGTCCTGCTGTTGATCTGGTTATGCTCAAATGCACCGTTTTCGAAGGGCACTGAATGTAGACAATGAGAGTTCTCTGAAATATAATCTTGACATGTGTAACATTAAACATAAACAAGTCAAATTACATTTGTACCAATGTTTTGCGAATGGTTTCATTACACAGGTAGCGTTTTTCAACAGGCATGGTCGCAGCCACCTACAATTTAGAAACATCTGCGATGCATAGGTTTGACTCAACAAGTTAATCCACAACACCGGAACTGCAATTCCTTTGTCTAAAACTGCTGCCAGTTGTGTCACTGTAATGAATTCACTGGAACTAAATGTTTTGCCCCTCCTTTCTGCCCGTACTTCTCTCAGCGTTTTGCTACCTTTAGCTTCTTATGTTGAAGGCTAGCTAAACTACAATTGCACCAAAACTCACATCCCCGCAATAGGAATAAAATAAATTCCTGGAAATGTTGGTACTGAGCACACACCCCGAAAAGACAGAAGCTACAATAAGAACAACCATGGTTCTCCTATGTTCCGCATATACTTTTTTTTATGAACAAAAGTTAAGAAATTACTCAAATAATTTCTTAAAGGAAAACGTGGTGAGTCGCCAGCCCGTTCAGCAGCGAATAACAACTTACCTTAAACATACAGTCTTCTGGTACTTTCCGTCCACTTTGGATTGTTTTTACTGTTTTCAGGTTTAAATAGGCAAAGATTCTGGAAATGTAATGCCAACTTCTTCTTCTATAGCGTTTTCTGGCAGTTTACAAACTTTGTGTATTACCGCCATCAACTGGACGGAGATGCAATTCAGAAATTAATTTTTCTTATGTTCAAATCTTAAAATTACTTTATTATGTGCATATTTATACACTCACTCACACATACAAACTAAATACTCTCTGCTAATTTTGTATCTTTTAAATATTTAATAAGTGCTTGAATTTATCATGATTGCTGCTTCCCCAATAAGCTATATTTACTGAACTCATTACCCTTTCCAATTCTTTCTTCTCTTTTATATATTTTCTACAATAAATCAACACATGTTCTGCTCCTTCTGTTTCCTTGCAATAACAACATTCACCTAATGGATGTTTCCCTATTTATTTTTAAACCACTATTTAAACTAGTATGCCCAATCTTTAACTTGTTAATCTGCAATGCCGACTTCTTCTGTTATTATTATGGACATTGAAGTTCCAGGGTAGAAGAACTTCAATGTCTTTTATACATGGAGGATTTTAATATTTTTCTTAACGATCTTTTAGCAGTGGAGAGCGTGTTTCCATTAACACAGTGGTTCGGAAAAGCGTGGGTCTTAAATTAAACAAAGAAAAAAAGTCCACCTACTGGACTGGAGTTTTGGGAATCCTATTAAATAGAACAGCAAAGTTGTTTTATAAACGTATCATTTTTAAGTATGCAATTGTTAAACTGCTCATGACAGTTTAACATGAGCTGTCATGTTAAACAGCTCATGTTTAACATTTTAGGTTAAACATGAGCTGGTCAACCTAAAATACTCAAGGTTACTCTCTTTGGCTGTTTCTGTGTTGTTTTGGTTGTTTTCAGGAACAGCAAAACGTTTCAGAAGAAAACTGGAAATTCATGCTGTGCTTTAATAATGTTCCATTATTCATACATTCTTCTCATGTTCTTGACTTCTGCTTTGCAAAATGAGAGTTCTCTGTCTTGTGTTGGTTCTCCGTGGTCATTCAGCTAACTATTCAAATATGTTTATGCTGTATTTACATGTCCATGAATCCAAATACATTTATATAATAATATGATATTTGCTATATATTATAATCATCATCATTATCATAATCATAATAATAAACCATTTACTGTGTAGCTGAAACAGTATGTGAAACATATTACGTCTGGAGGAATTTGGTGCTTTGCAGAACAGTGAAAGCTCAATAAACTAATAAAATAAATAATGCGACAGACTGGCGACCTGTCCAGGGTGTGCCCCCCTTGAAAGATAGCTGGAGATAGGCACCAGCACCTCCTGACCCCATTAGGGACAAAGGTGAACAGAAAATGGATGGATGGATGGATGGATGGATGGATGGATGGATGGATGGATGGATGGATGGATGGATGGATGGATGGATGGATGGATGGATGGATGGATGGATGGATGGATGGATGGATGGATGGATGGATGGATGGATGGATGGATGGATGGATGGATGGATGGATGGATGGATGGATGGATGGATAAAATGTATAAAACTAATGAACTGAACCAACAGGTGGTGACACTGTAAAGGAACAACTTTTATGAAAATCTCCACCAAAATATTAAAGAATCACTTCTTATGACCCACCTTTGTTTGGCTTGGAAGCCAGACTTCTTATCAGAAATATTAAAGTAAATCTATTTATACCTGGACAAAACATGACACATGGCGTGGTAGCACAGCTGCCAGAATATGTACTATCTGTCTTCCAGAACAGCAGCCTAATTAGTTTGATTTTTTTCTTAATCAGTTTATTGTCCTTAACTTTGTGAAGTAACAGGAAGTACATTTACTTCTGCCCATTTCACCGAGAAGGATCTCGCTGCGATAAATAGAAAATCTATTTTTAAAACTGATCGGTATGAGAAAGGTATTCTATTTGTAACTGACTTAATGGATTACGTAATGGTGTTTTGTTAAATCATAGAGATTTTACCCACAAATTTAATCTGAACTGTTCTTGTAATGAATATGTAAAAGTATGCAAAGCTATTCTTGTAGCTTTGATCCATCTCATCCAAAACACCTGAAGATTTTCAAGTGTTACTTCATCTTTACCTAAATTGAAAATTGGAGAATATATTGTGACTGATAAAAAGTGTAATAATGGTATGCTTGTGACTGCCTTCAAATCTAAATTATTTAATGATTACAACAATAATATCTTGGTAACAACTAATTTGTCTTTAACTGAGAAGAGGTTTTCCAAGTATGTTAAATGGCCGGTTTCACCCAAGGTGAAAGAAACTCATTTCAAAATCTCTCACAATATTTACCCAATGGTTGAATTTTTGCACAAACGATTTAAATTTGATTTAATATGTTGAGCCTTTTGTGAATAATTCCTGAATAATCTCTATTTATCCTGTCCTTTTTCTTTTAAACTATGGAGAGACATTAAAAACTGGTTGTGCCTTAAAATTGAAGCTATCCCTGAGATAAACATCACCCACATATTGTACTATGTTGATGACCTTGGTAAATATTGTTTTCTGGCTTGTTAGATATCATATACATTGCTGTATTTTTTTTCTTAATCAGTTTCAACTGTATTACATCTCCCTGAAACATTCGAAATCTGTGTATGCAAAAAAAGTAACTGACAGTATCTCTACTTTTGTTTTGTTTTAAATCTTGCTCTGTTTCTAATAATTTGCCTTACTGTTTGTTTTTTTTTTGTCTTTAGTTTTAGCCCCTTGTTTTGTTTCTTCTTTACCTATATTGCAATGTTCCTTGTACCTCTGCGAGTCTTTGTATACTGATGCCTTAATAATATTAATTAAAAAAACAAAAAAAACAACACAAGCTGTAAGACAGATGTTAAAGGAGCGCTTACTTAAAGCTTTTATTGTATAGAGTGGCAGCATTGGTACAAGAAAATACATCTTAAATTAAAGAAATGTATTTAAAGGGGCACATTTTAAAGAAAAACGTCCTTTCATTTAAACTTTTTAAGGTTCTAAAAAAAAAAGGATCTCGCTGCAGCCATGATGAGAAGGGGTGGGACTTAAGTATCCTAGCTTCAGCTAGTTATTATTGGCTTTCACTACTGCCAAGTGTTTGGTTTCCTGGGCAGCGGCAGGAGGAGGAGCTTATCTTCTGGACTAGTTGTCTTGCCACATCACAACATAGGAAAACCAGTCGCCCGAAGCAATAAAGGTACAACAGCTAAAATACGTAGAATTACGTCCAATATGCTGGTAGCTAGAAACTAATTTAGTTTAACTACCGAATGAACTAAAATCTGGTTTAATAAGTAAAGTAATTTGCTTCGAGTTCTGTCCCAACTGGACACGGTTAGCTTAATCTAGCTAGCTCGCGTACTAGCTAAGAAGTTCTAGCAAAGAGGGAATGGAGAACTGTGAAGGCTTGATTGGAAGCATTTGGTTCCAAATATGAAAATATTTCTGTATCAGTTTAAGCGAATGGTGGCACACGAATGCAATTTGAAATTAGTTAAACATTATTAGGAGAGTCATTGATGTAAATTGAGCATTCCCTGGCTGGGACAATTGTGAACCACCTTATCTGGGAGAAATGTTTAATTTGTGTTTGAAAATAAAGCAGTGCGGTTTTAATTTCTCCAGTAGCCAATTCAGGGTGTAGTTACTACACAAGACCCCATCTAAAACGATGTAAAGGCTAAAAAGCAATGCCATTTCTGTTTTATAGAGAATAGAGAATTTCTGTTTATTCTCTATTCAAACAGTTCATTCCTCATTCAGGTTTTGTCTTGCGGCAGGTTCTGCAGCCATGGCAAAGGACCCCTTAGCCGAGGCTGGCTTCTATTTTGATGAGCTCAACAAGCTGCGAGTGCTTGAGCCTGATGTCAGCCAGAAGACTTCGGAGTTAAAGGAGGAGTGCAAAGAGTTTGTGGACAGTAAGCATGTGATCCTTTTTTTCTCAGATTTAAAGTCTGTGTTGATTCCATTCATGTTTCTCTCTTTCCAACATAAAGGACATTATGTGACACATAATGGGTGTCCAAACATGTGTCTGTGCAGAAATTGGACAGTTTCAGAAGATTGTCGGTGGTCTAATTGAGATGGTCGATGAACTGGCAAAAGAAGCAGAAACGGAAAAAATGAGGGTGAGGCAGACATAGAAAGATGCATTTTGACATAGTTCACCCCAAGGTAATTTTCCACTGCAACACACAAACGTCCCCATTCATTCTCAGAGCGTTGTAGTTCCACAGGACAGGATTTGTTTCTGTGCGCTTGCGCAGTATGAAAGAGGAGATAGCAGCACAGACAGGTTGCAAAGTGAGATAAATGTGATCGGTTTTGGTAATTGGCAACAAGAGACAGTGATTGGCGATCACCAATCATATACCTTTTCACAGAAATCGGCCGATTATGATCGGTGTGCCGATTCATTGGCACACCTCTACTTTTGATTAGTGCCATTTGGGTAGTTTTTGTTGTGTAATTTAAAAAGAGTAAACATAGATGTTTGACAATAAATAGTTTCACTCAACCACTAATCTTGAGAGAAAATTGTTTTTATCTTTCATATTCTCTAAAAATTGGCCAAAGAAATCCTCCAGAGTACATATACAGTGTGCACAATTATTATGCAAGTAGTTTTGAGGATTAATTTTATTCTACAGTATTCCCCATCAATCCAAAATGTTAATAGTGTCTCAAACCTGAATATTTAAAAAAATAAAAGTGAGATTTTGACTTTTTTAGGAACACATCTATGTGTGCACAATTATTGTGCAACTATTAGTGTACAGAATTATCATGCAACTGAAATAAAACTTGAAACTTTCCCATCTCACTTGTTTATCATCCGCTATAGTGAAAATTAAAAAAAAAATAAATAAATCGGTGACCAATGTAGCCTCCTTCTTTTCAATAACAGTTCAATAACATTTATGAAGTCTGCCAGTTTCTTGATCTGTTGATGATTACAGCCTCCCAGGCACTATTTTGAGATGTGAACTGTTTTCCTTAATCTAAATCTCCCGTTTAAAAAGGGCCCACAAGTTCTCAATGGGGTTTAGGTCTGATGAGAAAGGGGACCACTGCATTATTCTTTCATCATTAAGGCCTTTACTGGCTAGCCACATAAATGGAGTACTTTGATGTTTGTTGGAGCATTGTCCTGTATAAAAATTATGGTCTTCTTGAAAGATGCAGACTTTTTCCCTTTTCACTGCTTGAAGAAAGTGTCTTCTAAAAACTAGCAGAAGCTTTGGGAGTTGATTTTGAGTCCATCTTCAACTAGTAAAGGTCCAACTAGCTCATATTTAAAATTGTTAGCCCAAACTAGTACTCTGCATCCACCTTGCTGGCATCTAATGTGAAGTGGAGCTCTGTGCCCTTTAATGATCCAGCCACAAGCCCATCTGTCTGGCCTGTCAAGAGTTTTCAGTTTCATCTCATCAGTTCATAAAAGTTTACTTGGTGATTTTGACCTCAGAACATGCACACAAGTATTTTTTGTTGTCATTATGATTTAAAAAGAGTAAACACTGTAAGACAATAAATGGCTTCACCCAACCATGCAAAACTCAGAAATTGTTTCAATGAGACAAACTGTGAAATACTTCAAAAGGAGTGAATACTTTTGTAAGGAACTATATCAGGTATAATTGACTGAATGTTTCGATTTGACGATGAGAATTTAGATAAAATATAATTTTTTATCCTAATTTTCTATTTTTCAGGCAATTGGAGCCAGAAACCTGTTGAAATCTGTGGCAAAGCAACGAGAGGCACAGCAGCAGCAGCTTCAGGCTCTAATAGCAGAAAAGAAAATGCAGCTGGAAAGGTAAGAGGAAGAAGTGATGGGCGTTTCAAGACAATGTTCAAAGTGAAACTTAAATACGGTTTCTCAGTCCTAAGGATGGTTTTAAGGCAATTTCCACTATTGTGGAAAAGGCTTTGTTTTTAAAAAGACGTTATTCTGGTTTTGCTTTCTTATTACACATGAATAAAACAACTTTTAATGTTAAGCAAAGGTAAGTAGAGTAAATAGAAAATACAGATTTTTAATACAGCAGCCTATTATCTTTTCTATCGACTGTGTTGTTCATACAGGTGAACTTTTTCAAAGCTTCACCTCTATGAAAAAGTTATTTCCCCTGAACTCCAATACGGATATTTTTCGGAAATGTGAGCCACATATTCATGTTTTGTTTTGTTTTGTTTTAGTCCTCAAAGTCTCCCATAAATGCCAGATTTATGGGAGTTGCATTTGTCTGGTCTACTTCATGCTGTTGAATCATGAACTCTGACCTGAACTGCGGTCAATGAGTGCTGTTCTTCTGTAGATGTAGCTCTGCCTTCTTTTGTGAGCTCTTGGATGAGTTTCTCATATCTTTCTGAAGTATTCTTGGTTAACCAACCCTTTCTCCAAAAGCTCCAGTTCCACATTCCACGTTTTCTACATTTGTGGATATTTCTCACTGTGGACTGCTCAAGTCTAACAGTCGTAAACTTTATAAGCTTCTTTTTAAGGAGATTTTATGTTTCTTCAAGTAGAGCAGTAATCAGGTTTGTGTGTGGCAAGAAATATTGGAGCTAGGATTCTTAAAAACTGTTCTTCATAATTTAACAAGGATAATCATATAAAACTGCTTTCTACATTGAATTAGGTTATTTTTGTCTAACGTTATTAGATTGTACTTGTATAATAGTTTAATGATCTAAGCATTTATGAGACAAGAAAGCAAAAATAAAGTATTATGAAAAATAGCATTGACTAAACTAAGAACAGGCTGATGCTGTTCGATTTCATTCTGTTTTGTTTTTTTTGTGAGTGAGTCATGTTCTTATTTCAGGTACCGTATTGAGTATGAAGCCCTGTCCAAAGTAGAATCTGAGCAGAACGAGTTCATTGACCAGTTTATTCTGCAGAAGTGATGACATGACTCAGCAACACCGCAGCCTGTTTCCAGAGTGCCTGTAGCAGTCCAGTTTCCTTCTGCTGCAACCTCTTTTCAGAAACTGCCAATGAACTCCAGCTTTAAAAAGAAACGCACACACACACACACACGTCACCGGTTAACAACACTTATCTCAGATATGGCTGTGTGTGAGACAGACAGCAGCTGACTGAAACATCTGCAGCAAACCTAGAATTTCCATAAGTGGAGTCCTAGAATGCCTTCGGAACATTTAGTTCACACCAACTGGATTGGCATCCATGATCACTTTAAGGAAGATGGAGCTATTTATATGCAAAAAAAATATTTATAATGAACATTATTTATACTGAAAGATTGCTATGTACATCTAGTTTTATTACCTTTTCTATCGACTGTGTTGTATTTGTATGCATTTGTAAATAAATTGAATTTAATACAAGCAGATCAGGATTCATTCCATCATTCTAGTGAAACAGCCAGTCATGTCTGTGTCATAGTTGCAATCTTCATCAACCATCCTGACGGTTTTACTTGAAATGTTGTTTTCTGCTAAAATGTTGCAGATGAGTCTGTAATGTTTTATATCCATCCCATATCATATTCAGAATACATAAATAAAGAATTTTGAAACTCCTACAGTTGACCATGTTGTTTTTCATATAAACCAGGTGGCATTTTCACTGTACAGGAAGCATTGGGAATGTCGTTGAAGGCACTCCTGGATCAGTTTTTCTGTAATTGTGTGCATGCTTTGTCTTGTCAAAGCCCCTGTCAGTTTTTGCAGATGGCTGCTCTGGTTCTGCTGAAGGTTTCTTCCTGTTACAGATTTCCCATCCACTGTTATTACAAGCGTGTCCAGGAACGATTGCTGCAGTCAGGATCATGAAGCACGAGGCTTCCTTAGATGGTAGACTTCAGTTGGAATAATAAACTAAACTTGGAATATTTTGTGTAAAACCTAGGATGGAATTGGACTTTAAGTGAATGTTTATCTATGACTGAAATACCATGTTTGTGTATAAATTGTTTCTTCTGTAAAGTTCTTGGAGATTTCTTGTGAATTGGTCAAATTGAATTCAGTCAGAAAGGAAGAAGTCTGTTTTTTTCTGCTGTGTTTCTATAGTAACATCAGTTTTAAATGTCATGTACACATCTGCATACACATCTCCACTATATTGCATCATGTTACTACTACAAACTTTAATGAATTATAGTGAGATAGTATTATACAACATTCTAAAATCTTTCACAAATTAAAATATGCAATGTGGTAGATCTGGGGTCCCTTTAATCTGGTGCAGCTGACTGCTCTCACTAGTTAATTGGCAGCCACCAAACCTTCAATTCCACTACAGAACTGTGCTGTTTTGTATTGGCCAGTTACATTCAGTCCATTGAAGTTTCTGGTTGTCATGTCACATGTGTCTAAGAAGAAAATTGTTCATGTTGAAACCAGAAGACCTGGAACACCAAAAGCCGCACAGCAGCATTTAGCTTTGAAATAATGAACAGTAAACTTCTTGAATTGAAATAATTTATTGGAAAAAAATTCTTTACAGCACATGATGTCCTTGTGGCTGATGGAGGCTACTTCTTCTTGGTATACTGTAAATAAATATGAATTTAAAATGATGACCATGGATGTAATAAAAACTGAATTTTCAGCTTGCCACTCTCACTTTATCTAAAATCCATTCTGCATCCTGGATGGCCCTCTGGATGATCAGTTGTATCCTCTTTGGATCGTCTTCGTCTGAGTGGCTGTTGTAGCCCTAGAAATAAGCAGCAGAGGATTATATTTGTGTTGGTTTGAAAGACACTGTTTATAAATCTAGAGAAAGATTTAATCCCCAACTTCTTGGGTTTTATGTAGATGATAAATGTTGATTTTAACATGAAACATTGCTGCTTGAGAGGATTGCTTAAAGTTCTTAAACTAAGGTGAGCAAATCGGTTAGTATAAATGAATAATATGGAGCATCTCATTAATTGTGTTTCCATTACACATATACAAAAATCTTTGTCTATACTGAGGTAATGTTGACAATTTTACAATTGTGATGTTTCTATTAAATAGATGAAATGAAGATCACATGTGAATAAGCTTGTGCATGCATTGCATCTTTAAAAACATGGTAGGGATGGATGTAAACCGTTTCAGTGGAGGAAACTAGTATTTGATACAAGTTCTCCCACTTGCAAAGCATGTTAAAGTATCATTTTAATCATAGGTACTGTTCAAATGTGAGTGATAGAATCTAAAACAAAAATCCAGAAAATCATATTTTATGATTTTTAAGTAATTAATGTGCATTTTATTGCATGTATTTGATATATCTAAAAACAAACAAAAAAAACCCTCAAACAACATAAACCTTTGCTTGTAATTACAAATATCAGAATTTTCCTGTAGTTCTTGATGAGGTTTGCACACACTGTAGCAGGGATTTTGGACCACTCTTCCATACAGATCTTCCCCACATCTTTCAGGTTTTGAGGCTGTCGCTGGGCAACAGTGGTCTTCAGTTCTCTCCATGGATTTTCTATAGAGTTCAGGCCTGGAGACAGGCAAGGCCACTACAAGATCTTGAAATGCTTCTTACTGTCTATACTCACTCATTGGTTATCCTGGCTGTGTGCTTCAGGTTGTTCTCATGCTGGAAGACTCAGCCATGACCCATCTTCAACACCTTCACTGAGGGAAGGAGGATGTTGGCAAAGACCACCTGATACTGTTGCTGTGTATTCTGAGCTGATGTCTCACTTTCCTCGTGGTCATTAATTCCCCACAAGGAACTGCAAGGAAGCCCAGATTGAGGGAGAATAACCGCCATATTTAACTTCTTCCATTTTCTTAGAATTGCACCAGTAGTTGCAAATCTCACTTTGATGGCTTCCATTTGATACTGTGCAAAAAACACATGCAAAACATTGAGCTGTTTGTCTATTCTCCAGTAGCCCATCCCAGCCTTGTGCAGATCTGCTGCTTCATCCTGATGTCTTTTTACAGCTCTCTGGTTTTGACCATTGTGAAGTTTGTCTGATTGAGTTCTCAGTCAGGTGTACTGCAAATACAGGTAATGAACGGAAAACAGGAGGGCTTCTTAATTGCTGTTTTAGATTCTGTCAGGGGCTGCACAATGGCGGGTTGGTAGCACTGTTGCCTTGCAGCAAGAAGATCCTGGGTTCGATTCCCGACCCAGAGTGTTTCTGCATGGTGTGTACATGTTCTCCCTGTGCATGTGTTACCCTGTCCTGTCCACAGTCCAAAAATATGTCAGGTTAATTGGTCTCTAAATTCTCCTTAGGCGAGTGTGTGTGTGTGTGTGTGTGTGTGTGTGTGTGTGTGTGTGTGTGTGTGTGTGTGTGTGTGTGTGTGTGTGTGTGTGTGTGTGTGTGGTTGTTTGTCCTGTCTGTCTCTGTGTTGCCCTGCAACAGACTGGCAACCTGTCTGTTGAAATGTCTCGTGGGAGATAGGCAAAAGCACCCAGGAGACAAGGGACCAGTGGTGTTCCTTGTCCCATCCATCTTCTGTACACAAGGTTGTACAGAAGATGGATGGGAAGGATTCTGTCACTCCCACTTTGTAACTTGGAGGAGTGTTTCAAATACTTGAACATCAGACACATTCATAATAATTAACCATCAAAGGAGACTTCTGTGTCTCACTTTGATGGCTTCCATTTGATACTGTGCAAAAAACAACCCCATTCCAGCCCAAAACGTTTGTATTACAAAAACTTGAGTTTTTTTTTCTTTTTTAATTTGCATGTTTCTATTGAGTTTTCTTAATTTCAACTTCTGCAATTTTATGTTTGATGACACAGCTAGTGATGCTTTATCAAAGGGACAACTTGCTTAAGACAACATGATCCTCCAGCCAATCAGAACATATGAAAGGCTTACCTGTCGTATGGCGTGCCGGTAATGCTGCTGCATGGCTGCCGATGGTAACTGCCTGCAGCATCGCAGCAGGTGTCGATAGAGCTGCACGGGTGTGTGGATCAGCTCTGTCCCAGCTAAAGGCGCCATTTCTTCTGCCTTAACAGGAGACTGCTACAGATAAGGTAAACTACTCATTAGTTTGGATCAGGGTGATGAAAACATAATAATTATTCTGAACAAAGAGAAAAATAACCTGTAGCCTTCATATTATAAACAGTTAAAGAAATGTGTTTAATTTTTTTTTAGCTTTTGTACCTCAAATTAGAACTGAAATCACCAACTATCACCATGAAGTCTTTTCATCTCCTCCGGGATGAGTGCCCATACTTCAAATGTGTAAACAATACCTTGTTTACACATATTTCCCAAACTGTTAGTTCTAATCCCGTCTGGAATTTACAGAAATAATTAAATTCTGTCTGCAAGACAGCTGGACTGAAATATTCACATCTTCTGAAACCTTTGATCAGAAAAGAAAACTGTTCTGGACTAAAGGAAATGCTTTACCTATACAGTATGTTTCACATAACTTCACTTCGTCTACTGTCTGTTCTGCATTCTACGTTTTTGCATGTTGAGAGCAATTCAATATGCGGTTATAGCGCAGGGAGCAGTCTCTACACAGAACAATTAAGAATTTACGATTACGTACTCACTACGAACAGGACCGAGCTTACTGTGTTCTGAACGACTGCCGTCAGCAGATATCCAGATTCTTCATGGTCTCCCTGAAAGTACTCCTTCTCATTTTGTTTTTTATTGCCGATGGCAACCAACTTAAGGTGCATTTACCGCCACCTACCAGACTGGAGTGTGGTCATCAATGATCTCAGAGGGAATTTAATAATATATACCTCAATGGTATGCATGAATTTGCAAATTTACATCCACACGCACTTACATCCATACGCACTTATATATATATATGATAGATTTCCCCTCACTTTTGCCTAAAGGAATACTTAAGTTAATAATATCTGATTTCAAGACTTATTTTTGCTCATTTTTCTTAATTTCCTCCTATATACCTAAATGAACAGGAATCCTTAGTTATTGCTCTTTTCCTTTTATATTCAGTAAGATTTTTGGTAGTTAAATTTTAATATTTTAAATATTATAGAAAAATAATGTTTTTTCTGAACTAAAAATCTTATCTGGAAATAATCCCAATTCATAAATAAACCTTTAACTACTCTACTACATTCATCATTCTACCAAAAAACTACTTTTTTCTTACCTTTTACTTTTATTTTTGGTATGCTAGAATTTGCAGCATTTAAAATATGCCTTTTAATGTTACCATGTGACTGGTTTTCTCACAGCTTATTTTACATTTTTGCCAGTTAGCTTATGTGTGTGCTCAGCTGAAAATGTTTCTGCTTACTGAGACTCATAGAAGCCTATTTCTACACCTCTGTAAAGTCTTTACTTGATGATTTGTGCTGCCTTCAGAGGAGGATGACGGTATCATCCAGTCTGTAATCATCACTGCAAACAAGGTCAGGTATATTTTAACTGTGAAGTTCCTCACAGTATTTCATGATATGAGGAGAAATGTTAAATGTGAAATTGACCTTTTTGAGTTATGTTATTCACACACACACAACACAAACACACCCACACACATATATAAAAAATTCCCTTCTCACCCACCGCGGGTGGTTCTTATCCTCTGAGCTCGGGTCCTCTACCAGAGGCCTGGGAGCTTGAGGGTCTGCAGTATCTTGGCTGTGCCAAGGACTGCACATTTCTGGACTGAGATGTCTGATGTTGTTCCTGGGATCTGTTGTAGCCACTGCTCCAGTTTGGGGGTGACTGCCCCGAGGGCCCCAATGACCACCACTGTGGTCTTCACTTTCCAGGCCCTCTCCAGTTCCTCCCGGAGGCCCTGGTATTTCTCCAGTTTCTCGTGCTCCTTTTTCCTGATGTTGCAATCACTTGGTATTGCTACATCTACCACAACGGCTTTCCTCTGTTGTTTATCCACTACGACAATGTCTGGTTGGAGAAATGTGCAGACCTTGGCACAGCCAAGATACTGCACAGGACCCTCAATCTCCCATGCATCTGGTAGAGGACCCGAGCTCAGATGATAAGAACCACCCGCAATGGGTGAGAAGGGAATTTTTTTTATTTAATATAAAATTATGGAAGCTGGAAAACACATACTACTGTCCATTTAGATGGATCATAATTGTTTTGCATTTACCTATTTTCAGGACAAGAGTACTTTCCTTCTGGTTTTGGATGCAAAGACATTCAAGGAGCTGGGAAGGGCTGTGCTGCCAGTCAACATCCCATATGGCTTCCATGGAACATTCTACTGAATGTTCCATGGACATTCATTAAAATGTCCATGGAACATTAAAGAGGCAGTCTACCTACCTCTTTAATGGCAGGTAGACTGCCATTAAAGAAGGCAGTCTACCTGCCTTCTTTAATGTTCTTGTCTAATCATACATTACAAATACCTTCACTAAACATTTAATGATAGACTGAAACCCTTCAAGGATTTCTGTTCATGTGTTGAATGCTAATGTTTTGCTTATATGACAAAAAAAAGTTTACGAATGTTGATACTATGAAAGCTTTAAGCACGATGCACCCTGATAGTGTGAGAGTGTGTGTATGCTATTGTACAACAGGGCATGTGTAATGAAAAGTATACTTAAATAAATGCTGTGACTCTTTGTAGTGTAACCGGAGCTGAAATAAGTGGAGAAATTTTGAATTCATTTAACATTTTATTTCAGCAGAAAGATAAAATAATTTTGTAAAAGAATTCTCTGTCATTTTTTTTTCACAAAGAAGAAAAATATGTTTCTATATTTTTATATTCTAAGTCTAGATTTAATTAAAACGTAGGTCTTTTAACACATTTCCTATTGAACTGCAGACATGTCACATTTAGACCACAAGCAGGGTGACCGGCGAAATAAAACAAACACACCTGCCTTATATTATACTTAACTGGTAATCACCAGCTGAAAACACCAGATTTAACTCTGCAGTTTATTAGAAATTAGAGCCAAAGTTTGCCTCAGGTTGCACTTCTTCTCTTTCAGGTATGACTCCAGGTTTCGCGCTTCTGTCAGAATGCCCTCCAGCTCCTTCATCTGTGTCGTGTCTGCTGCTGCTCTCTCACTGGAACAAACCAGACTGACTGTAAAAATATGATCATCCTCTTAAATCAGGGAAAAAGTTACACATCCTGATGTTTTATAAGGTTTATTTAAACAATCAGTTTAAAGAAACCTGAACGACTGGCGATTACACACTAAAAACCTGGATCTGCTGAAGCATTACAGACTACTGGATCCTTTCAGAACAATGAAAGCTGACAAAGAGCATCAAACTCAAACAGTTTTAAGGGCAACAGCTTGAAGGAATACACACCAATGAGTGCAGGTAATAGAATATATTAGACTGTAAACTTAGATTATGCTGACTGTATATGACATTGTTTGATGGGGTTAGGAATGACTCAATGTTGACTTTAAACATGTAATCTCTTTTTTTTCATAGCACGAAATCCAGTGCAGTCATGCGTTTGTTATGCAGACACAAAGAGTTTTCATTTTAAAGTTGCAATATAGGCGTTGCCAGGTCCCAGCCTCTATTGAGAAGCTAGGCTGATGATCAGTTTAGACTACATGACTGCAGGTGTTTGACTGTGATAGAGATTGGGTCGATTTCCCTCACACACTCACACTCTTCACTCCATCTCATTTGGTGCCGACTCACCTGGCAGATTAACCACAACCAGAAACAGATGCAGACTGTCATTGAGGAGTAAAATCATGTAGAGCACATCCAGTTTTATTGTTATTGGACTGCATCAGTAAAGCATTTGAGATGAAGATCTGTCACGATCTTCACTGACAGCCAGATGAATAATCTACCTCAGCACAGGCAAAATGTTTTGTTTTTTTTTATCCCAAACCCTAAGGAAAAGGTTAGTGCTTTCAACTGTAGCAAAGGAGCGCTGCAAGAGGTCTTGCTGGTACGGGTAGCCCCTTACCAGCTACCCAGCTGGTAAAGAAAGCCTTTTGTCTTTGTCATGACAGGGACATGAGTGAATGAATGGCTAAAAAAATTTCATGCAGTCTAGATTTATAAGCAGATCCAGGTTTTTTAAGGTTATGAGTCACTCTTAAACTTTTAATCAGCTGATGTAGGGATGATCAATATTTCAAAAAAATATCACAATATATTTTTCTTAAGCTTCCATGACAACCTCAGAGACAATATTTCACATTTTCAGCTTTTTCATTTGTTTTTATAATTTGGCCAAACAAATATGGAATTTCAAAACAGTTGCTTTTTTGAGTTCAACTTATAAACTAACATTAGAATAAGAAATATTTTTGTAAATAAAATCATATAATATGTTTAGTGCATCAAAGAAAATATAAAATAGAGCAAGTATAAATGTTAACTAATCATGGCCAACACAAAGCAGTTTGAAATCAGTTACCAAGTGTAACTAAAAAAATACCCAAATAAAACAAACTTGCAGTTCAACTGAACATGAGTTTTAGAAGATGTTAAAAAGTATTTCCCCTTATGTTTTTTATAGAACACCTACATTATGTACAAAGGTAAGAATCTTATTTCAATATGAAAAATAATCTTACTTCTAAAAATGCTCAACACCAAAATACATGTTATATAAAATAAAAAAAATCCTGCACACAGTAAAAGCTTGTGCTCACATCCTAATGATCTGGTTCTTATTTTTATTTCTTCCATCTGCCACAGACATCTCCATTGAAGTAATAATTTCAATTGGATTGAAGTTATTAATTCAATTAATTAATAATTAAAGTTTTAGCTTTCATATTCCCGCATAATTGCAGTTGACAACCACCTCCACCCCAAGATCCATTTCTCCTGCACTTCCTACCACTGCACTGCTTGCTTTGCTTTACCAACAGTGAGGAAAGTTTGGTTAATTTTTTCCCTAAAATAATATCTGATTCGGGACACAGAGCAATAAGCACTCTTGGTTCTACTGATTTGTTCTTGATTTAGGAAACTGATATTCTCCATCTAGCTAGCTTCTTCTATGTTCTGGAGTAATCATCGTAAACTTGTACCTGCCATCCAAAAATGGCAAAATGGACAGAAAATGTTTCTTCATATACCCGGAACTTTGAGTTATTTACTTTTTAGGAAGACTTTGGTATTTCAGAAAGTCTTTTTGCCATAGGTGACTGACCGGTTTGTTCTTTCTATGTGAATAGGAGAGATGAGCAGAAGCAGAGCTGAGCTCCAAGTAATCAAGTAATGGCGGGTATGAGAGCTGCAGTGGCCAAAACACTACATCTTTCTCTTATTGCCGATATCAGCTAATTCTATGAGATTCGGTCCAGTTTAGAGTGTGGACCAGCTTTACCAGCTTCTTATTTGTTATAATTGCAGCTGGCAAACAACTATAGAAGCAGGTCAGGCTCAGTTTTTTCTTCTTTCATATGATATTGCTATATTATTTTTTTTCACCAGTGTCAAAAAGTCCACCAGTGTTATTGTAAGCAAGATGATGTAGCACACCTCTAAGCAGATGAACAATCTCAGTTAAAATGCGGTTTTCAGTCATTTGCCTACTATTCTATTTGCACTGTCTTTTCTAGTTTTTTTCCTTCTGCATTTGAAGCTCACTGGTTATGATCTCCAGAATGCAGTTTGAATATTTGCAATTTCTTCACTGGTATTGATATTTTTTGCAGAATTGTATCTGACAGTTAAAACTGTAGCAGTGCTTGTGGTCAAAAACTGTGTTGAGAAAGTGTGATGTAAACAATTTCATTGGGGTGGTTAACTGTAACACTCTGTAACACCTATGTGGTCATAGGCTAATCACCAGACATCCAAAACAAGCTATCACAACCCTCAAGCTCCAAGTCAGAGTAACATAATTAAAAACTGGAATAACTTCAGGATTACCGTAAAAGGTCAGTAAAGTTTGTAAGCAGCATGCTGATCTCTCGTCCTGCACCTGGAGCAAGAAACAAAATGTCAGATAATAGTAATCTTTCCCTTCTAGTAGTAAAAAGGAACTATTATATCTTTTATATATGTTTTTCACCAGCTGTAAATGATCTAAGGTTAGTCCTGGACATCCTGTTTGTTTTACACAGCAGCTTTCTACTACTTGTGAGAAAGACATACCTGCAGCTGTGGCATCAAATGAACCGGCTGACTTCAGAGTAGATGCTTCAGAATGAGCTTTTTTCTTCTTTGGTGGAGATTTGTCCCGATATAAATGTGGACAATCCATCTGCAGCAAGGAAAAAAAAAAAGAATACTTAAAGCTTGTCATGGCAGTTTTGTTCCTCTTAATCTACTGTATCACTGTATCATCTGTCAAACATGAACACATGTTAAAAACAGATTTCTCAAAATGGGATATCCAAGGTAAAGTGATACATGGTTTTGAAAATGTATTACAAAAAATAGTAAATGTATGCATTGTATTCACATACAACAGACCTTTTTAATCGAATACCTCAAAATAAAATTCTCTCTCCCCCCGTCACCACCGCACACCATTTTCTACCTCGTTACATGCCTTGTTTAAACCGAGTGACACCAGAGTATGTCGCCTATGCATGTAACCCCTAAGACAGGGGTACCCAAACATTTTGAGACCAAGATCTACTTTTTCTTTCACCAGCCAGCAGCGAGCTACCACAAGACACAAAGTTATCAAAATTGTAAATGAAACTCTATTGACTTATTTTATACCCAAATATACAATACACATACTGAAGTGGTATAAAATCTAATGCAGTTTCTTCCTCATAGTTTTCTGATACTAGAAGGAGATGGCTAGTTTCTTACCGCAGAAACTTGTTGCAAACTTTAGGATAGCAGGCATCAATAAGTTATGGTACATCTGAAATTTAGTTTTATGATTTAAATGTGAGACAGCAGATGAATAGGAGGAACCATAGAAAACTGTAAAGATAAAAGCCCATCTTCTGAAGTTGGGATATTTTTTTTCCAACAGGTAAAAGAGGTGTCACTTCAAGCTAGATTTTGGACTGGATTTTATTTCAGTGTCAATTATGAATGTTAGTTCCTCATTGTCAGCAGCAACAAGCTATGCAAGTTGTAAAAGCTTCTCATTTTGGAGGAAGTCTCATACGTAGTCAATAAAGCTCCTCTCAAACTCTGGATTCAAGGCAAAATTTTTATGTACGACAAAAAATTTAATTTCACATAATTGTTGTGATAGGAGCCATTTGTTTGCTAAATACTACATTAAATGTCCTATTTGACATTTTTTGTGAATGACATTCGCAAACAAGGTAATTAGTCCAATTTTGTCATTTATTGAACATAATGCTATAATGTCCCATAGCAACGGTAAACAAACGTAAAATAACTTGAACAAGTGAGCAACTCAAAACCACAATTTTTTTTCTTCCTTAGTCTGTACTTGGAGATTACGTTAAAAACATAATATTCAGTTCGCTACAATATTTTGTTTTCAGAGTTGATGTTTATTTTGCGATTAGCTGTTAGCACTCTCCTCAACACAGCAGTGGTTGAGTAGATATTTTAAACTCCTCCTCTGCTAGTGATGTCAGAGATTCGGTCTGTAGGTCACCTGTTTTTAATGGAACCAAAACGCACAATATTGTGCAACACCATGTTGGAATAATAATTACTGTGATTATTATTTTTGTTGGATTATTAATTTGAACATGTTTTGTAGAGTTCTTCTTCTTACCTTTAATAAAGTTCCAAATGTTTCGGATCTTAGTGAATATTTTGATAAGCGCTTCATAAGCCTCCTGGCAGTGTTCACTTTGTCTCTTACTGCAAAAAATCAAATAAAAACCTTCCAGAGATCGACCGGTCTATCGTGACCGACATATTAAGGACCCCTGCTCAAAGGCATTCAGATATTGCATAACACTCAAGTGAATGCTGGTAAATTGCAAGCCGCACCTCTTTGGGTATGCTATCCAATCGGCATCCACTGAAAATACACCCTTGCAAGGTACAGTGTTTATCACAGAGCTGATTCAAGGGACCTAAATATAAATATGGGACCTAAATATGTGACCCTGCCACATATTTTTTAAGACACAATTTTTATTTGTAACAACTTTTGAAAACCTTGTATCCTTTTCCTATCATTTCAAAAAGTTATTTCTGCTGGTTTGTCACGTAAAGGTCAATGAACTTTATAGATGTAACAAAATTGCAAAGATGTAAAAAGTTGCATAAATATGCTTATTTTATCCATACCTGCTTGTCCCTGTATGAAATGTACTCTTTCATGAGAAACTCTCTGTCATGAAAGACAACTTAATAGGGCTCCAACTATTAAGTTGGAGCCCTATTAATTCCTAATCAATTTTAGGAATTGATTATTCTATCGATTATTAACGATGAGTAAACCCTTTATTCAGACAAAGAAATTGGAATTCTTCAACTGAACCACTTAAATAAGTTGTTAAATTGAGTGATGCCTCCCACCCTTCCTCCCATACACTTCTTTTATTACCCCTCCCCCCTTTTTTCTCTTTTATTTTATTTTATTATCTTTATACTTGGTCTGTACATATTTTGTCCTGTTCAGTTATGTAAAAAAGCTCAAACAAACAAACAAACAAAAACAACTTAGGACGTGAATTATATGCCTTTCCAGCTGTTCACTCATTATTTCTTTTGTATTTGTATCTCCTTTTCTGTCTGTGATGGAAAGGTTGTGTAATATGTAATAATAAATAGTAATTTTGTGACATAAGTAGTTTGAATTCCTGTTGTAATGTCCCCTTTCCTCCAAATAAAAAAATATATTAAAAAACACTTCAATAATATTTATCATTCCAAAAAATATGTCAATTTACTAGAATATTAGAATTATATTTAAAAAAATTATATTAATCTAAAAATTCAATTCATTTTAAATAAGAAAGAATACATTTTATTGTCTTAAATGGAATGCTTTACTGAACACTTGCAAAGGATGCACCAGCGGATAAATATTTCTAACATCAACATGAGAAAGCTCAACCCTTTCTGCTTGACTTAGGATCAAACACAGTGTAGAGCTAAGTGCTGACTATTTTTTGTATTAACCAATTAATAACTGGATAGAAAAATATGAACATTTATTTTGAGTAATTTTAATGGGGTGAAGCTAAAATTATGCCAATGGAAGAGTTCTGGATACAACAGATTTGTAAACAAAGAAGGTTTTTATCTTAAAGGTCAAGTGTATTTAATTTTTGTAGTTTATGCTTAATTACTACTGTGGGTGTGATCTTTGTTCAGTAAATGGTATTTTGTTGAGTCTCCAGTTAATTGATTACTAAATTAGTTGATGATGATTTAATTAATCATTTAATAACAATCTGATTGTTTCATTTCTATTTTTCACATACATTTCTTATTGTGTAAAGTTTTTTAACATTAACACTGAAAGCGTGACAAATCTGTGGAATGCAATGTTGTGTAACACTGTCACAAACTAGTTTAGGAAAATATTAAATAATATTAATATCCATCCATCCATAATCTGTTCGCCCTTGTCCCTAATGGGGTCGGGAGTTTCTGGTACCTATCTCCAGCTGCGTTCCGGGAGAGAGGCAGGTTACATCCTGTAAAGGTCGCCAGCCTGTCGCAGGGCAACAACCATGCACACACACACACCTAGGGAGAATTTGGAAAGACCAATTAACCTGACAGTCATGTTTTTGGACTCAGGGAGGAAGCTGAAGTACCCGGAGAGAACCCACACATGCACATTCCGTGCAGAAAGACCCTGGGCCGGCAATCGAACTCAGGACCTTCTTGCTGCAAGGCAACAGTGCTACCAACTGCGCCACTATGTAGCCATAATATTAATATAAAAAGCATTTCATAAAAGAAAAAATAAACATTTTTTTATGGCCATAATGTCTTCTCAAGATCAGTAACATGGAAAATTGCTTCTTATTTGATACAATGAGTACATGGCTGTGAGAAGATTCCTGCAGCTGAGTAAACAGTTGAATGTGTGCATGAAGTAATTTCTGATGTTCTAACCTCTTGGGAAGTTGTTTGGTTTGTCCCTTTGTTGCTGCTCAGCGTCTGCTTGGCTACTGCTGGTGGCATCAGTTTTCCTGCCATTGTTGCCATGTCTTTCATTACACTGTAAACAAGACATTTAGCAAGTCAGTGGCTATTATTACAAGTATAAGGTCACGTTAGCATGAGTTCAATTCAGCTAAACACAAACATTGTAAGGTTCAGTATAAAAAGTGCTAAATAAATGTATCTATCAGTTTATATTGTTGGAATATTCAACTAGTTGTGGAATATTAGTGGTTTTGCTGGTAGCTTGTCCATTATCAATGTTTAAAGATAAATATAAAATATTATTTGCATTCACTTTTACAGCATAAATTTGTGACAATCATTATACCTCCACAAATACTACTGCATGTGTTAATAAATTATCTGTATGAGGACAACCAGAAGCTGCTTATTACACATGTCAAAAGTTATAAAGTTGATTTGTATTAAACAACTTTATTCTCACACTTGCTTGTAATTTATCAGCAATTCTAATTTCTATTTCTCGACCTTTATTGCTAAATACAAGCTAACATTATCCTGAGGAGGAAAAATAAATATTAGCAAAACAAGCTAGTCGCCAGCCTGTTGCTAATAAACTGCATAAAAAAATGTAACAATGATTGTTTACAGGTGACTACTCACAAGCTCACTTACAAGTGCAAAGGATCTGTTGAATAATTAAATATATTCATATATTATTGCGTTTTCAAACACAGCCGAACTGGACGTTATTTTCTAATTAATTTTAGAGGTCCACAAAACAATAGCGTGCGTTAACCGTGGTGGATTCACGAAAACATCGGGCCAAATAACTGCGCAACTTTTCTGTGGCTTTTGAAATTTAACCCATTAATGCCTGAATTCATATGCAACTGTATGGGCGGGCATTGGGGGGCATTGCTCGCCCACAGAGTCAATCGTTCTCTTTTTTTTTTTTACCTCAGAGTGACCAACTTTCTATTTTTCCGATATCGATTTGATACAGTACAGGTTCCCGCACTTCCCGTATCTGTGCCCTTTGTTTCCCGCAAAAGAAAACAAAGGGCACCTTACAGCAGGTCAAGTTTACTTAAGTAACTTTTTGAGAAAAAAAGATGCTTATAAATACGGAAGATGATTAGTGGCACTGAAAAAAAAAGAATTCTGACTTTAATCTCTGAATTCTGAGATTAAAATCAGAATAGTTGTCTTTTAAGCATGTCATTTAAAATAGTTAAATATAGGGATTTCTGGTCTCTCACACCTGATGTAATGATATCTGGGTATCTATTTTGGCAGTGTACTGTCTCATAGCATAGGTACAGGTGAGCTACAAGTCAAATTATGTGTTATGATCAAGGTTTTCCCCCCGAAAATTGCTAAGCCTAAAAGATGTTAAGTTGACAGAAGATGTAAATTATATGTTGTGGGAAGACATCGCCAGTAAAATGCTGTATTAGAAATTTGTAGAAATGATCATTTTATGTAATTACTAGATATTACTAGATAATGAAATACTACTTTGGAACAGAACACTGTGCATTGTTTAAGTTTTTTCATACAAAAATAATACATCTATAATTTGTACGGGTAAAATATGAAAGATCCAATAGGTATGAATACCTTTTCATATCTATAAAGTTTTGTTTCTACCTCACTTATAAAAGGAATTTCCAGGCAGTTTAAAAAGCTGGACTTAACTCTTGGCATTTGGGGGCAGGAGGTTAACTACTGTGTATTTTTTCCCATTTAGAGACTTCAAATGTACTTTTTAAAGTGGAGCAGTCTGAGCACTCCAACATTACCGTTGGACTGGTGTTTGTGGACACTGTGATTTTGTGTGAATTATTTGTTTATTTCACATTCGTTCGATTAGTTTCGTTTCATGGAAACGCAGGCTCTTAATAACAGCCTTTGTGAACGTGAGTTGTAGATGTTCATAATTCCCACAGCCCTTGAACGCAGCATCATTGGCATCACTTGCCAGTAGAAGGAGCTCTTTCGATCTCCCCTTATACAGGAGTCAAACATACATAAACATGGCGAAAACGCAGGCGGACAAGATGCTGTCTTCTCTCTGGTATTCCATATGCTTCTCGATCCTGGCACTTTCCGAGGGAACCCCGCCGGCCCTCCATCTTCACCAGGAGCGACACTACACCCTTCCGCAGAACAGAGGCTTTTTCACCGTTGAAGCGAATCTGGGTTTATTCGCGCGAGATGGAAGAAGCACCGCGGTTCCAGCGCTGCCTCTGACTGCTCAAGTTGCGTCCGATTCAGACGCCCAGGGGGAGCATCGGAGCCGACGGAGCGCTGGCAAGTCGGCCATGCCAAAGGTTTACGGCCAGGTAAAGCAACCCACGATGCAATCCGGTGAGGCTGGGGTAATTTGAGCTCCATGGATCATCTCAATATTTGTCGACACAAATAAGATTTCACAAAACCAAAAGCATATGACAAAAAACAAAAAAAAAAAACAAAAAAAAAAAACAACAAACAAACAAACAAAAAAAAAAAACATCCAAAGCCAAGTGACATAACCACTAAAGTCCTGTGTAGTTTGTCGAATAAAAATACTCCAGGACAGTCCAGGGAATTCAGCCTGAGGACGATTTTCAGTATTAATTCAGATTGAGGTATAAATTTAATTTGTTTTGAAAACCTGCAGGGTTTCTTCTTGGCGTTTCTGCTTAGCTAACAGACATGGACATTTCTCACCAGTCTTCACCATAAGCTCGCATTAGTCCAACTTAAATGTGATAAATTTGTTTTTGTGCTGTTTAATCTTGCTCAGGGTAGTGCTGAGGAGGTGTTTACAATGTTGCACAGTTCAATGAACATAGACAAACCAGCAGCCTGCAAATGGCAGCCTGTTCAGAGTAAGAAAGTAAATTCAGATCTTTCTAGAACCCACTTACAAATTTGCAAACATCAATGTGTCTGTCTGCATGTTCCTGTTATTAGCTGGAGAGGGAAGCATGGTGTTTCCACAATAAAGAGACTATTGTGGTGTTTACAGGTATGGACTCTTGGCTAACTAACTGTTGGTTTGTTTTCCTGGGTGCTCAAGAAAATACAGCACTGCAAGGATTTTACTGTCATCCAGCACCGAAAATACTGGAAGGAAAATGACTTTGCAGAATGCTGTACAGGTATGCATTAAACAAGAGCTTGGAATAATTGATACTTCAATAAGAGCTGAATCAGAATGAGGAAGTGATCTCATCCTGCCTTGGTCAGAGTAAAGGAGGCCTCTGTTTGCTGAAGGGGTCCGCTGTGAGTTTGCATCACTGATTAGGAATGGCGCAAGTCCTCAGAGGTGCTAGCTTTTCTTTGTCATTCAATAAAAGCCATCCATTAGTCTGACATCCTGGGTGTGACTGGTGAACGCTCTTCATCTTCCAGAATTACACAGCTGTTGAGCAAGAAAACACTTTAAGGGAACGAGTGCAGTACCACAGCAGCATGCAAGTTCAGGAAGACTTGGAGAAAGAGGGCTGTGTTTTAGAAAACTCAGCTAAACTGATTCAGGGTGGTGCTGCCATTTGGAGGGTCCCTGCAAGTTCTGGAGTACAAGAGAATTCAGAGGCAATATATGCATTAGAATATGGAAAAAGTTACCTGTCTCATTCTCTAAAATTTCCCTTCATCTAGTTGTGGAACTACAGATCTCTACTTTCAGCTGTTTAATTTAACAATGAAGCATTTAGTAGAAGCGCTAATCACTCATCATGCAGGTGCAGCCCGGTTGCAAGCGTGATGCTATCCTCTTAGTCATGCATCACGCTTGCTTTTATATTATTTTACTATTATTTTTAGTATTTACAGTTACACAATGCATTTAACCATATCAAATGCTTTTTATACTTAAGTAGCCAGAGTTAATGTGTGCGGCGTGAATATCTGATAAACTTGTCCCTTAAAGTGGGGCAACCACGACAGTTTCTGTGAATTTAAAAACTCCATGAAGAGTGACTAAAGCCACATTAGCAGCATTGAATTAAAACTCCCGTTTGTTGCACATTTCTGCAAGCAGTGCAGCAGATTTAACTCATAATGCAGGGTCAATCCAAGATTTTATGAGGCCTTGAGTAGATATTGACTTAAGGGCCAGTCTTGCTCCTAAAAACATCAGCATCTTTAACAGCTTCTGTGTTAGATTTAGTGAAGTCTCAGAGAGGGGGAGTAGTTTAATTGGCCAATCTAAAAAGCAATAAATTATAATTACAGTTTACTGATTTGTATTTGTGAACAAACACATCTCAAAGTCAAAGATTAAACTCATGGCATCGAGTGTAGATGTTGTAACAGAGCAATCTAACTCATATTGTTCTTTGGACTTTTACAAAGTAAACTTGCCAGCTCCTTATAATCTTAAATTTAAATGTGAAACAATTAAAAATATTTAAATTTATGATTGCTGAAGCCATTAAATCAAATTTAGTAGAATTCATAATCTCAATAAATAAGTGTTACATTTATATAAATGTGGTCTGTGTTAAAATATTAACATTTTGGGGTTCCTGAAGTTATAGGGGCCTGATTAATTTATAATGTATAATAATAATAATAATTAATAATAATAATATAATAATAATTTATAATTTAATTTATATGTGAGTGACTTAATTTGGATTAAACAGAAGAGCAAATAATTAATATTCATTTTAATAGTATATTTGTTGTTTTTAAGGCTAGTTTTGAGTTTAGATAGCATTTCACTGGCAATGTCTTTCTGTAACAAATGGAACCTGAAAACCTTTCTCCAGCTTACTTGTTGGAGGTTCTGATTGATGTACATCACTGATTGTTACCTTAGGCAAGCCCTGCAAGCACCTAGCGTAAAATGCAATTTCAATAAACCGAAAGCGACCAAGCTGCTTATTCCGGAACATGGAAGTAGACGTTCAAAGAGCCCATTGGTTCAATATATATATTTTCTCATTGATAATGATTCAGGGATTTTTTATTGTCATGCCTGCTTGGGTTTGTGTTATAAAATTTGTACTCAGGTCCCAGATTAAAAAAATTTCAACACAAAAAAAAATAGATCAATAATTCAATAAAAATAAATAAATATATGAACAACAAGTTTTATATTTTTATATTCATATATATATATATATATATATATATATATATATACTTATCTATGTGGAGAAGCTGCATTTGGTTCAGCCAAAATTGTTATATATTGACTTAAATTTATTGTATTCTTTTTTAAATTTTATGTTTGAACAAGAATTTTATAACAGTTTGTAGTTTTCTTTTTTACAGTGCACTTTGCCCAGCCATTTATATCTTTTATGCCCATGTTAACGACAAAATTTTGCTTCTTCATCACAAACAGAAACACTTCTGCCAGCTATGTACTTCTACGATGTGCTGTGCCACATATTTTTTGTGACCGGGATGGTATGAAATTTTATTTTCCAGTAGCGTAGCATCACAGTCTATCTGTTCAGTCTATCTGCTCACCTGCCCTTACAAAAAAATCCATGAAAATCCTGTGATTTTCATGGGATCACATGTGATATAAGTATACACTTATATGTGTGTTAATAGAAATATTTGATAATAATGTAACACTTTCACAGCGTTACATTCACATGTGATTCACATGTATAAATGAATGAATCACGTGATTCACATGTATAAATGAATGAATCACATGCAATTTACATGTATAAATGAATGAATCACATGCGATTCACATGTATAAATGAATGAATCACATGCGATTCACATGTATAAATGAATGAATCACGTGATTCACATGTGTAAATGAATGAATCACATGTGATTTTACCATAAAACGTTCCAAAATGACAAATACATGTGCTTTCACATGTGATTCACATTCTTTAAACATCATTCACATGAAAAAGTTCTGTGAACCACGTGTTGTTTTTGTGGGATTTTTTTTTAAGGGTGGGTAAATACATCCACTGTATTTGCTCTGAACAAGCCACAAGGCAGTAGCTCCTGGAGGAGAAAGGTTGTTATAACCCATCCATCGCACCAGTCATTTAAGGATGCCTATTGGTCTCCCAAAAAACCCAGACATGATCATCTTCAATGAAGTTCACCCGGACTGAACTTGAAAATTGGATGTTATGCTGCTTGCTCATAGCATGTCTCAACAACTCATAGGTACAAGTGAGAGCGTTATGCAACACAAATAATCACCAGGATGAAACATTGTGTGCTAAATAATAAAACATAATTTAACAAAGTTTCAAGGCAGGTAATTCATTTCTAGGAATTTTAGTAATTGAAGTACTCTAATCATTCAAGGAATCATGGCAGCCCTATTCTTCAGTCATTAAACCTCTGGCTGAACCTGGCTGCGTTCTAGAGTAAAGCTTAAAGTGCCTAGCATCCTGCTTCAGAGGCTGTCCACAACAGACACATTCTCAGCTCTTGGTGAACTTGTGTGCTGCTGTAAGTGTTGGAGGAATCTGCAAAACATGGTGCAGTACGCATCTGGGTTTCAAACTGGCCACAGGAATGTTGTAAAGTGGAGGTCTATTGGCTCAGAATCTGAAGAACAGCCCGGCTGCTGGCTCTAATGTGTGGTTCTCAAACCCAGAGCAGGAATTGCCCAAAATCATTCCTGTAATCCGCTGATGATCGCATGAGGAAGGGTCAGGTACAAGTCAGCCGAGTTTGGAGAAGGCTCGCTAGCTGATCCACAAAGGCTGTGCAGCAGCTTCTTACCCATGAAATCAAGATGCTGTGTTGCATAATAAACTAACTGTAGGCTACAATTATATAAAATAGCTTCTCGTTATCATCCTACCCCATATTCAACTGTAACACCCTCCAGAGTTTTTGCTCTACCACCAGAGCTCTCTGATCATCGGTTAATTGACCCTAATAGTTTGCTCCCAATAGTTTGCTGCAACTTGTGAAAAAGCCTTTTGTCTTCACAGCCAGTCTGATTCCAGTTCAGTCGTGCCAGGCTGCAGAGACTGCCTCCCTCTCCCAGTCCACCCGATATAAAATGCAGAAATTTATTGCTGCAGGACCTTGGCTTGAGAGACGGCCCTGGCTTTTACCCAGGCATTCTAATGAGGCAGTGTGTGTCAGTGGAGTGGGGCCTTTGTGTGCAGGTAACGGTTTGGTCCCCAGAATGTTTGCATTGCTGTGACTAGAGCATCACAAAAGGGCAAAACCACATTGATAAATTATCATTTACTTACCATGCCTCTTTGTTGTCCACCCATTCCGTGGACAAGAAATTGATATTTCTAGTTACTGCATTGGATTTATAGATTTTTTTTCAGGCTGCTGCAGAAAAAGATATTAGCGTATTTGCCTTTATTAGATTTATTTTTTCTCTCTGTAAGATCATGGCAGGATCACTGGTGTTAGATCCGCAAATAAGAAGCTGTGGCTTCCTTTGTAACAATAGAATTATTTCAGAAGAAGGTGGAAAGCGGGTCGCATCAGGCAACAAAAAACCTGTGGCAAAAAAGCTGTGTGTTATTTCTGGAGTGGCAGAAAGGCATTGGAAGAAAACTGAAGTTCTTTTAGGGATCTGCCCCCTCTTGGAGTCATCAATAAAATATTAATAAAAGATAATTCTGATGAGATAGCCAAGCAGAGACAAGAAGGATGAAATAGCCCATTTGTTTGTATGAGTATTTGTATTTCTTGTCTGAGTTTCTTAATTTCAGACCCATCTGCCTGATGGAAGGTGCATACAGGAGGGGTTGGTGTTATGGCTTGTCATTGCAGTACTTCCTATTTACATGGAAACAGACATGCAGGGAAAATTAGACGTACGCCTCTCAGATGTTCATGACATGGAAAACGACAGATCAGTTTTCCTTTTTAAGTGAGCTGGGTTTGTTGCAAGTCAGCCTGCTGTAGTATGAAATTACAAACACAAAAAAAGTTCAAACTTTCTACTTCCACCTGTTATATTTTAGTACTGTTTTTTTTTTGTTCACAAAAATAAATAACTAGGACTCCACCAATTTTAAAAATTTGGGCCAATCTTCATATCCAGTATTAACTACTCCACTGATCTATTGTCTTTGCAAGAGGCAGTTGGGGGGAAGTTATAATAAAGTTATAATGCCCCCCCATTATAACTGCCCAAACCCCTCCTGAAACATATATTAAACTGCTGCCTCTTCTCCAGAATTCCTGAATAGATTCTGGAGAATCTATCAGAACTGGCAATATTAAGCTCTGATATGGTGGCGAGTAAATTCAGAAAAAAGTGTATACAACGGTCCTTAGGGTCGTGTACAAGGTAAACACAAACATATTGTTCAGAAGTACTTTGCTGATATCCAGATGGACAGAAAAACATTATATGCCAAAAAATATCAGATACCAACTGTGTTAATGCTATGACGCTGATGTGTGAAAACAATGTGTAAAAGTCAGAAAAGCACCACTAAGTAGAACAGTGAAGTAATAAAATTTTGTTTATATATTCCCCTCTAAAGAGCAGGGGAAAAAGTAACGGCTTGTAGTCTGAAAACCATGGTAATGTGGAAAGACATTTCCAGGGAAGGCATGCTACATTAGCTGTTGCGTCAAGATTAAAGTTACATCTTACATGCTCAATGTTGAGAAGATATCCAGTGATGTCCGCAAACAGAAGTCACATTAAACATGTAAGAACACATCGTACAACAGAATAGTCACATGGTGCGTCATTCCTTGAAGGATGCACTTTGTTACATATATTTAGTAAGAAAGTGGTTGTTTTTATAAATCAATTAGTGATTTTTGGCAGTATAAATTTAGAATGACACTTTATGTATACACTTAGTCATTTTGATAATAGGCTAATATAAACATAAGGCTTTTTTGCGGCTCCAGACAGATTCTTTTTTGTTCTTTTGGTCCAATATGGCTCTTTCAACATTTTGGGTTACCTCTGGCTTAGGTAATTAGGACCCCCTTTTAATGGTCCACACATCATGATTTACATCAGTAAAATTGTTTTTAGTTCATACAGTAACACACAAATTTAAATATATTAGAGTTTCTTAAATTCATATCTGATTCTTGTTTTTATTTCTTATTTGTGTCTTGCAGGCCAACTTGAATGACTCTCATAATCAGATGGTGGTACACTGGGCTGGTGAAAAAAGCAACGTCATTGTAGCCCTAGCCCGAGATAGCACTGCAGCCACTGGGCCCAAAACCAGTTCTGTAAGTACTCATACAGCACAGTACTATTTCAGCTTCCATGCATTCAACCTCTGCTGGATGGCATTTTCTGACTTCATTTTTGCTTACCCCTAAAAAAATCTACTTAACAGACCAAGATCTTTCATTTAAAACAGGGGTGCTCAAACTTTTTGAGACCAAGATCTACTTTTTCTCTCACCAGCCGGCTGAGATCTACCTCATGACATGAAGACATACAAATTATAAATGAAACCCTATTGACTAATTTTCTATGCAAATATACATCAGTTATATCAGAAATGATAAAGTGAGGAAAAACCTAATGCAGTTTCTTCCTCAGTGAGATTCTGACACTGGGAGCAGGTTACTGGTTTCTCAGTCAGAAGCTGGTTGCAAACTTGAGGCCAGCAGGTGTCAGTCAGTTATGGTATATCCGAAATTTGGTTTGATGACGTCAATATGCGAAACTGCAGACTGATAGGAGGAACCAAAGAGCTCTGCAAAGGTACAGGCAAATCTTCTGAATTTGGGATATAATTAATGTAATTTGACACAATTATTGTGGTAGAAGTCATTTGTTTGTTAAATATATGTTTGTTAATCAAATATATGTGTCCTATTTGATGTTGGTTGTGATGTTTACTGCAAACGAACGAGGTAATTAGTCCAAGTTTGTCGTTTATTGAACGTTCAGAAACTCCAGTAGCTGTGATGAACCACAGCGAAGATAAACAAAGGTAGAATTACCCGAACAACTCAGAACCACTCGCACCGTTTCACTCTCTCTCTCTCTTTATCGTTAAGCACACCCGTTACCGTGGCAACCGCCTGCGCCCCGCAAGCCGAGCAAAGATTACGTTAAAAACGTTCAGTCCGTTACGATATTAGGTTTCAGGCTTTATTATTTTTAATGAAGCTACAAACGTTTTGGATCTTAGTGAATATTTTCAAAAGTCTGTCAGAAGAGGAAGTGTTGCTCTCAGCGTCCTGCAGAGATCGACTCAAAACCTGCCCGCGATCGACCGGTAGATCGCGATCAATGTTTTGGGCACCCCTGATTTTAAAAAATACAGTCGTGGGGACAATTAATCTCAATGTGGCTTTGGACAGACATGGTTGAACTCCCACGCTCCCTTTGGGACCCTGATGAGGCTGTGGAGTAAGTGTTCCACAACCAGAATGAAAACCATACTACTTTTCCTAAATCTGAGGTTTGACTCTCTGATGGACCCTCTTCTCCAGAACCCCTGAATAGACCTTGCCAGGGAAGAGCTTAAGACCCCTCATTAGTTGAGCACACTCTGCAGTCTCCTTTTTGAATAGAAAGACCACCCTGGTTTACCAATCCAGGGGAACTGCCCCCAATGTTCACACAATATTGCAGTGTCACGTCATGTCAATCTCATCCACCCCCAGGGGCCTTGCCACTGAGGAGCTTCTCAACCACCTCGGCAACCTTAAAATTGGAGAGCCCAACCCAGAGTCACCATGCTCTGCTTCCTCAGTGGAAGGCATGTTGGTATGATTGAAGAGGTCTTCAAAGTATTCTGCCCACCAGCACAAAACATCCTTAGTTGAGGTCAATAGCACACCATCCCCACTATAAAGAGTGTTGGTGCTGTACTGTTTCAGCCTGACAGGGTCCCTTACCGAAGGTGTCCATTGGGTTTAAGGGTTGCATGACAGGCACGGACCTTGCGACTACAGCTCCAATAAGTCGCCTCAACAATGGAGACATGGAATATGGTCAGGATAGGATCAGTCATTCTCCACATCCAGCAATTGACCAGCATCCTTCCCAATTAATAGAGCCATCTCACCACCATATATTGGTGATTGGACAGTTACACACCTCTTTTCAAGATATGTAACCACAGATCCGGTGAAATTACAACAAAGTTGATCATAGAACTGTGGCCTAGTTCTGGTGCTAAGTGCACATATGGACCCTTATGAACATGGTGTTCATTATGGATAATGAACACCATCTCACTTGCCCAATCAGTGCAAAATCCAATGAAAACTTCCTGCAGCAATTCAGTGGTGAAGTTATTCTGGAACAACCATTTCATAATTTGTTATTTGATATGAGAAGCACAGAAGTCCAAGAATAGAACATCACTCGGGTTTAGATCTGGGGGGAATCCCTCCCGACCACATCCCTCCAGGTATCACTGACATTGCCCACGTGAGCGTTTAAGTCCCCCAGCATAACAAGAGAATCCCTAGGATGGGCACTCTCCAGCACCCCCTTCAAGAACTCCAAAAAGGTGGATAACCTGAACTGTTGTTAACAGTCAGAACCTGTTCTCCACCCTTAGGCAGAGTAAGGCTACCCTCTCGTTCACCGAGGTGAATCCCAAAGTACAGGTACCTAAATGGGAGGCAACAAGTATACCCCCCAGTTAGACTCCTTTGTCATATATAAAACACAAATGACAGCTGCTCTGCCACAATGTGCTCCGCCACCAATTTATTGTAATAGTGGTAAATGTATTTTTCCAGTTCTTGCTGTAAAGTTACACTTAAGCTCAGCATCATCTACAGCAGTGGTCCCCAACCCTGGTCCTCAGGGACCGCTGTCCTAGATGTTTTTGGTGAGTCCAGATTCATATGATTCCATTACTTCCTTTGCATTCCTGTAATTGCTACAGAAGTTACTTAATCACCTGTTATTTTAACAGCAGGGGAGCAGCAGGGGAACACCTAAAATATGTAGGGCACTGGGCCTTGTGGACCAGGGTTGGTGACCACTGATCTACAGCAGTTGTCCCCCCGGCACGGACTGGTACTGGGCTGCACAAGAAATAATTAAATATTTCTGTTTTATTTTAAAAATCCTTTAACCGGATTCTCTTGGTCACGTCTTGCGTGCCAACATTGATCCCATAAGCAGCAAAATGAGTAAGAAACAGATCAAATGTCTTTGGAAAGTTTGTTTGTAAAGGGCAAAAGGCCCAGAGAAGAGACATAAGAATGGATTCATCCGGGTAGGTGATTCCCACATTTCAAGCCCGCTCTGCTCAATTTGCGGCGACCAGCTCACTAATGAGGGAAAGAAACCTTCAAACTGCTTCTCCACTTAGAGACCATGAGCACACTGTGCATAAGCACACACCTCGGGTGTTAGTTGTCTCATCACTCAGAGATGGGACCGTCTCGTTACAGAGAAACATGCTCAGGGCTCCCATTAATTTGTCGTTGTCGAGAGTTAAAATTTTCATAAAAATAAAATGTTTGTTTTTGTGTCGCATCTGTAGCTTATTTTGAAGATGTAAACGTTATGATAGCGACCAGAGTCAGAGAGCGTTAAGGCAATGGTCGAGACAAGAGGAGCAGAGCTTGTGAGTCCTAAGTGATTCAATTGTGCCATGTGAATCACACGGCATGTCGGCCGATTTTCCAAACCTTTGTGACCACACACTAGCCGATAAAAGTACAACAGGTTCGATCGTTTTGTGTGTCCAGCCACACAGGAAGAGCAACACACCACATACCGATTTCACTCATGAACATCCCTGTTCCAAAAGAAAATCCCGTAAAACCCTCAACATATCAGATGTGAATTTAGACTAATGAAACACAGATGACGATGTAGGGACAATTGTGATAGTTTGTGGACTCATTTTAAGTGATAAAAGATCTAATGAAAAGAAAAGGTATCATACCTGAATTTGAACAAACTGTGCAGAGTCAATGATGGGAGACCTGCCATCTTTCAACTGTACTCCTTTGAATTTAATCTCTTCCTTTGCCTGGATTACTTCAACTACATGTTGTCCTGGGTATGAACTAAAACTTTCAATGCGTTTGACATACATTGTCATGATCTCATGGGCCTTTGGGAGTGGTCTTCCTGTTCTGAAGAAGCTCTGACAAGTTCTTTAGATCAGTCAGGACACCTGTCATCAGAGGAAGACTTTTTAGAAAATTTACAGCACACAGCTTAGGCAGCAGACCTTGGAAATTAGCCCTCTCTCTGCTGTACCTTGTCTTATCCTTTGATGGCTCACGGAAATGTGCCAATGCTGGATAAAATCCCACACTGTATGAAGAAGCAACCCAGCAGACACTGACAACTCTTCCTATACTTCTGAGTGTCATGCGCAAACTGTGAGCACATTCACTTAGGTCCCACATTCACTTAGTTCCCACATAAGTTCCAGTCTCCTGCAACTTTTAGATGCATCTCTACTTCAATACACCTGAGTCAAATAATGAGGTCATTAGCAGGACTCTGCAGAGCTTGACTGCATTTAGGAGGTGATTCAACTTTTGGATTCAGGTGTGTTTCATCAGGAAGATATCCAAGAGTTGCAGGACACCGGCCCTCGAGGACCAGGAGTGCCCATCCCTGGGCTATACAATGAGTACAGGCTGTCATGAAGGTCTGGAAATCTAAAGTCGTGCTTTATACTGTTCATTGTTCTCCCTGTTGCTTCTAATGCTTGGTCCACAGCAAGCTCCAACCTGTTATTAAGATTGTGCCATAGAACAATTTGTGGAAAATCATCTTGGAGCAACTTCTCAACACCCACCATCTCACTTGCCCAATCAGTGCAAAATCCAATGAAAACTTCCTGCAGCAATTCAGTGGTGAAGTTATTCTGGAACAACCATTTCATAATTTGTTATTTGATATAAACTGCAGACAGGCTCTGTAGCTCAATCAAATCCAAAGCAATGGGTTCAATCTTTCCATCAATGCTGTTTTTGAAAAATACAATCAATGTCGATTTGTGCCCTACACTGGTAGACTCATCAGCTAACACCGTGATTTTCTATGATCTTACTCAGGAGTTCCTTTTCCACCTGTGAAGACACATGGTCAATTATATCAACGTAGACTGTTTTACTGTTCAAAACACCACCTAAATGAACAGAATTAGCTTGCTGCAGCTCAATAAAACTCTGAAAGTCAGTAAATAAGTTTTGCCACAGTGTCATGTGTGATGTTTGCTCCATGTTTTCTGTTAAAGTTCTGTGCAACCATGCGACTGCTTCCCGATCCAGCCATCAGTATAATTTGAAATCTCTGCTCTTTTGTCAAACATATCTTCTTGGGTATCTGAAATAGAAAAGAAATATACATTTTACATTCTCCTATTTATGGAAACTTATGGCCCACCCTGTATTGAACCTTTGTACAGATAGAGGGAAAATCACTTGGCTTAGCATCATGACCTGTTTGCTCTCAAGAACCTTTAGCTTCCATCATCTTCCTGACATGGCGCCTCCTCACCCTGACTCTTGGATTGATCAAAATATTCATCAGCGGGTTTTTTTAACTTTGTGGGGTATCTTTCGATCTCAGAATTCCCAGTCTTTTCTTTTGAATAAAGATGTTATTTTTCTCTGCATGCTGGTCAAGTTTTGATTTTGTTTGAAATTTTTTTACAATTTAGTTGTTTTTGCAGTTTTTATTTACAGGTCTGCACAGGGTAAGTGATTTATTGTTCATCCTGTCTCAATGCAAGCGGAGACTTTTAATATCGGTGCACCACCTTTGCAAATGACCCAGTTCATTAGGTCGAACGCATTAATCCCCTTGGCAACCACTGTGTTTTGGAGATAAATGCGCAAGTGCAACGTAGATAAAATCTCTGGTCATAGCTGTGTTCTCAAGCTGTGATTTGTTGTGGAAATTGAGCAGAATTGCTATCATACTAAAATATTAACTATATCGATAGACTTTGCCAATCTGAAATGGACAAAAAAATGGTCTGGCCCATGGACTAGCTAGAAAAACCAATCGGTCACATCTGATCAGTGGGTGCACTCCCAGCTGCACTACGGGTGTAGTAGTGAGTGCACCCACTGATTCTATACAGCAGACAGCCACTCCCCACTCTTGCAGGCGTTGATGGGTATCGCCGATAGAATACCAGGTCTGTGAAAACGGGATTACTTAAAAGTAGAGCTGAGCCAGGCTGGGTCGAGTAGACCGGAGCTGCTAACGTAAGCCAGTGTTAAAGGAACAATAGATAAAATGGTCATTAGCCAAACCTGCTGTACAACACTAGCAGTAACTGCAGAAAAAGAGAATCATTGTTCTAAAGTTGCACACAGTGAGGCTTTGGAATGGGCCTTAAAATCCTGATCCCCGTGTTCCTCTTCAGGTCTACGTTTCGTACAACTATGGGACAACTTTCATACCTGTGTCGGCCAACTTCCAGCTCTCCGAAGTGAAGGCCAAGAACGGCAGTAAGCAGGTCATCTCTCAGTTCTACCACAGCCCTGCAGACAACCGCAGGGTGAGTCGCTAATCTTCTGCTGTGGCTGATATATTCACAACAAACTTGGAAGCAGCTGCGTCACTGCTGCATGTCATCCAGCATTTCATGTGCATAAGAGTTGCCATGGGTGCACATGTGTGTCTGTGTGTGAAAAAGTTTTCTTGCTGTGTTTTTTCTGCACTTTTTCAGCAACAAAGCAGTTCAAAGTGCATTATGTGTCATCAGTATGGCCAGTTATCTTGTATAACATTCATGGTACTTTAGGAACCATGAATAAAATAACTCATCCATCTTTTTTTTTTTTAAGAATTTAAAAATCTACAAAAATCTAACTTCATATGACTTAATGTGCAACCTTGAAAGACCAACTGTATTAATAGAAAAAAACTGAAAAACTAAAAGCAACTTGCATTAATCTGTTTACTTTTGGCTTAGTCATGCACAGTTTGCTATCCATTAGTTTAGATTGAATATTGATTGATTTTGCTCTTCCTGAGGGGGAACTTCTGAATTGTATTGATACATTCTAAGCATTTCGATGAGGCATTAGATGTTTGGTCAGTGATCCCTTTGGTTCTGGCTGCTGTGCTCCTAATTTTCTACTTTCTAACAGCTGCTATGATGAATGACTCTGGTAACAAGGTATTGTGTTAGAACTAGGGGAAACTGATTAGTATTTCAAAAGCTCAAATACAAGTGCATCTGGGAAGTATTCACTCTCTCCCTCCATTTTATATTCATTCCTTATTTGAAATTGTATAAAATTATCCTCTTTCCTCAAAATGTTTTTCAAAATTAGGATTCTCCAGTATCACTTTGTGGAAATGTTCTTGTTTCAAATAGAAAACTAAGAAATCACATTTATTTAAGTATTTACCTTGTTACCCTAATACTTTGTTGATCGACCAATGGTAACAGTTATAGTCTCTAGTTTAGCTCATCTGTCTTTAGGGAGTTATGGCCACTCTTCTCTGCAGTTCTTCTCCATTAGGTTGGACGGAGACATCTGTGAGTCATATATAGATCTCTCCAGAGTAGATCAATTAGGTTCAAGTCTGGAATCTGGCTCAGCCCTTCCTGGATCTCCACCTGGTAATTTTGGATCCTTCCACAGATTTCTGACTTAATATAATCCTATCTACAGACCTTTTCTTCGATCTCATTTTTGGTGTTTGACCTCTGACCTGCTGTCAGCTGTGGGACATCATAGAAACAGGTGTGTACCTTCTCAAATCAAGCCCAATCAACTGATTGAACTGTGGACACAACTGAACTCCATTTTAGTTATAGAAACATCTCAAAGATTATGATTTTTTTTCCCTTCATGACCACGGCAGTTAATATTTATGTAAATGGGATTTCTTGCTTTTCTGTTTTTTTTTTTTTACTTAGTTTTTATTTAGTTTTAACAATAAATCGTGACAGTTTTTCATCATTGCATTTTTCTTGTTCTTACAGCTATATACATTCCATATTATAAGTTGACAAAATTAAACAAGATGACAATAGTTGTCAAAAGTTATAGAACTACTCTTCTTCCTCACCCTTAAGCTGTAATGATGTAGATCAGTTGGTAGATGATTTTCAGTCTATAGTTTTATATATCATTGATTCCATTGCTCCAATTAAAGTAAAGGTTGTGTCTGATACGAAAAAATCTCCATGGAGAAAAGCACAAATAGTTCGATCTGCAAGACAACTCTGTCGCAGAGCAGAACGAAAATGGCGTAAAACTCAACTTCACGTTCATAATGACATCTATAAAGAAAGTCTACGTAACTATCACTTAACACTAAAACATGCAAGGGAGGCTTTCTTTGCAGATGTCATAAACAAAAACATCAACAATGCTCGAACTTTATTTGCAACAGTTGACAGACTCACAAACCCTCCTGTGACGTTACCACCTGAACTCCAATCTAATGCTGCCTGTAACAAGTTTTCCAGCTTCTTTTCAGAGAAAATTCAAAAAATCAGAGGATTAATCTGCATATCAACTTCAAAGCCAGAACCATTGCTGTACCAAAACAAAACAAATACAGAAAAAAATGACCCACTTTCAACTACTTGATTATAAAACTCTAGAAGAAATTATAAGTCAATTAAGTTCAAGCTCCTGCTGTCTGGACGTCCTTCCCACACATTTCTTTAAGAAAGTCCTGCCTGTTATTGCTACTGATCTGATCCAAATCGTAAACTCATCGCTTACATCAGGTGTTTTCCCCCAGGCCTTGAAAACAGCAGTCATCAAACCACTGTTAAAAAAGAACAACCTGGACAAATCACTATTGCAGAATTACAGGCCAATCTCAAACCTCCCATTCATCAGCAAAGTTATTGAAAAAACTGTGTGTAAACAATTAAATAGTTTCCTCATGATGACCAACTGCTTTGACACTTTCCAGTCTGGTTTTCGTGCTCACCACAGCACGGAGACTGCCCTCGTAAAAGTATTCAACAATATCCATATAAATACGGACTGTAGCAGAACCACAGTGCTGGTTCTGTTGGACCTCAGTGCAGCTTTTGACACTGTCGATCACGACATATTATTGAATCGACTTGAAAGTTGGGTCGGACTCTCCGGTTCGGTTCTCGACTGGTTTGAATCTCACATAAAGAACAGGGATTTCTTTGTTTCAATTGAAAACTTCTTATCAAAGAGGTCAAAGGTCACATGTGGGGCACCCCAAGGTTCAATCCTAGGACCCCTCTTATTCAATGTTTATATTCTCCCACTAGCTCAGGTCATAACAGGAAATAATATTAGCTACCACAACTATGCGGATGACACACAGCTCTACATTATGATGTCACCAGGTGACTCTGAACCATCCAATCACTGAATAAATGTTTAGAACAGATAAATGTGTGGATGTGCCAAAACTTTCTCCAACTGAACAAAAACAAAACTGAAGTCATTATTTTTGGACCTAAAGAGGAACGATCTAGAGTCAATGCTCAGCTTCAGTTATTACAACTAAAAACTAGTGATCAGGCCCGAAACCTGGGAGTAGTGATGGACTCGGACTTGAGCCTTGCGAGCCACATAAAGACGATTACAAAGTCAACCTTCTATCACCTGAAGAACATCTCCAGGATTAGAGGACTAATGTCTCAGCCAGATCTAGAGAAACTCATCCATGCGTTTATCTTTAATCGCACTGATTATTGTAACAGCGTCTTCACAGGTCTGTCCAACAAATCAATCAAACAGCTGCAACTGATCCAGAATGCTGCTGCTCGCGTTCTCACTAGAACCAGGAAGATAGAGACATAACAGCAGTTTTAAAGTCCCTCCACTGGCTCCCTGTAGCTCAAAGAATAGATTTTAAAATACTGTTGTTAGTTTATAAATCAATGAACGGTTTAGCACCACAATACATCAAAGATCTGCTGTTGTTGTATCAACCTTCCAGACCTCTCAGGTCTTCTGCTTCTGGTCTGCTTTGCATCCCCAGAACCAGAACCAAGAGAGGAGAAACAGCTTTCAGCATCTATGCACCAAAACTTTGGAACAAACTTCCAGACAACTGTAAAACAGCGGAAACCCTAACCTCTTTTAAATCGCAATTAAAAACACACCTGTTTAGAATTGTTTTTGAAATGTAATATGTAACAATGTATTGTCTATTATATGTTGCATGACTTTGTGTTCTTGTGTTTATGATGTAAAGCACTTTGAAATGCCTTGCTGAAATGTGCTATACAAATAAAATTTGATTGATTGATTGATTGATAAATAATCAAGTTTCAGAACTTACTCACTTTATGATCATTAATACATCAATATAATACATATATTTATAATGAACAGTAAATCAACATACACAATTACACCAGTCTCTCAGGCCTTTTATGATCTGTTTTCTGCGTGAACCTGTTTCACGACAGTATGTACCAGGAAACTGACTCTATCCAAATGGAACACATCAACGTCATCACACAGTCTGACTTTCTACCAGGACAGCCAGAGATTTAAAGAGGAACAGCAAAAACAAAAAATTAGGTGGATGAGCAGTGCTGCTAGGACACAGTGTCCTGGATCACTGTGTGTGTCATCCAGGACATGTTACTGTAGAATATCATTTCTGGTGCCTGGATATTGAGCTGTTAGCATGTGATGATAGCTATGATTGTCATACAGCAACATTCTTCTTCTTAAGATCAGTTGCAAAACTGACTTCCTTTGGAGATTATCCATAATGACTCTTTGAAGATGCTTGAATGACATGACTAATGACATTTCATTTCCTTTTGGCGTAAAGAAAGCATTGTTGAATTTAACAGAATTTCTACTTTATGCTTGTACAGTGGTTCTGTGTGATCATTTGAACTGTTAGTATATGATGGTTCTCCCTCTCACCCAGGTTTTTTGGGGACTTTTGTCATTGTAAACTATATTGCAGATTAAAATATAATGCTCTGTCCTCACTCCTCCTTAGTATCTGTTTGTGGACTCCACCAACAACTACTTGTGGAGCACATTTGACTTCTGTAAGACGGTGCAAGGCTTCTCCGTCCCATTCAGACCCACTGACCTGCTGCTTCATCCAAGACTCTCCAACCTGCTACTGGGATACGATGGCTCCCATCCCAAAAAACAGGTAGAGCCTCTTCTTGCTCTTCAGGTGTGGGCTGATTTCTGAATTGACTTTCTGTGTAAATGCTGTCCTGTGTACATTATTTTTTTATATATATTTTATATATATATATATATATATATATATATATATATATATATATATATATATATGAATGTGATTTTGACGTTGAACTTGAAATGGTGTAAAACGTGGAACTGCAATTAAAGATCACAGATGATGTGTTGGAGGTAGATAGTGTTATGGTCTGGCTCTAATACCATAACAAATTAAAGGAAGCAACGCATGGGATAACTTAAAATAGGATTTATTTAACAAAAATTATAGCTGGTTGGAGAGGAAAGGGAAAAAAGAGGAGAAGTGGACAGACAGAAAGAAAAGGGCTGGGCTGATGAGAAAAAGGTGGTGCATTTTATGCTGATCTGATGTCATTCATGGAGACACTGGCCAGCTGCCTCCACTTCCAATCAGCACCAATGAGGATATCTGGAGCAAGGGTGCTAAACCCCAAAGGAATAGCCTTGGGCCGTAACACCCCCCCTCTTCAAAACAGGGTCCCCACCAGAACCCTGGGCAACCTATGTATCAACATCTGAAAAAAAATAGAAAAACAAGTTTAAATACACTCACGATATCTCAGACAATCTGAGATGAAACAGAAAACAAAATCCAGATCCTTTTATATCCCATGTCCAAGTCGACAACTGGTACCATGAAGTGACTCAGACAGGTAAAAGGGGAAAAAAAAGTTACTGACTTTGCGCTCTTGACAAAGCATCTGCGATGACATTATCCTTTCCCTTGATATGACGAATATCTAAAGAAAATGACTGCAGAAACAACGACCATCTCACAAGTCTCTGATTTGGGCATCGAAAAGAGTTCAAAAAGGTCAGAGGATTGTGATCTGTAAAGACAGTTAAAGGACCTGAGCCCACATAAACCTCAAAATGTTGTAATGACCAAATAAGAGCAAGGGTCTCTTTTTCTATGACTGAATAATTCAGTTGATGTCTATTAAACTTCCTAGAGAAGAAACTCACAGGTCTCTCAATCAAAAAGTCATCCATTTGCAAAAGGACTCCCCCTGCACCAACATGACTGGCATCAACCTGTAGTTTAAAAGGCTTATTATTATCTGGAGCCAACAAAACAGGAGAATCACATAGCATCCTCTTCACATCTTCAAAAGCCTGCTGACAGACAGAGGACCAGCTGTATTTCACATTAATTTTCAAAAGATCTGTCAGAGGTGCAACCACCTTTGAAAAGTTTCTGCAGAAGGCTCTATAATACCCAACTAAACCCAGGAATTTCATGAGTTCCTTTTTAGTAGTTGGTGGTGGATAGTTTTCAATCGCTTCTACTTTTGCTTTAACTGGACATACTTTACCTTGACCCACTTGATGACCAAGATAAATGACAGTTGCTCGAGCAAACTCACATTTGGCTAGATTCACTGTGAGACGTGCCTCCACCAAACGGTCAAACAAAGTTGTGAGTTGTTCCAGGTGAGAAGACCAACTATGAGAATAGACAACAATGTCATCCAAATACACAGAACAACCTTCTAAACCTCCAACAACTTTATTCATCAAGCGCTGAAAAGTTGCCGGCGCATTCTTCAAACAAGGCATAACATTGTACGAGTACAAACCAGTAGGTGTAATAAAGGCAGCGATTTCCTGTGCCCTTTTTGTTAAAGGGACTTGCCAATAACCTTTTAACAGGTCTATTTTAGTAATGAACTTAGCATTACCAATCTGGTCAATACAGTCATCCATACGAGGTAGCGGGTATGAATCAGTTTTTGGTTATGCTATTGACTTTTCTGAAATCAGAACAAACCTGTATGCTTTGTCTGATTTTGGAACTAGCAAGCAAGGTGAAGACCAGCTTGAACATGATGCTTGAGCGATCCCGTTTTTTAACATGTAGTCAATCTCAGCATCAAGATATTTGCGTTTCTCAGGGCTAACCCTGTAAAACCACTGTTTTATAGGTTGTGCATCACCCACCTCAATATCATGTTCAATCAGATGTGTGCAGGATGGAATATCTGCAAATAAATCAGAGTAAGATTTTATCAACCGAATCAACTCAAAGCATTGAGTCTCTGGTAAATAATTCAGCATCGTGTCCAAGTTCTTCAGTACTTCAGAATTTATAAGTCGACCAGTTAGCATGGCTGAATCTGGAACAGGCAACCCATCGCCATTCCATTCACCTCCAGCAGATGTCAGCGTTTCACTGATGCACACAGGGTGAATATCATCCACCAATACAGTCTTACCACGAACATGGTATGGTTTTAAGAGGTTTACATGAACCGTCTGCTGTTTCTTCCGTCTTTCTGGAGTTGCAATGAGATAGTTTTGGTCGGAAAGCTGTTTCAAAACTGTGTGTGGGCCAGAAAACTTGGCCTGAAATGGTGAAGTCACAACAGGAAGTAAAGCCAGAACTTGATCACCTGAAAGAAAAACACGATGTTCAGCTTTCTTATCATACAAGCACTTCATTTTTTCCTGTGCAGATGATAGGTTCTTATTTGCCATCTGCGTTGCAGTAAAGAGTCTCTGCTTAAACCCATTAACATAATGCAACAAGTTTTGTGGTGGTTCAGCATCTTTCCACTCATCTCGCAAAACTGTTAATGGACCACGCACAGTATGACCAAATACTAATTCATTAGGGCTAAAGCCCGTACTTTCTTGCGTTACTTCTCTTGCTGCAAGTAATAACCAAGGCAGACCATCCTCCCAATCAGCCTTCATCTGAACACAGTAAGCACGGAGTAAAGATTTTAATGTCTGATGAAAGCGCTCCAGTGCTCCTTGGCTCTGTGCGTGATATGCTGTAGATTGATTATGCTGAATGTGTAGCTGCTTCAAAACCTGTGCAAACAAATGAGAGGAGAAATTAGATCCTTGGTCACTCTGAATGACTTTAGGTATTCCAAAAATACCAATAAATTGCCCAAGCGCTCGCACCACAGACTTTGCAGTAAGTGTGTGCAATGGATAGGCTGCTGGATACCTGGTACTTTGGCACATAACTGTCAAAAGATACTTAGCACCCAAACATGAAGGTGGAAGAGGACCCACACAATCAATTATTAAGTGCTCAAATGGTTTACCAATAGTCGGAATAGGATACAGTGGTGCCCGGTTTATGACTTGATTGGGTTTACCAGTCAACTGACAGGTGTGACAAGTTTTAATATATGAAGCAATATCTTTTTTCAGCCGCGGCCAAAAAAAACTTCTCAAAATGCGGTCATAGGTTTTTCTAACTCCCATGTGTCCGGACTTATCATGGGATACCTGCAAAACCAAGTCACGCAATTTCAAAGGCACCACAACCTGATAAACTGGCTGCCCAATAACATCGTCACCACATGGCATCCACTTCCTTAACAGTACCTCGTTCTCAACAAAGTAGCCATGAGCATGGTTCTGCATCTCCTCAGCAGGTAATGCAGACTGAAACAAATGCTGTATTGTGGGGTCAGATCTTTGCTCCTGTCCCAAATCACTCTGTGAAATAGACAAAGGAATATTAGACCAACAAAAAGAGGATGTCTGTGTATCTTTTCCAAAGTTTTCATCCTGATGATCATCACTGGATGCTTTCATTGCTCGTGTCACAGCACATGCTTGGAAAACTTCTGGGTGTGATTTTTCATTTTCGTCAGGACCACTGCTGACCAAAGGTACTGAAACAATAACTGGAGATTCTGGTTTATCAGGCCAGACTTTCCCTCCAGCTATATGGTTCCCCAATATAACTGTGACACCAACCACAGGTAGCGCAGGTCTGACACCCATCCTTACTTCTCCTTCAAACAACTTCGAATGAAGCATAAGCTTATGTACTGGAACACAAAACACAGACATGCCCATACCCAACACAGGTATTGATAATCCAGTGTCAGACTCATCTGAAAAAGACAACACTGATGCCAGAATGAATGAATCATATGCACCAGTATCTCTTAAAATGGTAACTGGTACCCTGACGTCACTTCCAATTAAAGAAACTTCTTCTTCCATAAGAAATGGTTTATAAGAACTCAAATCAGGTTTTCCGGCAAATGGCACTTCAGTCATTTTGTTAGAAACATTTAAAACTGATGCAGCAAGTGCTGCTGGTTTAACCTGATTTCCATTTTTATTTCTAGATTTCAACAAAGCACAGTCTTTCTTCCAATGACCCTTTCTGTGACAATAATTACAAATTTTGTCCGGCTCACGGATACTGCGGTCTGAAAAAAACCCTCCAGAACGTGTTGAACGCCAGTTTGGAGCACTCATCCCATCTGTGTGTTCTCCACCAGTATCTTTATGTGTCAAGACAAAATCATCTGCCAACACTGCAGCTTCTGATACAGTTTTTACCCTCTGTTGATTAATGTACATTGCAATGCCTTGAGAAACAGAGTTCTTAAATTGTTCAAGAACCATTAAATTACAGAGGTCACCAAGTGTTTTAACCTCAGAGGAAGTGCACCAACGATTGAAATGAATCTCCAGATCCCTTGCAAACTCTCCATAAGTTTTGTCACCTTTTTTCCAGTTTCTAAACTTCTGCCTGTATGCTTCAGGGACCAATTCATACGCTTTCAGTATTGCAGCTTTAACCTTGGCATAATTCTGGCCATCATTTAAGCTCAACATAGCAAAAGCTTCCTGAGCACGACCAACCAAAACACACTGAAGCAAAACTATGCGGTCTGAATCAGACCAGTCTCTTGTCTCTGCAACTCTTTCAAACAAGTGAAAAAGGTTTCAACATCTTTTTCACTAAACCTAGGCACCAAACGCAACTCACTTAAAATGTCAGAGGCCTTACATTTTGAGTCCATAACACAAGATTCCACAGACAATTTGCCTTCTTTCATCAGATGTAATTTCTCACTTTCCAAATTTATTTTTGCCAATTCAGTTTCCTGTCTTAGTTTTTCCAAAGCAAGAACCTTATCCAAATCTGCTTGCTGTCGTAAATTCTCCAAAGCCAACTCCTTTTCCTTCTCCAGTTGCATTCTTAATCTTAACATCTCTTTTTGTTGTTCAAAATCCAAAAGTTTAGGCTTTACAACCTCTGAATCCAAATCTTCAGGCATTGAAGAAAAAGACAAAACACCCATTTCAATTAAGTTTTCCCTTAAAATTGCTTTAACATTCTCTTTCAACCGTTTATCACCAACACTTATTTTATAGTGCTCAGCAATTTTTACTAATTGTTCTCTTGAACACAAATCCAGAAATCCTGCTGATGGATTTTTATTAAAATCTTCAACAGACATAATTAAGTTCTTAATCAGAAAACAGTTTTTCAAAATTTAAAGTAAATTGCTGACAATCTGTGCAACACAAAACAACCAACCTGAACCTCCCCTCTAACTGCCTATCAGACACTAACTAGCTCAACCCTAGTCTTCAGAGATCAGGGACGGTGGGTACTTATGCACTAAATACCAGTAGAGTGAAAAAAGCGACCAGAAAGCTGGCAACTTTCTCAACACTACGGCTGTGCCCCCAAGACAATTGCTCTAACCATATGATCTCACACTACTGTTTTTTGAGCACATGACTCCCAAAGGGGAGACACGCTGAGGCCTAAAGGAGAATCAGTTCAGATCAGTCATACCTAATTGCACAAACCAGTCAACAATCACACTTACCATTAGTCGTCAGATGAAATGAAAGCAAACCACTTACCCCAAACCAGAAAAAGAAGAGAAAAAAAAGATTTCTCTCAGACTAAACACAAGATTCCCACACTAACTTCCCAATTAAATTAATAAACAAAACTTACTAACAAAAAAGAAAACTGTCATGCCAAACTATAACATAAATTTGGATGAGCCTCCAATTTGTTATGGTCTGGCTCTAATACCATAACAAATTAAAGGAAGCAACGCATGGGATAACTTAAAATAGGATTTATTTAACAAAAATTATAGCTGGTTGGAGAGGAAAGGGAAAAAAGAGGAGAAGTGGACAGACAGAAAGAAAAGGGCTGGGCTGATGAGAAAAAGGTGGTGCATTTTATGCTGATCTGATGTCATTCATGGAGACACTGGCCAGCTGCCTCCACTTCCAATCAGCACCAATGAGGATATCTGGAGCAAGGGTGCTAAACCCCAAAGGAATAGCCTTGGGCCGTAACAATAGTAAGTGAAAATTTAGGGATAAAAGGGGAAGTAACGGGAGAGCAGAGATGACCAATGCCTTATTTGGAGATCGATTATTGAACAACTTAGACGTTTCAAAGAAAAGACATGGGAGGAAAATTGAGCAATCTTGAGATATTAGCACAGACATTAGGACATAATGTCTCTAAGACAGTGATGAATATGAGATCATCTGTCCAAGCAGTCAGCCATTGAAACAAGTAAAGCAACAGTGTTAGCCAATGCAAATGCACCAAAAGGGTGGATAAACCTATAAAAGGTGAGTGCAAAAGAGGAATCTTTGGTTGGATCCTCCAAGCAGCTTCGAGCCAAGATCGAGATGGACGAAGAACTCTGTAGCTGAAGAAGAGCCGGGGCCACAGAGCTGAAGACTGTCCTGCACATGGGGACCAAAACGTCAGCCCCGTAACATGTGGCTTCAAATCGCACTTCTCTCATCAGCTGGGTTCAGACATCAAAGACAAAGATGAAGGTAAAGGCAAAGACCAAGGCAAAGATGAAGATAAAGACAAAGACTAAGGTAACGATAAAGACCCAAGTCCTGTGGGACCTCACCATTCATGCAGAGATGAAACTCATCAGACCAACAGAGATCCCTGCCTTCGTCAATCAACCTCCTTCTCCTGGTGCAACACCTTCCTCATCATCAAGCCAGTTCTGGGGTTAAAAACACCATACTTTGTCAGTCTCTCTCAAAGGTTCCCATTTTAGTTCTTAGTATCAGCGTTCGGGAAAGATAGGCTAGATAATTGATTTTACTTATTTGATTATTTTTGCTACTGAATTAAACTGTACTGACCCTTGCAAAATTGCTTTACTAATGACAAACTTAACAGATAGAAAATCTAAAAGATGTTGTGGACATTCAATAAATGAGTCGCCTCAAAGTTCTTTGATGGTAGTAAAATAGCTATGATGTTTGATTCTGGGGAAGAAAAAGTAGAAAATGTTTTATAGGTTGCTTTAGCCCAAATATAAAACAACATCCTTGGGACTCGCCCGAATTACGAAAACCAACCTGGTTCGATAACAGATGCAAGTAGTAATAAAGAGAAGGAGCGACCGATAACAGATGTGCCCTGTCAAACTAGTTGGCTGTCGGCTGCTCAGTCTGGCTAATTTACAGGGGGAAGAAGACTTAAACTCACAAGCCAGTATTCCTCTCGACTCGTCTCGACCACTGCCCTAATGCTTTCTCATCGCTATCGTAACGTTTACGTCTTCAAAACAATTGTGCCGCATCAATTAAGTGATGCGGCACAAAACAAACATTTTATTTTTATGAAAAATGTAACTCTCGACAACAGCAAATTAATAGTAGCTCTGAGCATGTTTTCTGCAACAAGATGGTCCCATCTGGGAGTGATTAGACAATAACACCCGAGGTGTGTTGCATATGCACAGGGTGCTCACAGTCTCTAAGTGGAGAAGCAGTTTGAAAGTTTCATTCCCCCATTGCGAGCCGGTGGCTGCATGTCATGCAGAGTGGGCTTGAACTGTGGGCCCGGGGTTTGGTGACCACTGCATAGTAAAAACCACAGGGTGAAAATAGCAATTATAGAAATAGAAATTATTTTATCATTATGTATTATTTTTCCATGATGCCTCCCTTGACCGCATGCAACTCTTATAATGATAAGGCTATTCATTCAGTCAGGGCTTTACACTGCTGCTTATGGATGTTTGCAAGAAGTTTATTAATAAATAAATAGATTCAACACCAGTTTTACATTTGACAACAATTAGTTGTCTAAAACGTAACTTGTTAATTCAGCTGATGGAAGCTGATTCTCGCTTCCCCTTCTCCACTTACCTGTCTCCTCCCACCTCCCTTCACCTGGAGAAAATAGTAGCACAAAGTGACTTACCTAATTTTCTTGGGGAATATTTCATCTGCTTCTTTCTCTTTGGTCAAACAGGGACTTTTTTTGGGTGACTGGTCCTCATTAGCATCCTCTACACTTGTAGCATGTCTTCATTAAAATGGGTCTTGATGTGGGTAAAATTGGCAAAGCAAAGAATGAAAGCACCATATTATGTCAGCCAAGTTCATAAATAATGCACATAAAAGATAACTTTGACTAACATATTAGCGTTTAATCTGCTAGATTAAAATTGGAGGGAGAAAATCTATTTTGTACAACTTAAAACAGTCTTAAATAATGTTTGAAATGCAAACATTTGATATTCATAGTTGAATACATTCAACTATAAAAATGAATCTATGTTCATAGTTCAGCGCTTAGTATTTTTAAGTGACAGTTCCAACATTAATTTTTATTGACCTCTGGAGACGTTTTTATTAATTTCTTCACAACTGTGCACAAATGGAACATTTTCGCTGCCCAAACCTTTGACACCAATTTTGTTTGTTCCGAACCCGTCAGAGTTGTCTCGTTCAGAGCCAAGTTCATAAGTGCTTTGTAGACATCTTGTTGTAAAACTTTAGGATCAATTAAATTAAGAAATTTAAGACTAAACATAATGGCAGACCAATATAATATTACCACATGAAGTCAGATAATTTTTTTTAATCGATTAGTTTTACAACAAATTTGTATATTAAATTAATGACAGTTCTTAATTTTTTTGATTAATGTGAAATTGTCACAACAAAAACATTTTGAATAATTTTGCATTAAATGTGCCATAATTTCCCAATGACCCTTTATGACAATAGTCATAAATATTCATGAAGACTTAATCATGTTCATGACAAGTGTTATGTCTTGTTTATGACAGTATCTTGTCAGTCTTATGCACACCACAAGCATTTCCAGTGTTCTCCTTGTCATATGTGTGAGCTGGAGCATAGCCATGAGTCTGACCTACATTTTTTTAATTCACCATCCCCCTCTTTCTGCTTCTACTCCTTCCCTGCCTCACTCACCCACCTTCACCTCCATAGCTGTGGAAGTCAGACGACTTTGGGGAGACGTGGGTGTTGATCCAGGAACACGTGAAGACCTACTTTTGGTAAGACAACAGCTGTCTCTGTTCATGTTGAGGAGGGTGAACATAATGTGAATGGGAGGAGTTTTCTGGGCTCTGTGGTATGTTCTCTGGATTTACAGTGAAAACAAGAGAGAGGAGATTCTTTCACCCAGAAAATATCAATGGAATGTAACAACATCTTGATAGTTATGTCAGTACCAGCATTATATGTCATGCTCTCATGGCTGAAAGAGTTGAAGAGGGATAAATGAGGACAATTAGTTTGCTACGTTGAACAATGTAAAAGATGACACCAAGTTGCCATTCTGCTCCTGATTATTCAGATGACGGGGTTGATTGTGCATTACAATCAAGCTCACGTCTTTGTATTTTCAGTTTCACCACCAATTATGTGAATTTTATCATGTAATCCACTAAATTTATCGGGGATGCACAACTGTCTTTTGCCAGGTAAAAAGCCTGTTTATTTGTAGGATTTAGTTCATTGCTTAATTTTTAAATCCCAAAAGGATTGGCTCATCATATCTCTGTGATCTAAACATATACTCTGCAGAAAGAGTGTTTGAGTCAAATAGCCAGTTTCTCTTAGATGTTCTGAGATTTACTGTAGGTTGAAATTAAGAGGTGGTTAGACTTTTGCAATTTGTGCTCCTAAACTTTAGGAACACAAATTGTACGTACTGCCAAGACTGTTGAGACTTTAAATCTTTGCCCTGTGACGTTGTTTTAAAGCTGTTTTGATTTAAACATGGATTTAGTTTCTTTTATTACAGTTAAGGATTATATTTGTATTTTCTTTTAACCTTAATTTTATATGTATTTGTCATGTTCCTATTTTTGTTTTCTTGATTTATTTCATTGAATTGTACAGCACTTGGGTCAACAGTGGTTGTTTTTATGTGCTTTATAAATTGATATTGACATATTGGTACAACATTGTAATTCGTCCCCATAAATCAAAATGGGCTAATATTAACAACAAATATTTATTTCCATCTTGTCGCCATTTGCTTTTGGAGGCAGAGGAGAAAGGGTTGGTCATGTGTTATTAGTTTGGTCATGTGACAGTAGCTGCATTACCATTGACTGTATACTCGTGAAATTTTACTTTTTGAAAATACATTTTCTCAATGGAAATCTGCCAATTTTGTCATGAAGTGCAGTGAAAAGGTGGTGAGGATGATGCTGAGGACCCAGGTTGGAGTGAAAGAATGATGTTTTTAATGATGATATGAATACAAATCCAAAATCCAGGCAGTACAGAATGAGCGGAAGGCTAATGCTCAATGCTGGTAGCAACTGGTAACAGGACAAACATCTGCTGCGACAGACAGCAGGACAGTGTGGTGGAAAAAATTTAATAAGGTCAGATCTGCTAGTTGTTACCTTATTATTAGTTATTATAAGAACTAATAATGTTTTGTATTAGTTCTTGTATGGTCCCACCACAATAATGTTATTTGGGTTACATGTACAAGGTTGGAAGTTGTTTCGCAGAGCTGCATGGGAACCACGACTGTTTCCCATGCTTTGGATCATTTAACTTTGTATATAACTTATGTGTAGTCTCTGCCTGGCAGAGCTTTGCATCCAGACTTACTTCATTACTGATTGTCTTATGAGCTCTCTAAGTTGTGCACAGTTCATGAATAAACCTGACTGAGTGATTTTATCTGAATAGTGCTTGGAAATAGTTTGTTTTTTCACGACAACAGCTTGACACAATAGATTAGACAAGGACCCGATGAGGAACACGGGTGGAATTAAACACACAGAGGGTAATCAGGGAATGAGACGTGGCTGGAAACTATCAAGGGGTAGACAGGACAACACGGAGACTCAATAGACACAGAAACCTAAAATAAAAACAAAGAAAACTCAAATCCTCACAATAACCCCCCCTCAAGGGCGGCTTCAAGACACCCCCCAAAAAAAGTTCATGAACAAAAAACAACCAACATAAACTGTCAGGGTGGGGCCTTTTGGCCCCTCTCACAGATGGAGGGCCCATTGGAGGGGCGCCCCATGTCTCCTCTTCGGGATAAGCCCAGCCAGGCTCCATGGGTAAAAGCCCAGCCACCAGGCGCTTGCCATCATGCCCCCCTCCAAGCCTGGCTCCAGGGTGGGGTCCCGGTGACCCATGTCTGGGTGAGGGAGCACCAAATCGAAAGTTTTCATCCATCAGAGGGGTCTTCAAGCTGCGCTTTGTCTGGTCCCTCACCTAGGACCTGTATGCCTTGAGTGACCCTATCGGGGACAGAAAAGCTCCAGACAGTATACCTCCTACAATCATTGGGACACTCAAACCCCTCCACTATGATAAGGTGACAGCCCAAAGAGAGATGGATTTTCTTTAGCAGTAAACTAACCACTATGTTTGTTTTTTTTGAATACATATTTTAAATAGTAAAAGTAGCAAACTGTCTTGTAGAACAGTTGTGATTTTATTGTTAAAATTATTTGAAATTTCCACTGTTAAAAACTGATTTGGGTAAATAAACATGTTCGATTCAGGTGGGTGTAAAATTTATTGACTGAAAAGGGGCATGTGCGTCGGTGTGCAGCGGTGCAATCAGCAAGGAAGTCGCGCATCAGATCTGTGCAGCGGGTTTTTTGATTCGATTGAAGTTTAAAACAAGTAAAAATTCTAAGAAAAGACTTAAAACTACGATCAAAGATCGCCCCAGCGCCGCAGATGTTGCACTACGATTGGGTTGGAGTTTGCACCCAGGAAACACTGCCCGGTCCAAGAAGACGCCACCAGTGCGAGGAGGACGACGCCCAGGGGAAAGAAAGACGCTCACAGTGAGATCTAGACTTTGCTTTTCTTTGAGGGTTTTTTCGGTGGTACCACTCTTTTTTCTCATCTTTTTTTGGGGGGGTTTAACGTTTTGAATTTTTTAATTTTGGATTGAAACTTTGGATTAAAAGGAGAGACGCTTCCAAGATGTTTTGATTATCAAGGATATGGGACTGTTTTACCAAAAAATTGTCATTAAAAAAGGAACAGAAATATTTGAACAATGAATTATTTAAATTTGGTTGCTGACTCAAACCGAGTGATTTAAATCTGACCTATAATTATTTTTGAGGGTTTTTTTGGTTACTCATCTATATATCAGGATAACTGATTAATTCTTAATTTTGTGATTTTGTAAATAAATCGTTGTTGCTAAAAATCTATAAATTATTGAGAGGTTGGATATTTATGTTTATCAAATTAAATTATGTAACACATTTTATCGAATTTCCTGTGACAAGATTCCCCTTGAGTGTATTTGTGAGTTCTGCTTTAATCAAGACGAATTTTACGCCCTAATGACAATGACTATTTTCAGTTGCTCCGTGAGCAACTGACAAGGTCTTCTCGTGCGACCGAGTGCCCGTGGGGACCATGTTGCTGACGTAGATGATGAAAGGCTTAAATTTTTCTTAAATGTTTCTTCTGTTTCTTTTCCATATCAGTTTTAATATAGGGAGTTGGAACTCTTTACTGTACAATGACAACAAAGGAGTTCAGTTTAATTTGCTGCTAACATGGTTAGCATGGGGAGCAGATAGGGATGCAAGGTTTATCTACAGTAACATTGATATTGGTCTGATATATAAAGATGGACCAATTTTAACATCCAATATTTATATCGGCTATCAATATTGGCCCAAATGTTCAGTTTGATGCATCCAGCAATAATAATAATAAAAAAAATTAGTTCTCATGTTATACCTTTCTTGAAAATGTGCATCATCTGAGTTTTTCAAAAACCTTGAATGTTTTGGCATATCATAGAAAATATGAATAACTTTTCAAAAGTTGTTCTTCTGCTTAATAGCAAACTTTTGTTCGTTTTCCTCTGTAGTGTTGTCCACAACAAAGAGTGTTGTTCTCAACGCAGTCACAATACTTTTATGGTGTACTCCATTTTACTGGAGACCCAGTTTCAGTATAAATATGTTTTTTTGCATATTTATTCAAACTATCATGATGTCATGGCAGTTTGTTAAGAGACAGATAATCTATGAAAAGATCAATCTCCTCTATCTCCTCCGTGAGATATTACGGTTATCTGAAGAAATGCGCCAAAATCAGAGCCAGAAGAGTCTTGGCGTTGTCGATCAACGTCATGTAATTGCTGTTCAGTGTGACTTTAATAAAATTTCTTTTTGCTGATGCCTTCTAAAAATATTGCTTTGGGATTCTCGAAAATCTGCCAGGAAGCCATTAAAATGCAGTTGACTCAGGTGAACATAAAAACAACCAAAAGAGGGGAGGACATTCTGAGTGTTCACCCAGGGATTAGTCCAGAGGAAGGAGCAGATAGAGTCCAGACATCGTCAGCAAGTTGAAATGGGAGCTTTGAAAGGAGGCCAGAGAGGCAGAGCCCAGGCGACACACTGGTCCTTCTGTTCATCTCTCCAAGCTGCAGAGGAAAACAGCCTGCTTTGGAAAGCTGCTGATAGGATGCAACAAACCACCTTCATTCATGCGAGCCGAGCGGCTGTAGCATGCTGGTGGCTACAAAAAACTCCACATACAGCCTTGTGTTCCTGGTTAGAAAATGGCAAATTAACTTTTTTCTTCAGAAAATTTTCTAGACTGTAAATGTCAACAAATATACAAAAAAAGAATTTGAGGTCCAGACTCTTGGTGTGGTTTAGCAGTGTTATAGGACAGAATTTAGTTTCTAATTTAACACATCTGAAATATTAAAGCATCCTAACTGTTTGGAAAAGAAAACAAAACAAGCATAGCAAATAAAGGAATATTTAGGCATGGCTGCCACCGTTTTAAACCAGCAGCTGGGAGCTCCTAGCCACAAGGATATCAACATTGCTTAATTTGTGTCTGACAGTGTGACCACTTCAGTCCAGAACAACATCAGAGAAACAGAGCAGCCTCACAGGAGCAGGACCAGATTCTGACCTTGTACACTCTTAAAATTGGAGATGACACAAAATTAAAATGAAACAAGAATCTGGAACCACCTTCCAGAAACAAGGGCTTGGATGTGGTGGTATACAGGATAATTTGTGCTCCAGCCAATCTGCTCAAACCTATTATTCTGTCTTTGCTGACAATTTTGTGCAGATTCTGTCTTGCTGCTGTGTTTTGATATGAAAGAAAGGCATGAGAAGATGGGGATGGGTCTACCAGGTCAATCACTAGAATCTGATTTTCTTTTACCTGATTAATTCTGAAAATGAAAAGATGTTGCATGTTTGAACAATTATTCCTTCTGGCTTTTGATGAAGTGCCGCTGGAATAATCTTTCTCCTTACTTTATTAATGACGAGTAAACATGGCAAAAAAAAAAAAATATATATATATATTATTTTTTTACAATTGGGAATAATCCTGTTGCACTAATTAATTAATCAAATAATCACAAGGCAAATTAGAATGAGCTCAATAATTCCGATGATTAACATGTTTTGAAGGGTAATTTTATTTAAAGTATCTTCCAGTTACTGTGGTTAGTCTTCTTATCTAAATTTATGTTTATTAGTCTTTTAGAGAGTGAACTTACACTATTATGCCATTATCTATATTTTACTTGAAAATGGCCTTAAAACAATATTTTTGTTTTAATGGAAATAATTTTGGGACAGTTTGTTGTCTATCAAAATTTATTATTGTGATAGGCCTGACTAGGAGTAACTGATGAGTATCTCAAAAGCTCACATTATACCTGAACCCCAAAATTCAAAGGTGGTGAAAAGGTTTCATGGATGCAGAGAGAATGAGGACAATGAAAGTATCTCATCCATTATTTAAATTGGACAACAATCATATCTCTGACTTTGTAATAGAGAGGTTTATAGAGGGGCAGCAAAAGCAAATGAGGTGGCTTAGCTGAGCTGCTAACAACAGCAGCAGCTGTTATAAGCTGCTAACAACAATTTTAACCCTAACCCTAACCCTGAATGACAATAACATGTCATTCAGGACATGTTGCTGTGGAACAAACTTGATTCTGGAGGAATGTAGCAGTGAGCATATTGGTTTATTTTAGAAGGGGGGCTAGGTTTTAGGATTAAACTAGCTTTTACTTGAATATAAATACATAAACAAACCTTTATGTAACATTTCAAATAAAATAATCGTTTATTAGTACAAAATAAACAATAAGCATGTAAACAGTGACATGTATAAAAAGTTCAGTAATTATACCCAAATTTGCATAAACATTAGCTCATATGTTGCAGAAATCTAAGAATCTGTTGTTTCCTATTTCTGAAGTCTAGTTTTTAAAATGTAAAATCAATCTACTCAAGAGTAGCAATAATAATATTCCTTTAGTAAAAAAAAAAGTACAGTGCAGTAAAACTGCTCTTATAAGTACCATCCCCCTGAAAAAAAATGATACTCAAGTAAATGTAACCAGTACTACCCACTTTTGCACTTACTGTAGATAACAATACTAGTAGCTTGTCCTTGTTAATGAACGTAACGTGATATATTGGTATTAGTCATCATTTTGCTCAGTTTACATGCATTAAACAACAGCATTACTCGACTCACTCTCTTAGCTAGATGGAAACAGAAAGTTGGCCACTGAGGTAAAAAAGAAAAAAACAACAACAACAACAAAAACAGCTTCCAGTAAATATGGGACAGTTGTGTGGGTCAGAGGTCTCTTCAGATTGGTTGTAAGACTTAACTGCTGGAGGAAATTCTTCCAGGTCAGGCATCACCATCTATAACTCTGAAGTTATAAATTATGACATTTAATTTACCTTTTGGAATGAAATACATTTGGACTGAATCAATAAATATTGCTACTACCTAAAATGTGTTCAGTACTTCAACTGCAAATAGATAGTTTTAAAGTGCAATATTAATGACTATTTCTATAGTGAAATTTAAGCTATGTCTACTCTACTTTTAAACTTTTGTTGTTCTTGAATTGGAGAAACACTCAAGAATTCCAAAGTGCTTGTTCTAAGAGGGATTATTATTTTGGATTATTTGTTGCAACTTGGCTTTTATATACAACAAATCAAGTTGCAGATACACATGCAACTTGACTTGTCAGCATACTACAACTGTTTATCACAGTGATAAAATAAGTTATTCTACCAAATTGACATTATTGAATGAGATGCGTTTTAATGGCCCTTAAGTATTAAATGCAGATGAGTCTATAAATGAAAAACATGGCCCAATCGTCTCAGACATTGGTTACTAGCAATATTAAAGCAATTTGTTTATAGTAAAGTTATCAGCTCTCAATGAGATATGCCAAGTCCCTCTACATAAGACAAAACATACATGTTGAGCAATAAGAGCAACGTAATAGGGCAAATAAAATACAGTAATTTCTGCGTACTGTGGTCACAATTAGAGGGAAAATGTGGATGTAGTTGCATCCATCAAGGCTGGTGTTAAAACTGAGCCTTCAGAAATTAAAAATGCAAAGACGATGTGCTATAAATCAAACCTCTGACTACTGTGGACACCGCAGAGCTGCTTGTGAGGGTGGCGAGGGGTGAAAAGAGGTGACCTGCGTTTCTGGTGAGTTGTAAATTGTTTTATTAGCCTGAATATAAATAGTTTAAATAGTTAGAATAATGCCCTGCGACAGACTGGCGACCTGTCCGGGGTGTACCCCGCCTCTTGCCCGGAATGCAGCTGGAGATAGGCACCAGCAACTCCCGACCCCGTTAGGGAGAAGGGTGATTAGAAAATGGATGGATGGATGGATGGATAGTTAGAATCATGTACTCTTGGCTGCGTTCTGAATCCAACATGCACTTCAGAGTAGATGATGAGGCAACATGACGTCGACTGAAAATCTCTCTATGAAGTATCTGTGCAAACAATAAATTCTATTCTATTCTAAATGCGACATAATAATGTTTTTTATGTGCAGTCCAGTCTGTCAGATTTAATTTTGTGTATATATGTTGCTGAGATTTCCATCGTAATCATAACACTGGTAAGATCCCCCTCAGTTATTATGAAGGGGAAAGGAAATGAGAAATATTCAAACCTTTGCTCAACAGAAATAAATAAATCAATAAAAATTTCAGGCTTTCAAAAGAAAAAAACATTTCAGAAAAGTTTAGTTTGGAGAACAGAAAAGCTGATTTGAATTATTTTCTTATCTCCTTCCTCCCCCTGTTCTGTCCCTTGTCTCTCTCAATCCTCCGTGTTCTCCTCCCCGTCTCAGGGGTGTGGAGCCCTACGACCCCTCCACCATGGTACTGGTCCAGAGACACGAGCCACAAGGTGTTTCCACTGTACTAAGCAGCACCGATTTCTTCCAGAGCGAAGAGAACCGGAAAGTGATCCTGGAGCAGGTGGACAGCTTCCAGCTGAGAGACAAGTACATGTTTGCTACAACCACACGGGTAAGTGGGAGGAGCCTAGTGTCCCATCCACAAAACTCTGACAGGCCTCCATCATGTTTCCATTAACCGTCAGGCAATCTGAGAAGTCATTTAAAAAGGTCTTTTACATCAAAGACTGTCAGAAAAACTGCTAGAAAAAAAATTCCAAGTGCTAAAATTGAGAAATATAAAAACCGAGAGTGGACCGAGAGTGGACATTTTCCGCATATTGTTTTTCCCCGTGATTTTCTTGAGATAAGTTGTCCTTCAGATACATGCCTTTTTAGATGGAATCCAGTATAACAAACATACACAAGCATCTGGTGATCTTGAGAAAATAATATGTGGAGAACATCCAATGTTTTAATCTTACCAAATACTACTGTCAGCTGTGTTTCAGGAGCTGTGAGAGATACTGATTGTTTTTGTCATGCTTACTGTAGACAGGAGATTCACTTCTACATGGCTTTAGCTTGGACAACTTTGGTATTTCCATATTATCTGAAACACTGTCATGTGTATCTCATGTATTTTAGCCACAAAAAATGTAGAGTCCTGTAATAAGGTATTTTCTTTCACGTTTCTGCTGAAAGTCTGTGAAATGGCTTTCAGTGGAATAAGCATGTATATGTCAGTTTTCTCAGCTGCTCTTAAATTATTTTAGAGCAGAACCTGATATGTTGCTTTCTGAGAAAAAAACATAAATGTGTATATATATATATATATATATATATATATATATATATATATATATATATATATATATATATATATATATATATATATATATTTTATATATACCTATTACGCCACTGACAATGCCTCTCTGCTTCAGTTAATATTCCCATAAACCTTTGCTGCATCGCTATCCCTGTCACATTCCCAAAATGTGCTATTATCATTTGCACATTTTTAATTATCAGATCGATACCAAACTGACAAGACATCTGCCAATACTGGGAATGGGTGATATGAACTTAAAGATTTATTCCAATATTTCATGGCACTGTTGTGATAACGCTAAAAGTGATGATAAGAATGATTTATTCCTGTGTCATATATTGTTAAGGTAACTTTCTTCCTCTCACTGCATGACACGGCAATGGTAATGCCAGAAATACAAACACTTCTCTTGAAAAACATTCTCATTTGTAATGTGTTTGTTAAGGATGGCAGCCACATAACAATATAGATGTTGTTGCCAATAAAGAATGGAATAAAACATAATTCATTGCCAACTTGAAATTTACTATGTCATGCATGAGGATATGTCTGTACCGTCATTAAATAAGGCTCCTTTTTCTGGTTGTGGAACGAAATTCCAGCCCAAAATTTTCATATTGGAGCATACTTGGTGGTTTGAAAATGGAAGCCAAAATCCAGCAGATTAGTAAATGGTACTTATTTACTAAGTACCATGACTTAATAAATAAGTCATGGTACTTACAAAAATTTACGTTTCTTTTGCCATAACACCACCATATATCAGATTTTTATAGACAAAATGCAGTTTCTAAAATATCAGTAGATGACTTGGTTTTAGATGTTGTACTCTCTTTTTTTTATTGTAAGGAAGAGTTTTGAATTTGTGTTGGGTGATTTAGTTGAAAGTTCCTGATATAGGACCCTATATGGAGGAGAAGTTCAATGAACGTTTCCATCTCCTTTCTCTTTGACCTTCCCAGAGATTGCTGGGCAGTCATAACCCATCATCTGTTCAGCTCTGGGTCTCCTACAACCGCCAGCCGATGAAAGCTGCCCAGTTCATGACCCGGCATCCAATCACAGTGAGTTTTAAAATAAACAGGGTCGTTCCTATTTCTAAAAAATCAGACAGAGATGCAACTGTGGGACAATTGTTGCAGGTATAGATCAAGTTCAGTTTAAACATCACTGTGTTGGTGTGCTAGTCAGTGATGTTCACTGTGCTTTAGGCCATGCATGTGTGTGAGACGTGACTCTATAAACTCTAAGTGATCTGCTGCTTCCCTCGCCAATCTAACAGGAGTACTACATTGCGGATGCATCGGAGGACCAGGTGTTTGTTTGTGTGAACCACACAAACAATGCCACACACCTGTACATCTCAGACACACAGGGGCTGTCCTTCTCTCTGTCACTTGAGAATGTGCTCTACTACAGTCCTGGGGGCTCAGGCAGCAACACACTTATTCGGTACTGCAAACACACAAACACACTCGCCCACGCACGCATGCACACACACTCTCAGATTTAGTCACCTTTATTGACAGGTGACTCAAATTGTTTATTAAGTAAAATTTGTCTGATTTGATTAAACATTTTCAGAATTTCACATTGATAATACACTTTCAACTTAAAGTAGTCTGTAAATAGGATTGCTTGATGATAACTGTTTTTAGCATTTTAAATCCAAGATTATGCCTGGATAGATTCAACCTGGAATAGGTCAGTGGCCTATACAAAACATATTCATTACTCTTAATACAGAAAATTATTCTCAGATTTTGAGATTTCATCAGGTCAGCTCTTCCTGTTTTGAGTTCATTTAGGAATCCGCTATTTTAGCACAATGTCAGGATTATGCAAAGACCTGCTGCTGGCCATGCCCTCCCAACTCAGTCTTTGCATTCAGTCAGATATGTGAAAATAGTTAAACTTTAAAAATTATGTAGCTTTATGTTATTAAAACTAAATTTTAATCAGCGTTTTCATCGCCATGCTCATCAACAGCTCGGTCAGTGAGAACAACATGTGCTCGGTCATTACATTTGACTTTTAGAACAAATTTATGTCCATGATTTCTTGGTTAATGTCTAGTTGTCATAACAAAGACATTTTGAATAATCTCAACTTTGTATTTAAAGTGTCATGATTTACCTAATGACACTTTATGACAACAGTCATAAATATTCATAAAAACTTACTAATATTCATGACAGGTGTTATGTCATGGTTATGACAGAGTCATGACAGTCTTATTCACAACCCATCAAAAAAAGTGTTGCCCAATTTTTTTCTTCTATTTCAGAATCAAGTTCTATTTCCTGATTCCCTAAGGGGTATGAATACTTTGTGGGGTAGTGTTTCTCAATTTGGTACTGGAAAGCTCAAATTAAATTTTCCAGAAAACCTATTTTCATGTTACGTGCCATATTTCTCATGACATAAAACATTAAACTTATGTGGCTACAGTTGCAGAAAAAAGCCTGAAAAAAAAAAGTCATTCCATTTGTGCAGCTGTTGGTCAAAGGTTGTCATTTACAACAAAGTGGGTAAAACTTGATGAAATCATTTGTGTCATTGGATAACAGTGAAACACATACATTGCTAGTATTTTATATAGTAACATTAAACAGAACCCATTGTGACCTTGCTGTGCTATCCAACAGCAACCGTATTGTACCAGTAGTAATGTCGTTACTATAGTAACCTGTGGGACTCTGAGGACAGCCTCCAACTCTGCAAGCAGATGCTTGGTAACGGTGACAAAACAAAGGCCGTCCAAACACGGAGAGCATGTGCTTCCTTATCCAATAGAAACACTAAAACTGTTATTTGATGTGAAGTCTCAGCCTGCTCACATTTATTGATGATTTGCTGTCTTCTCTTAACTTCATTGAGAGGAATAGCCAGCGTTGGTTCAGGTGTGATCCTTCCTGATGATTCATTTAATGTCTCTGACAGCCTTTCCTCTGCTAACCAAATCAGTGCTATATGTACTGTGTTGTTGGAGCAGGCCATTTCAGATATTTGTCAGCTGAATTTATGCATGTTAATTTAACAATGCCTCTGATTGACCATTTCTTTAAGCTAGCTTCCTGTTGCTCGGCTGACTTTCAGGTACTTTGCCAACGAACCGTTTGCAGACCTGCATCGGGTGGAGGGACTCCGGGGCGTTTTCATTGCCACGCTCATCAACGGCTCGGTCAGTGAGGACAACATGCGCTCGGTCATCACATTTGACAAGGGGGGGACGTGGGAGCTGCTGCAGGCACCTGCTGCCGACAGCCTGGGAGGAACAGTGGACTGCCAGGTATGGGAAGCACCTGGAGCTTGTTTTTTGTCCCTTGAAAAAAAAAAAAAACTCCACATTATTATTATTAAGAACAGTTTCCTAATTATTTTAAGTGGCAGTATTATGTACAATTGACTTAAATTTTTATATCATGTCACAATGTTCGCTCATCAATAACATACCTGTGTTGTTTGAGAAACAACACAGGCAGACGAGCCAGAAGCAATTAGCAAACACCTGGTAGAACTGCACATCTGCTGTGGTCCTTATAAGACCTACTTTTCAGAGCAATGCCGGTAAAAACGTTAATAGAGGAGCCTTGTTGTGAAGACTACTTGAAGGTGGAGTTTCAGAAAGAGCAGAAAAACCCAATTTCAAGGTATTACATTAAAAACTAAAATGTTTTAGGTCATATACAGAATTTTCATAACTAAATATGGTTACAAGACTGCTATAAAATTACATGTTCCTAAAAATACATAACACGTCCTCGTTAAAGTCATTGAGAAGTGAGGTGGTTGCCTGTGAAGGGAGGATGATTCTTACTCAGAGCAAGTAGCTACTGGTGGGTAAGTGTGGAGTGCTAATATGAAGTGACTCACCTATCTTTTCTGTGTCCTCTCCAGGGTATTTGGACAAATACTTCCTGGGAGTCCAGACACCATTTATAGACTCTAGGAGAGGATATTGAAAAGTGGTGGTGGAAGTGGGGGAGGGCGGATTATTTATGGGTTTGTGGTGTTTCATTATGGTGTAATGATAAAACATAAAACATTTATTAAAATTAAGTGGAAATGTTTGTATTTAGTTAAAGGTAATTTATTTAAGTAGAGATTGGTGAATTGAGATTGCCCTGTGAATTAAAGTTGGTTTGGTCCATCACAACTGGGACTATTTAAGGCTCAGTTTCACCTGTGAAATTGTTCTTGATGCTGTGAGAAGAATAAACCACTGGTGTTTCCACCTGACTCTGCCTCAACTTTTCATCCTCACTGTAAAATTAAGCAGCAAAAGGGCACCTTGTTACATGAATCAATGGCCACAACATTATTATCAACACAAAAAATGTATGTCTAAAATAAGCTTTGCTGTCATTTTAGTGTTTTTAGCAGCTTACGACTGCAGTGTACCTGGTGTTAGAAAGGAAAAGGAACTGACCCTCAATCACACAAAGTCTGGAAAAATCCACTTTGATACTGACAGAGGTTGCTGAAGCACTCATCCTTGAGTACTCAGTGCAGACTGACTTTTTCCGCTTAGCTACATACATTGTCTGGATAAATAAAAGTAATTTATCCAGACACCTCAAAGAGGCTGGAGGCAACGTAAGGACCTGTGTGTGTTAATACACGTACCAAAAGAACATTTTGACATCATTACTTCCAAATTTGGGACAGCTGAAGTTTTACTACAAAATTGGTGCAAAGAAACACGTGGCAAATTGACAAAAATGATTACCCAGAAGTAATAACCTTGTCTAGCAGTTCAATAGCAAATTTGGTGACGTCTTAGAAAAAAACAAAAAACATTTTAGCAAATCGAGAAAAATGAACCGACTGAAAAATATAACCCAAAAAGAATATAAAGATATTTATAGAGCACAGAGAGAAAATATATTTACATTTATTTAACTCATAAGCACTCAAAGTATGCAAAAATATTCATTAAAAAATACTGGATTTTCTATGTGTTCCCTTAAAACAGGGGTGGACACTCTTGGTCCTCGAGGGCTGGTCACCTGCAACTTTCAGATGTATCTCTACTTCAACACAGGAGTCAAATAATGAGTTCATTAGCAGAACTCTGGAGAACTTGACTGCATTTAGGAAGTGATTCAGCTGTTGGATTCAGGTGTGTTGGACCAAGGAGACATCTAAAAGTTGCAGAACACAGGCCCCTGCCTTAAAAGCTAAAAAAGCAAGCAGTAAAATCTGAAAATACTGCATTAGTCTGTCTTGCAGTATTGCAGTTGTTGTTCTATATTCTCCTCCGAAAAGAATATAGAAAAACACCTACTTTCTGCATAGAGTCCTCCTGTTTCCTCATTCTGTCTGACTTCCCTCAGTTTCTCCTCCCTCAGCTCAGTAAAGGTTGCTCTCTCCACTTGGCCCAGCGCTGGAGCCAGCTGTTTAACATCCAGTTGAGGAGGATGTCCATTCTATCCAAAGAGTCGGCTCCAGGTCTTATCATGGCCACAGGTGGGAGTGCCAGAGCATTACAGACATTAGAAAATCCTGCTACACTCCCAATCACCCAGGCTGCTTCTTCCACATGTTTTCTGTCTCCTACATGGCTTTTTGCAAACATCAAGTTTGATAATCCGTTTTTTTTTTTTTCAACTATGATTTATATAGCCTCATCCATAAAAGCCAGATTTACAGAGCACACTTGATCTGTGGATCTCTCCAGAGTTTCCAAGACTACCTTTGCTGGGGGTTCAGATACATAAAACACCTTTTCTATGTACTTAGGAAATCTTTCACTTTATAAAATACATTCTGACCTGAGGGGCAGGTTTGTATGTCATCCCTCTCTCACTACACAGAGCAGGACAGTGGCTAATTTTTAAACCTCTGCTGAACTAGATGGGATCACGGGATAAGATTGTCTTCAAATGAAGGTATCTGTCGATCACCAATCCCCCAAAGTTATGAAAGTCGGTGCCAATAAGTCAGCCAATAAATGGAGACTTACAGGAACACCACAGCAGAAGTTGGCCCACATTTTCATATGAAGAAACGTAATAATTAAAGGGGCAGTAATATGTAAAATTGACTTTGTTTTAGCTTTACATCATGTTAATCCCTCATCAGAAACATAAGAAATCCTTTAATCTCCCCTGGCAACCATTCAGCTGAGCAAAATGACAAATTAGGAATACATTCCCCCCATTTAGCACCTTCTAGAAAAAATATTTCAACAGGACTTATGTCGTGTTGGACAGGACAGTGGAATATTCATCGACTGGCATTAGTGGCCATTAAGACCAAGAGCAGTTTGGGGTAAATTGGAAATCAAACTGAATACCTTAACTAACCTTTTTTTAGTTCATCCATTCAATATCTGAGATTGTAATAGGTAATATCTCAGGTGTAATAGGTCCAGGTGTAATAGGTCCAGGAAAAAGCACTGGGGATGAACTAATGTGGAAACATGGGCAAATTTCAATTACCGATATAAATATTGCTGTTATGGCAGATAACTGAAATTCACCTATTTATATATCGGTAATTGTCATTGAAGTATATTATATAATTCATTCTTTTGACACCTTGAAAAAACTTCCAAACTACACTGACTTCACCACTGTTTCTCTGTTCCAGTGAAACTCCCCACAGTCCTTTGCTCACTACCGCTGTCACATGACTTAGCCCCCCAAATCCCCAGCCCCACCCACACATCCCCTCCTCACTCCTGCACAAGATGAAAATAAATATTTGGTTTAAATATTGGTTCAGTTTTATTCATCAAACCGATGCTGATATGTTAAGAGAGGATTAATATATTCTGATTCTGATCAGTACTGATTTATTGTGGATCCCTACTTTTATTACTTTTTGTCTTCTGTTAATTATTGCTTCATTGATTAATCATTTTTCTTTTTCAATCTGCTAAAAGTACAACATATGATTTCCCATCTGCCAAATTGAAACCAGAAGTAATGAAGAACCCGAAATGTTTGGGGGGAAATTCCCAGAGACTGTGCCTATGACTCTGTGTGGGTTTGTCACTGTGTGAAACCTTTTTTGTTGTCTGGCTGCAGGATCTATTGGCAGGAATCTAGCCAACAAGCCCAATGTGTACATATCAAGCAGTGCTGGAGCCCGGTGGAAAGAGGTCAGTACAAAATAATATGAGGAATAATAATATCAGGAACAACACAGCTGAGACACAGGTAGCATATCTGGCAATAAATATGCCAAATATGCTGAAATGATCCAAAATGCCAACATGTAGTGACTGGCAGCAGTCATGTAGTGACTGCTGCCAGTCACTACATGTTCAGATGTAAGACACAGGAAGATGCAATTTTATATTTTGTAGATTTGTTCTAAAGAAGTATGTCTTTCTTCTTACGTACCTTTCTGTTGCATTAAGACCGCATGAGGGTTAATAATCAATTCATCACAATTCGATTAATTGTTTCAGCCCAAATCTGGGGTTGTATTCACTTTGTTCAAGATTCTTGGACTCTGCAAAGCAAAAATTATTACCAGCACGAACTCCTGAAATTTAGAGTAAATGCCAACCACACTCTTCTTCTATCCCATACAATCTGGGGTCATTGTGCTGCCCAGCACAATGAGCTGTGCATATAATGTGTATATTTATACATAGGTCACTTTTCATTCCTTTCAGGCTCTGGCAGGCCCTCACTTTTACACTTGGGGGGACCATGGTGGTATCCTGATGGCCATCATACAGGGAGGCCCCACCAAACATCTGAAGTAAGTTAGACTGAGAAGTGGGAAACAATGCAAATAGCGACTTGGAAAGCTTGGAAGGTTTCATTTGTGAACCATTCCAAACTATCAATAACTCACTGCTAACATACCCTTACTAGTTTGCTAGCTAGCTACAATTCAGTTTGTCTATAAATAATTGATTCTTTTATTTAACATTTCATTTTGACATCTTCTACCCTCTCACAGTGGAGAGAATCTATTCAGATGTAATGTGCTTGCAGGTTCAGCACCAACGAAGGTGAGACGTGGATTGAATTTAAGTTCTCAGACAAGGAGGTATATGTGTACCAGCTGCTGACAGAACCAGGGGAGAAAAGCACCATCTTCACCATCTTTGGCTCGTATGCTGAGCAGAAGCACAGCTGGCTCATCCTGCAGGTCAACACCTCCAATGTCCTGGGTAGGTTGGAGAGTGAGAAGGAAAACATGTTCTGGAAACATGGATTTTCTGAGTCTCAGATGAAAACTGTGACAGCTTAAGGCAGTGGTATTCAAGTCCAGTCCATGAGAGGTACCATCCTGCAACTTTCAGATGCGTCCCTGGTCCAAAACACCTGAATCAAATGAATGACTGGTTGCCTTGACCTGAGTGAAGGCAGGTCAAGCCCACCTTCTTCAAAACAGACAAAAATGGTGTCAAATGTTTGTGCTGCGTTTGTCCTGGTTTGTGCAGCAAAAATTTTCATTTGTGCTGCTATCATTTGAAAGATATAAAGAAATGTTTTTAGAGGTCATCAAAGGTCAACCAGCCCCCCCACCTTCTTCGAATCAGATAAAATAGGTGTCAATCAACTCGGCTGCGTTTGTGCTGGTTTTTGCAGCAAAATTGTTCGTTTGTGCAGCTATCATTTTAAAGATATTAAAAGAAAAGTGTCAAGAGGTAATCAAAGGTCAATGAACAGCTGTTCATGCTGAAACTCTCAATTTCATTTAAATTGCCATATAAGTTGCTAACAAATGAACAGAAATAATTTAATTTTAACATGGACGAAATTCAATTCAAATTACGTCTCATCTAAAATGAATAGGTTGGTACATCACCTCCCAAAACAATCTCGGTGACCTGTATCTTAGCATCTCATTTGCTATTAGACAAACTGTACTTTTGAAATACAAAAAAATAAGAACAGAACATATGCTTTCTGTCAGCCTTTCTGTGCTATGAATTGTTAAGGCAGATAATCAACATAAATAAAAGCCATTTGGAAACAATTGTGATCATGAGTTGGTTATGACTGAATAAGTGAAGCTTCTCTGCTTTAAGGTTTCAGTAATATGTTCAAAGCAAAACTAGCAAAAAGTTTAAACTATAATGAATATATTCAAAGAAAAAGCAGCACAAATGAAAATTCTTGCTGCACAAACCAGCACAAACACGGCTGAGTTGATTGACACCTATTTCGTCTGATTCGAAGAAGGTGGGGGGTCTGGTTGACCTTTGATGACCTCTAAAAACATTTCTTTATATCTTGAAAATGATAGTGGCACAAACAAAAAATTTTGCTGCACAAACAAGCACAAATGTTTGACACCAATTTTGTCTTATTTGAAGACTGCTGGTGAGGGATTCAGCCATCTGACCCCGGTCTTTTGAAGTACAGATGAAGTACAGATGAAGCTAAAAGTTGCAGGATGGTAGCTATCGAGGACTGAGCTTGAGCACCACTGGCCTAAGTTTTCACATCAAATCTGGCCACAGTTTTCAGTTTTGTTGCAGTTGTAAAACATCCATATAGCAGGAGTATGAGCTGCATAAGGATTTTTTACATGAGGAATTTACTGTTTTTCTTTCTTCTGAATTGTCTACATGTCCATAACTTTTCCACTCATGCTGGCAGCATGTTGGAGTATCTCTGTTAAATGTGATTCATTCATTTTATTGACTTTTGTTCATATTTTTGGGGGAGGAGTTAAATTTCTGGATAATTATTCCCTCAGCACAGAATTTTTTATCTTACTTTTTTAGTTTCAAAGAGTTGTAACAATGCATAACCATGGAAACAAGGCAGCATCTCAACGGAGCAGAGAGAGGAGGCGGACATTCAAAGCATCTTTTCCAGAGAAAAGAGTTAAAAACTCTTTTTAACTCTTTTCTCTGGAAAAGAGTTAAAAAGGAGCAGCAAAAATAGGGGAATTAGCAGAACTGCTAACCACTGATGATATCATCCAGGGCATGTTACTGTGGAATATTGACTGCTGCTTAATATTGAGCATGTGATGACAGTCATACAGCAGCAGTCTACAGTCAGTGGTTTCTTCAGATTATTCAGCTAATTCGCTGCTAATATGCTCTGTCTGGCTGGTTTCTTTGCATCTTTCATGGGTAAGTGAAAATTTACTTCCAGTTGCTTTTGTCATTTCTGTCGCCAACCCATAAGGTGCTACTTGGTTTCTGTGCTATAAGATTCAGATGCTTTAGAGAGACATACTAAGAAGCACTAAGCTACGATGCATATCGCTCATGAGAAGACATCCATACAAAGAGGGGGTACATGGGAAAGAGGGGTACATGGCTCTAATTTGGAGATGTGTAGGAACACACAGTCTTCCAACATGACTAGTGCTCAAAGGAAGGTTCATAAAGACATGAATGGCAGAGTCTGGTGTGAATGAACTTGACTGGCCTGCACAAGTCCTGACATCAACCTGAAAAAATGTCTTCGGGATGAATTAGAGTGGAGACTGAGCCAGGTTTTGTCCAACATCAGGATGTGACCTAACAAATGTGCTTCTGGAAGAATGGTCAAAAATCCCCATAAATATTCCTAAACCTTGTGGACAGCTTCCCAGAAGGTGTTATAGCTGCAAAGGGTGTACCAGTGTCATATTGAACTTGATGGATGGGATGTCACTTAAATTCATATGTTAGTCAGGGCAGGTGAGCGAATACTTTTGGAAATACCAATTTATATATGTCTGAAGAGGTCTTAAGTTTAAGCTGATGAAATGTAAAACTTGAATATGAATGCCTGTCTTCCTTTTTTATTTCTTACTTTAAAAAATCAAAAGGTGTGATAATAACTCTGTGGATGAGAGCAAAAGATTTTTTTTAAAACAAGGGAACAAAGCTGAAGAAAGATTTTATTTCCATCTTGCTCTATTTGCTTCAAAATTTCTATATGCGGATAGCATTAATGATGTGAAGTCAGGAGTCAAAGTACTCCTCTGTTGTCCAGGTGTTCCGTGTTCTGAGGCCGATTACAAGCACTGGTCTCCATCAGACGAGCATGGTAACGAGTGTCTGCTGGGCAGGGAGGTGACCTTCAAGAGAAGAGCGCCTCATGCCACGTGCTTCAATGGGGAAGACTTTGACAGGCCTGTTACCATCTCCAACTGTTCCTGCACCCGCCAGGACTATGAATGGTGAGGGACCTTCACACCTTGGTCACCATCTCTTCCAACTATTACTCTGAGGCAGTGACTTCAGGGCAATATAGACAAGAATGAACAGAGTGAAAAGCTGTTTCTACCAAAAAGGTATTGCCCTGAACATAACAAATTAATCCCAAACCCTGAACATCATTCTTTTATTTACTTATTAGAAACATATATATATGTTTCTAATATATATATTATATAATAATATATACTTTTTATATATTTATACTTAGATATATAATAAGTATATTTAAGTAGAAGTAAATATACTTATTTATTTATTGTCACTCCCTTCAAAAGTTTCTGTTTTTTAAATGCTGTGCTTTCTTGCACAATGACAATAAAAGAAAATCTGCTTCTTCTTCTGAGAAGCCTGTTCTGCTCTCTGGTAATACAGATGATTAGATTGTGTTCCAGCTGCTTTTGCAGCACTACTGCTTTCTAACAGCACTACTTGTAGAGTGCAGAAGTTAATCTAAGTGTGCTTCTCTCCACCCTCTCTCCTTCCAGTGACTATGGCTTTAAGCTGAGTGATGACTTGTCTCTTCAAGTGTGTGTACCTGACCCGGAGTTCCTAGGAGACCTCTATGCTCCTCCAGTTCCTTGTCCCATTGGTACCAGCTACCACCACAGCAAAGGGTAAACTCTGCATCTTGTCTTGTTTTAATTTGTAGTAATAAATTGCTATAAGACTTTAGCCCCATGCATGTTCTCATGAAGTGTTCATGTCAGATTTTAAAATTGGAAAACAGAAGTAACAGCTACAAAATTATTCCAACCTTCTTTTCCACATTTTGTCATGCTTTAACCACATTTCAACCGCAGTCTGTGTCGAGGACTAAGGCCTCCAAATGTGGGGCGTGCTAACCCCCTGCCCCACCACAGGTTGAGGTGCCAGAGATACCATCATGAGAGGACAAGCCCCTACATGGGATGTACCACCAGCAAATAACCGAAGTGGCTGATATCAGTAAATTCTACCAATGGCTGGAAAAAGCTGAAACAATGATAGAACAATGATAGACCCATGTCATGAACTGTGAACTGAAATTGAAAAACCCTGACTCATAATGTCTACTCTTCCATAGATGGACAAGTAGACAAAGAAAAATGCCAACAGCCATATAACGTTCAAATAAGGACTGTGTCACTTCACAGCTGCATATCTTTCATTAATGTTAGGAGATGTTGGCAGGTATTACGTAGTCTTGAGATTCTGTTTCAAACTGAGTACATACACCTCTGGAAAAAATTAAGGTTGTCTGATTTTACAATTATAAGTTTGCGTAAAATGAACATTGTTCTTTTATTCTGAGTTACTGACATGTCTCTTAATTTTGTTTGTAAATGTATGGAAATAAGCAGTTAGATTTGGAAAACGCACAAGCGAATATCTTCTCAAATGTCTTAGCCCTCCTGGGGGCTAAGCACTACTAAAGGTCAAATTCTTGAATCGTCCCTGGTACTGCCACAGTGATTTCCGCCACCTGTTTGTTCAGACCGGGATATATGAAATTTTTTGTGTCCGTTTGCTGGTAAAGCTACACTTACACTATAACCATCAACTACTTAGCTAATTTGTCTTTCCGCCCACCTGTATAAATACCCCTGCAGCGCTCTTCCCGCCATTCGCTCTTAACAGCAGCTCCTGGAGAAGAAAGGCTGCCGTACTCCAGGCATCGTGACAATCATTTTAAGGATGCTTATTGTTCCCCAAAAACGATCAAAACCCAGGCATTATCATCCATCAGTAAAATCTCCGTGGGCCTAACTTGAAAATTGGACATTATGCTGCTAACCCTTAGCTTTCATCAACAACTCATAAATAAAAAATAAATTAACGAAGCTTCGAAAAAGGTAAATTTTCCTCAAGGAATTTTAATAATCGAGGTACTCGAGTCATTTGAGGAAGCGTTTCAGCCCTATTCCTTTCAGAAGTTCTGATTAATATCTTGTGTAGGTTAGTCTACATGCAGCTATTCTGTGCCATGGAAGTTTGTTAGAGAACAAGCAGTCTTTTAAAGCTCTATCTGCAGAAGCCATCAGCAGTGCAGCAAACGTGTGGAGGTAGGTGGTCAAGTGCAACTGAAATTGAAAATTTTTTAGCCTTCATACACAAACTTGTTTGGTTGGAAACATAATACAATATCACTCTGAACACATGGTGGTGGCAGCATCATACTGTGGGAATGTTTTTCTTCATCAGGAACATGGAAGTTGGTCAGAGTTGATGGGAGAATGGATGACCACCCTGAACATCCAACCAGAGCTATAACACAATAGTTTAGATCAGAGTCTATTCTTGTGTTAGAATGGCCTAGTCAAAGTTAATGAGATCCTGATATCAGCTTTTTTTTGCTTTTCAACTATTCACTATGTCTGGTTCTCACATGAAATTCTAATGTGAAGCCTTGAAGTCTGTGGTTATATTGTGACAAAATGTAAACTGAAAGGATTTAAAAGACTTTGTTGATTTCAGCAGTACTGCTATTGGAGAATTGTGAGGCGCAAAACTCTCAAATATATAGATAAACATAACAAACCACAGAGACGAGTTCTTACTGCCAGCCACGACGGGTCGGGAGATTTATTTATTCTTCTACCACGGATGCATCATTACAAAACATTGTTTCTCAAATCTCAAAGTCTCAAAATCAAAAGTGCCCAAAATCTCCAAAAAATCTCAACCGTTCTTTGCCTACAGACATTTTTATAGCTTCCAATGACGTCAGGTTTGCGTCAAGATTCTGGCTGCCCATTGATTGAGTGTGTGTTGGGGTTTTCACGAATTTCTTACTGACCTCTCATCTGAACATCTGCTCCATCTCAGAACTGCAAAACAAGTCAATTAATAATAATTTTTGTTCTTATCTATCTAAACAGCTTACTTTCCAACCTGAGTTTTGTTCCAACATTTTGTACTTTCCAGATAAAAGTCAGGTCAGATCGACCTTTCTGGCGCCAGAAATCTTTTCCCTCAAAAACAACTCGTAGGAAGTATTTCTGCTCTAACACTGCTCCAGTTTAATTTAAGTTCTGAATTACTATTTTTGTGCTCATCATCAGAAGAACATGGGTAATCTTTTCACTGATTCCTACTGGTGTGTTAGTGGGAGGATCATCTGCCCTCCTGCTGAGCAGAAACAGTTGTATTTCTGCTGCAGCTACAGGAAGGTACCGGGAGACAGCTGCAGTGGGGGAGACGTTGAGGCCAGGCTGGATGGAGAGATGCTGCCCTGTCCTGTTGGAGGTTATTGCAACAAGTCTTTGGTTGCCTTTATGTAAGGAATGCCCGAACCTGAATCAGTGTGTGCTGTGTTTCACAGAGAGTAATGAGTTCATCCTGTATGCCGTGAGGAACTCCATCCACCGCTATGACCTGGCCACTGGCGCCGACCAGCCCCTGCCTCTGGTTGGCCTTAGGGAAGCCGTGGCACTGGACTTTGACTATGACAGGAACTGCCTGTACTGGGCAGACATTTCGCTGGACACCATCCAGGTATGAGCTGGACCTTATGCGTCTTTTATCTAAGTTGCTCTGGAAAAGTTAATTCATTTTACTCTTTCCTGAAATAACTGCATCAGCTCGGCCTTTACGGTTTCAACATTCTGCTTCTTCTGCAGCGTCTGTGTTTGAATGGCAGCACAGGTCAGGAGGTCATTGTGAGGAAAGATCTGCAGAATGTGGAGGCTGTGACCTTTGACCCCATCAGCAGGCTCCTGTACTGGGTTGATGCAGGAGCCCAGAAGATTGAGGTATCAGAGACAAATTTAAATACATTCAGCTCAAATATCATTTCCTTCTTAATAGAAAATATTTTTAGCACCTGAGTGTCCTAAGATTTAGTCGTGGGCAGCAGCTTAATTTTCTCATAATTACCAATGACTGTTCTTTTTCATATTATTTTACGTAGTGATGAAATATGAAAGATTCAATATACAGGGTTGACAGCTGTATACAACAATATTTTTATCCTGGCACTAAATGATAATTTTACTTGATTTTTAGTCCGTTCTCATGATCAAGACAAAAGCTTCTATAAATCTAATCAGCAGTATGTTGATGTATCTGACAGTCAGTTAGCTGTAGGTCTGTTCTAAGAAAAATCTCACATGGAAGAAAAGCACTGATGGAAGAGATTGACCTGCAAATATGAAGACTGCATGATGTTCTGTAGCGTTCAACAAGATCTTGCTAGCTTCTTCTAGGAAGGAATGATGTCTCCAATGCATAGTTTGATTAACAGTGGCAGTGGGTTAGATGAGAACAACATCTAACCCTCTACGATGGGAGATTATGCTGCCATCTCAGAGATGAATACATAGACGTATTGTTGAGAGGGTTGGCCCGTTGCTCTGATATGCCACGGCGTCCGCCATATTGAATGTGGCCTTTCTGCCAGTAAGCAAATACAAGTGAATGGACCTAACTTCACAAAGTGCCTTTCGACAAAGTATTTTATGTTAATTCCTGTTATTGACACGTTCTTTTACACACACTATATCTGGGAATCAAAGAAAGCACCAAAGACAAGGTTTCTAACTTTTTGATGTGATTTAGTGTTTTAGGGGTTTTCTGAATAAAATGCACAATGTTTATAATTGATACAATTTACTCTGACAAATTCTTTTTATATCGACATTGATGGTATAAATCAATATATCCCCATAAAGATTCCTTTACAGGGGTATATTTATAAACATATTTACAATTTCATAATTTAATGTGCATTTGGAATTAAATATCCTTTTAATTTTTTGATATTTTTATTGCAAGCCATAATTGTGAAACTTTAGCCACATACTTTTATATTTTTTTCAGGAAAAAAATATTATGTCAACTCTGCTATAGATAGCATAGACATTGTGTAAAAAAAAATCTAATAGGCTAAATTGTTTTAATACTTGAGATTGAGATATTTTACTTAAAAATACATATAAAGTACAAGAAAAAAAGTTATTTAGATTATGCTGCCATCACAGGGCAAAGGCAGGGAACAGTCCAGTGACTCCTGATGAGACACAGGCAAGAGCCAAGTATAAAGGAGAAATTAAAGTTTAATAGAAAATACATCCCTGACTCCTTAACATTCAGAAAAGAAAAAAAAAAAAAATATATATATATATATATATATTATATATATATATTATATATATATATAAATATATATATATAAAAAAAAAAATAAAAAAATTCCCTTCTCACCCACCGCGGGTGGTTCTTATCCTCTGAGCTCGGGTCCTCTACCAGAGGCCTGGGAGCTTGAGGGTTCTGCGCAGTATCTTGGCTGTGCCAAGGACTGCACATTTTCTGGACTGAGATGTCTGATGTTGTTCCTGGGATCTGTTGTAGCCACTGCTCCAGTTTGGGGGTTACTGCCCCGAGGGCCCCGATGACCACAGGCACCACTGTGGTCTTCACCTTCCAGGCCCTCTCCAGTTCCTCCCTGAGGCCCTGGTATTTCTCTAGTTTCTCGTGCTCCTTTTTCCTGATGTTGCAATCACTTGGTATTGCTACATCTACCACAACGGCTTTCCTCTGATGTTTATCCACTACGACAATGTCTGGTTGGTTCGCAATTACCATTTTGTCTGTCTGGATCTGGAAGTCCACAGGATCTTAGCTCTGGCGTTCTCCACCACCTTTGGGGGTGTTTCCCACTTTGATCTTGGGGTTTCCAGTCCATATTCTGCACAGATGTTTCTGTACACTATGCCTGCCACTTGGTTATGTCGCTCCATGTACGCTTTCCCTGCCAGTATCTTGCACCCTGCTGTGATGTGCTGGACTGTCTCAGGGGCCTCCTTGCACAACCTACACCTTGGGTCTTGTCTGGTGTGGTAGATCTGGGCCTCTATTGCTCTGGTGTTTAGGGCCTGTTCCTGGGCTGCCAGGATGAGGGCCTCTGTGCTGTCCTTGAGTCCAGCTTTTTCCAGCCATTGGTAGGATTTACTGATATCAGCCACTTGGGTTATTTGCTGGTGGTACATCCCATGTAGGGGCTTGTCCTCCCATGATGGTATCTCTGGCACCTCAACCTCCGTTCCCTGTTGTCTGAGACATTCACTGAGCACATTGTCTGTTGAGGCTTTGTCCCTGATGTATTTATGGATCTTAGTTGTTTCGTCCTGGACAGTGGTTCTCACACTCACTAGTCCTCTGCCTCCTTCCTTGCGGCTCGTGTACAGTCTCAGGGTGCTGGATTTGGGATGGAACCCTCCATGCATTGTTAGTAGCTTTCTGGTCTTAATATCTGTGGCTTTTATCTCCTCCTTTGGCCAGCTAATTATTCCAGCAGGGTATCTGATTACTGGCAAGGCATAGCTGTTTATCGCACGGATTTTGTTCTTGCCATTGAGCTGGCTTCTCAGGACTTGCCTTTCGTTGGAGGTATTTAGCTGTGGCTCCTTTCCTTGTGACCTCATCGAGGTTGCCATTTGCTTGTGGTATACCTAGGTACTTGTAACTGTCCTCTATGTCTGCTATTGTTCCTTCTGGGAGTGAGACCCCTTCTGTGTGGATGACCTTCCCCCTCTTTGACCAGCCGACCACATTTCTCTAGTCCGAATGACATCCCAATGTCAGTGCTGTAGATCCTGGTGGTGTGGATCAGTGAGTCGATGTCTCGCTCACTTGGCGTACAGCTTGATGTCATCCATGTAGAGTAGGTGACTGATATTGGCCCCATTTTTGAGTCTGTATCCGTAGCCAGTCTTGTTGATAACTTGGCTGAGGGGTTCAGACCTATGCAGAACAGTAGCGGGGACAGAGCATCTCCTTGGTATATGCCACATTTGATGGACACTTGTGCAAGTGGTTTGCAGTTGGCTTCAAGGGTGGTTTTCCACAGCCTCATCGAGCAATGAAGGCTCTCAGAGTCCTGTTGATGTTATACATCTCTAAGCATTCAATGATCCAAGTATGCGGCATTGAGTCATAGGCTTTCTTGTAATCGATCCAAGCCATGCACAGGTTGGTGTGTCGGTTTTGCAGTCTCGGGCAACTGTGCGGTCTACGAGGAGTTGGTGTTTGGCTCCTCTGCTATTTACACCGATACCCTTCTGTGCCGTGCTCATGTGTTTTATCCATGTTTTGCTTATCTTGGCCGCTATGATGCCTGACATGAGCTTCCAGGTTGTGGAGAGGCAGGTTATTGGTCGGTAGTTGGGTGGGACTGGACCCTTTGATGGATCCTTCTGGATTAGGATTGTCCGCCCTTCAGTTAACCATTCAGGGTGAGTCCCACTTTGTAGCAGCTGGTTCATTTGGGCTGCCATTCGCTCATGGAGAGCAGTGAGTTTCTTTAGCCAGTAGGCATGGATCATGTCAGGCCCTGGTGCTGTCCAGTTTTTCATACCTGAGACTCTTTCTTGGACATCTGTCACAGTGATGGTTACCGGGGCTTGCTCAGGGAGGTTGCTGTGGTCCTCTCGTAGAGAGATCAGCCACTGTGCATTGCTGTTGTGGGACGCCTCCCTTTCCCATATGCCTTTCCAGTATTGTTCCGTCTCCAGCCTTGGTGGGTCTGCTCTGTTGTTATTGTTACCCTGCCATTGAGAGTACACCTTAGCTGGTTGAGTGGAGAAGAGCCGGTTAATCCTTCTGGATTCATTCTCCCTTGTGTATCTCTTTAGGCGGCTGGACAAGGCTTGGAGCCTCTGTTTGGCAGTCTCGAGTGCTTCAGGTATGGGCATCTGCCTGTACTTTCTGGGTACTGGTCTTTTCATTGCACCCTTGTGGAGCTCTGACAGTTGGCTCACTTCCCTCCTTGTTACCTTGATTTTAGCCTCTAACCGTCTTTTCCGTCTTTTCTATATATATATATATATATATATATATATATATATATATATATATATATATATATATATTTCCAGCATAACTTTTTCTACATCACCAGAGTAGTTCTATGAACTACTGGTATTAATTTAATATCATTTCGAAAATATTTCATGAAAACAGGGGGGATGCAAATTTTGGCAAGCTAGAAATCCATATTGCCAAAAGTTGCACCCCTGCTAACTCTGAGAAATAAAGAGTTAAGAGTGAAATAACTTGTCCTATATGACCAGAGTAGTTGTAAGAACTGCTGGTATGAGTTTCACCTCAATTGGATCATATTTGATGAAAACAGGGGGGATGCAAATTTTGGCATGCTAGAAATCCATGTTGCCAAAAATTGCATCCCCTGCTAATTTGGAGAAAAAAAGAGTTAAGACTGAAATACGTTTTTCTACATGACCAGAGTAGTTCCATGAACTACTGGTATTAATTTAATGTCATTTCAACAATATTTGATGAAAACAGGGGGGATGCAAATTTTGGCAAGCTAGAAATTCATGTTGCCAAAAATTGCATCCCCTGCTAACTTGGAAATTATATTTTTTCTACATAATGACACTTGTTCCCTGAGTTACCACTATAAGTTTCATATGAACAGGACAATAGACAGGGGATGCAAATATTAGCAGGCTCAGAAATTAAAATGCATCTCCCCTACATTAATACACTAGACAGCTAAGCGTGATATAAAATGTTCTACGTAATTGGGCCTCGGTTTTGTAAAGTTTTAAGCTATTATGGTGTTAAAAGAAAAATCTTGGAATTTCAAAGCAGCTGCGGAGAACTTGTTCATCGGACACTGAAGAACGTTCGACAAATATGGCTCAAACGTGAAATAAAATCAGTGTTTATTTCAATTAATTTGCAAAATAAAGCCCACAATTTTAGCGCTTAGATGATTAATAAACGTGATAATGTTACGAATTTCTTTAAAAGTTTCCTCTTCGGTCGGTATTTCAGCCCGTTTACTCATCAATATGCGAGAGTTTAGAGCGATGCGCGCTCCCGCGACAGGGGATGCGCGCTCCCGCGACAGGGGATGCAATTCTCGGCAGGCATGCATTTCTCGGCATAACAATCCTCCAGGCAAACGAAAGGTTTTGTATTTGGGACCACTTTGATCTTACATCAGAAAATAAGGTCTTATCACTTCATTGTTGTTTCATCCGGTTCTTTTCAATTTCTACTTGATCTATCTGAACCCAAATTCAACTGAAATTCATGCTTAGTTTTCGTTCATATTATGTTCTGTAGGTTAAGTGTTGCATATGTTTGACAGAACTGTCTTATTTAAATAAATCCACCTCTTCAGTGCTGAGCCATTATAGGGCCAGACATCAGAAAGAATCCCAGATACACTTAGGATAAACTCAGGCATTCTACAAATCGTTGATGAGGCAATTAAGCCTTCAAACTGTGTGCTTGTTGACAGAATTAATTAAAAGTCTCTGTATTTTGTCAGCAGATGTGTGTTCAAACTGCTTATGAAGTTTCTCCAGAACATCTTTTCACTTGTGTTCATTTTGTCTGTTGTAGTCAGTATTTCTTCCTCAGTTGCTTCTAATAGCTTATCAGAATGAGTAAAATTTCTATTTTCACTTCCCACAATGTTCACACAGTAATGACCTGAACTAGTAAAGTCCAATTTGACTGGCTGGTTGATCATCACTGCACTGTCCCTTTGCATGTCCAAAACGGTCCTTGTCCTTTTTAATGAGGTTTTACTCAGTAGCAGTGGGATGTTAGCAGGTACTACTTAAGTTTCTATATTACACTTTGTCTTGTCAACTTTAGCAGGTAACTTTACCTTATCTCTTTTATAGTTTTCATACTTTTCTTTTGTAACACAGTACTGTCGTTGTCCAGGAAATCTTGTCTACAAACTGTCCTAGTGCAAGCAGTGTCTTATTATTGCTGAGCTAAAACATTCTGTCATGAATATTTCTGCGTCTGTTGGAGGTTCTTTGGTCTACAGAGTTAAATTCCACTCTTCCATGTCTTTTGTATCATCAGCAATTTTAACATTGTCTGTCTGTTATATCCAAACACGTGGTGTCTAAAAACTTAAAAGCCAAAACTGTGTACATCATAGATCTGAACACAATCTGGGCCTTTGGTCCGGACACTCTTAGGATCCAAACCTAGAAGCAGGTGGACAAATAGAAGCCAGTAAACTGGGATCAATTCTATGCTTGTTATGTTAATTTTATGCTTTTCAAACAAAAAAAACATGAAGACACTTGGCTGCAAAGCACAAAACATGAGTTGAAATCTTAGGGTTATGACCTCCCAGTATTTTGCGCTATGATTGTTTCTACAGAGTTTTACTTTAACCTTAATTTTTGACAAAATCTATACTCTCATTAACAGTATTTGTTTAAATGTTTAAACTTAATCCTTCAAAACAAACAGAGCTCCAGTGAAAAGTTCCTCCTTGTTTCTGAAGGTTTCTAATCCTGACGGAGACCTGCGTCACACTTTGCTTAACTCCTCCGTCCTGGAACACCCGCGAGCTCTGGTCCTGCTGCCTGCAGAAAGGTAAAGATACATAATGTAATTAGGTTTGGAGTAGTGCTGATGAGGGTCAGTACTGCTCGACAGTAGCATTGCCTGGAATACAGAGCATTACAGGTAAAAGTATCAGGAAACTCATAAATGGTTAAACACATCATTGCTGCACCATGCAACTTATTGTCTGGAAAATACGATAACTAAGTCTTCGCCTCATATGGCGAAATACCAGAACTTATTTGAATCTTCACCAGTATGATGTTCTGGACCGACTGGGGAGACCGAGCAGCCGGCGTCTACCGGGGCTACATGGATGGAAGCAATGTGTCCTGCATTGTGGCAGAAGGAGTCCGCTGGCCCAATGGGATCACCGCAGACGATCGGTGGTTGTACTGGACCGAGGCATTCAGCGACCGCATCGAAAGGGCAGACTTCACCGGGAGACAGAGGAGCATTCTGATGGAAGGACTGCCCCATCCGTACGCCATTGCTGTCTTCAAGGTAAAGTATGGTTCCCCGTTCAGGTCTTAAGCTTTAAACTGACAAGTTCAAGTCAAGTCTCAAGTTTCTGACAGAAATCCACTTTCACACATCACATGCCTGGTCTGTGTAACACAAAATGGCTATTGGCTATGTCTAAACTAATACATGACACACATTTTGATCTTTAAAAAAACTTTAACTTTATTTATTTTTTATATTAATAAGCTATAATTACTCCACTACAATGTAAATGTTTATGTATTCATGAGGAGACAAACACCTGTTTATGATAAGTGAACATTTCAGTGTGATTGATTGTACAAATTGCTCAGAAATACTTTGCTCTTGGCTTATATTGCTAATAGCAAATAACTAGATAATTAGGAAATTCTGTTAGGTTTCCATTTTGGAGTGCTGTAATGGCTAAGTTACAAATCCTCCAGATCTAACTTTCAAATCTTGTGTAAATGGAATCCAGTTTAAGCAGCCACCATACCTTGTTCCTGATTCACTCTTCTATTCACTTCATAATTAGAGTTTTCTCTATTTTGAAGAAGATTTTGATAAAGCTGAATTGAATGTGCTTTAAAAACTCCTCTTTTTGCCAGTTGGAACTTCTCAACTGTACACAATTTAAACTTCTTCATATTTACATTGTACATAATCCATTCCAACATTTTCATGAAGTATCACTAATAGTGCCACCAGTTGAACTTATGCCACTGTAGAACCATGTGTTTAGTTGAACTAGCTTAGTTTCACCCTTACTGGCATGAGGTAAAGATTTTTTATGAGATTTATGTCTCTTCCCTCAACTCTCAGTTGAGTAAGGAGTTTTTCAAGACCCAGTATAATGCCTTTTTTCCACTAAGCTTTATGGTGTTGCTTAGTTTGCCATGATGCCATTTTGTCTGTTTCCATTGTAAAAGTGTCTCATATAACCAACTAGTACCTCACCATTCCTGGACCCCTTCAATTGTATTTCCATAAGACAATGGTACAATACAGTTAGGGTGGAGCTATTGGTGTCACAACACAGTCTACAGAAAATCATTGCTGCTCGCAACAAGCATGAGACATAGCAGTGTGTCACGTTTGCCATCGCACTAGTACGATGACGCAATGTTAGGCAGTAGCCTGGTGAAAACATTCTCTTGAAAACACTGGACCATAAAACAATGCATCGACTCATGGTGTACTACTGATTGGAAACGGGGCATCTGTGAATTGAAGTATTTGCCTTTACAAGGAAGGTCTATGTCACAGACTTAAGTCTCCACCTCTGGTATTTACTACCTTCAAACAAGTTACCTTTCATCTTTGTTTTGGTCATTTACTTGTGCTAAATCTGAATGCTTCAGTGTTTACATTGAATGGTAATTTCAGAATGATCTGTACTGGGACGACTGGTCAAGAATGGGAATCTTCAAAGCTCCAAAAGTTGGATCTCAGAAAAACGAGCTGATTGTTGGCAGATTAACTGGAGTCATGGACCTCAAGATTTTCTATAAGGGGAAGAACAGGGGTGAGGAGCATTCATAACCATTATTATGGAGCTGAGTTCCCTGTTCTGGTTATGAATCTGGACTTATTATGATCATCTGGTTGTTCTCTCTTCCTTATCAGGGCACAATGCCTGTACCTACCAGCCATGCAGTTTGCTGTGTCTCCCACAGCCTAGCCACAAACACACTTGTGTTTGTCCGGAGGGTGCACCGACCCTGACCATACCCAATGGAGAGCTGCAATGCCAGTGTCCCCCTGGTTACCAGCTCCAAAACAACACCTGTACCAAAACCGGTGAGCATTACCAGGTCATAATCTTCTCTGTCCTGGAGAGAGTTCAAATTACTCTCTAAATTACTTAGAGAGTAATTTGCAACTTGCTTGTCATTCTTCCTGTCCTCCCATCAGAGCACAGCTGCTTGCCCAATCAGTACCGCTGTGCTAACGGACGCTGCATCAGCAGTATCTGGAAATGTGACAGCGACAATGACTGCGGAGACATGAGCGATGAGGAGGAGTGTCGTGAGTTTCCACCTGCTTAACAAGAAAAAAGAAAACAAGAAAAGAAGCCAGATTAGGAAAGAATTTCACTTTTCTCCCATACTCATCTCTGCTTGCAGCCACTACAACTTGTGATCCATCCAACCAGTTTCGCTGCATAGCCTCGGGCTCGTGCATCCCACTGGCCTTTAAGTGTGACCACGAAGACGATTGTGGTGACAACAGTGATGAGGACCACTGTGGTAAAAGGGGGTAACTTTGTGTTGCAAGTGGGTGGGGATGAGGAGGAGCGGGAGGTGGACACAGATGCTCCAACAATTACTGGAAAAAACACTTTTTTTTCTAGTGCTAAGGCCAAAACTTACATGTGAATGCCATACAATCTTAGTCAATAAATTAGGATGTACATCTTGATCAGGCTTATCAGATTAATAATACCTTTGAAAATAAACATTTAGCAGATTTACAATATAGTATGAAATATAAATATGTTAAAATATATGTAATCTAATTAATCTATATAATGTCTTTCACTTGATGATGGAACTGCTGACAAAGGAACTTTTCAGTCATATTCTAATTTATGGAATCAACCTGTATTTGTTGAATGCTTGCCAACAGTTAAACAGTTTCACAATTCAGTAATATTTTTTGTGATGAATTATCACATAGTTGCCTTTTATTGTCTGATTTTATCAAGTGGTAAAAACATCAACATGATATTCTATAACAATCAAATTGTCATTAAACATTTCAAAAGCAAATAAGTAACTTGTGTGTAAACGTAATGAATCTTTGTCAGTGCAAACTTTATATTTTTCAATTACGTGATTCTGACTCTACACCTTTCCGTCAGTTGGTTGGCAAAAGCTTTGCCGTGCTGACTTACACATAGCAGATGAGATGTGTCTTAAATATAGTTAATATTAAAGACGCAAAAACTTTTTGGGTCTAGTTGGGGCAGTTTGTGAGAAAAGTGACCATCGATATGACTGGATTCTATAAAATGTGGCTTATAGCTGAGATGCTGATGTTTAGATGTGAAAATATATATTCTCTCTGCATATAAATCTATGAATAGTTTGGTTTCTGTCAGTTCTGTAAAGATACAAGAGAGAACAAAGCAAATTTCTCTTTCATATTGACCAATAATACAATTTTACTTAATTGTAATTTAACAAACTTTGGTTCTTTAAGCTTTATGAAATATTTAATTCTATTTGATGATTGGTCTTATTATTGAATCGTTCTGCTAACAAATTATGCAATTTTCCCAGGAGAGAAATGTATATGTTTCTCAGTTAAAAGTCACGTGCAGCCTCGTTGCTATGGTAACCAATATACAACAGCGCAGAGCAAAGATTACATTACATTAATTAACACTAAAAAATGCACAAAAACATTTCCCACACAAAAAAGTATGTAAAAACTCCAGAGCATTTTGTCTGTTGCAGATTTATGTTTTTGAATTTTCGTTTTGCGATAATAACAGAGTGATTCCCTGAACACTAGCAGTGGTTGATTAGCTAACTTAAACACCTGCACTCCTGATTATATGTCATTTTTTAGCAAAAATTATGTTATAAACCTAACGACTCAACTGCTTTTAGTTTATGTACCGCAATATTTTAATATACATATATATATAAAACTTTTTTTCCACTCTCTCTCTCTTTGTCCTCCCTTATCATAACAAAATTATTTTGTTCAACCTACAATGATTCTTAAAGGTTCCCACATACTTGACTCCATGGAGGTCTGCGTATACATGAAACAAACTGCGTATACATGTTCGTACAAAGGTACATTTTTACAACTGCGTTTGTGTACTGTGCTGCACAGTAAACTGCTTGATGGGAAATGTTGTTCACATCAGTTTTATATGTGACACCGAGTTGATAAGTTTGAGAGTCAGTGCAAGGACATGCATTAGCCTATAACAATCAAGTTGTTGTGGTCTATGCCACAGAGAGTGGCAGTCTGTGCTACCCTAACATATGGGCAGTGGCTTCCCTGGTGGATAAGAAAAAGGGCTAAGCACCAAACTAGCTTATCAAACGTGCTCGTGTCCATTTGGGTTGTGGGGAATGAAGGAATTTACTATGAGAAATGTAGGCTCTCACAATGAAATCCCAACAATCTTTGGACAGTGTATGCAAAGTCCACGTACACCTGAGTGTGTGAAAGTCTTGAAATTGGGTGAACTGTGAAGGATACACGGGAAAAAGAAGGACACATTTGTCAGCCATTCTTGATAGAGCCTTTGAATTTAAATATCCTTATTACATTGCTGTCACAGAGTCAGCCTTCGAATGTTATCTTTGAAGGATGGTGCTCCTGAACACCTACAGAAATGAGCTAAAATCCTTAGCATAAAACCTCATGAACAAAGACTCAATCACAACCTCTGGATTACAAAGAGAAATTGGTAAGCCTCAGGAATCACTAATGTTCAGGAGATTTCCCATTAACTTCATCCATTCGTTGCCAGTCCGAAAACATTTGACCCAAATTCAAACACCACTTGAGGCGGACAAGCCCGCATAAAACACTACAATTATTCACTGCAAACTTATGATGCACTTGATTCACTGAAGAATGATTACATATGATCCAAACAGAAGGTCACAGGTCTCAAACAGGATCATGGCTCAGATATTTAGGATGAACAGCGACATGTAATGTGTGTATTCAGGGTAGTGACCCAAAGATGAGAATCAAGACATACAAACACAAGATAAATGGAAAGTTGTTAGCCCACCCTCAAATACTAAGGGAATACAAACAATCCATAAGGCTGGCCGGCCTAACAAAAAGAAAATCAAACTCTAAAGGACAGCAGGAAGCAAGGATAGAACTGTATAAACAAAAATGCAAAAATTACTAAATGCTTATGAAATCACTTTAATCACATCAATCTGAAACAAATTAAAAACACTGCATACCTGCATCGCATAAACCAGCACTGTAAGTCAAACTTGAAGGATCTGGTGTAGACCTACCAAGTACAAATCAACACTGTAAAAACAAAAACATACAATTCAATCTGATTAAAAAGACAAATGTATAAAGCCTATCTGCAGCATTACATAACCACACAGTCAGGTAATGCTACCACCGGAACATCACTAACAGTGTGGCCCTGTATAAAAACATCACCTCAACACATAATGCATTATCAAAAGGATTGATTTAAAACAGTTTTTCTCCAAAACTACCACAGCCAGCAAACAATGGAACACGTGGGCACAACAAACACCTGGTCACACACCCAGGAAATTGATACTGTTGCCACCACCCTTCCACCTTCCCTTTTATTGAAGCTCGGGCTATAAAGAGGGTAGATGACACTTTGTGGTGCCACCTGTTACATTCTTCCCCATCATTATGCATCGGCAACCCAACGATGTACCTAAATAAACTGTTATCCAAGAACAGGCCATTATTTCTTCTGCAAAGAACAGGCCAGCCAATAAGGGGTGGAATGCTGTCCTGCAGTTTTTTGAGCTGACCTCCTAGATTCCGGAGTGCTGGTTGTGTCAATTTTCTGTGTAAATTCTTGGCCAGAAAGAGGTTGAACATCAGAAGTTACAACTTCAGCAATATAAACTTCATAATTCTCAACATCTACAGAAATGATTAGCCAAATTACTCTCAAAATACTCAAAAATCTGAATAAATTTGACTTGGGGGCCCAAAATGTTGAGCCCCCAAAGTCAACTCAAACTGGCAGTAGTCATTCTAGTAACTACTGCCAGTTTACATTTCATCATGGACACAGCACATTATTCTGTCGCAAAATCAGGCATTAACACAGATAAGTTTCCTCTCACCATATTTATACGGTGTTTAAATTCAAAGGCTTTGATCTCTCTTAAGAAGCATAAAATCTCATGTTAAAACATGCAAGCTGCATAGAAATGGTTGGTCAGACATTTTTCAGAATGATCCCGCAATGTTTCCAAATGTTAGATTCCGGATGCGCCAAGTAAACATAGTGCAGTATGTGCTCGTACTGTGCCTCTGCAACAGTACGAGCACACTAATTTTCATGCTTGTAAACTTTGAAAATACATTAGTCATTACAAGAACCTTTTCTCTATCATCTGTAGCAGATCATAAAACTGCAAAATAATATTAGGTCTAAATCAGTGGTTCTTAACTTTTTTTGAGGTACCGAACCCACCAGTTTCATATGCGCATTCACTGAACCCTTCTTTAGTAATAAATAAAATTATTTTTTTTCCCAAATTCAAGACATAGACATATGCTTTTCTTACTGATGCACAAAATGAGTCATGCATGAACTCACAACAAATTATGGTATTACTTTATTCTGCCCCCCCAAAAAATATTTTGGCCCCATAAAAGAATTTCAGCCTCCAAAAATATTTATATATATATATTTTTTGCAATTTTACTAATTAAAAATACATTTAGAATTTTTAAAGAATTTAACAGTTTTAAATAATTTTTTTTTTTTGTTTTATTTGAAATTTTATTTGGTTTTTGTCGTTTTGAATCCACAACATACTTTTTTACTTTTCCCCATCTCCATGCAGCTTCAAGAAGTGTTCTCTTAGTTTTGCCGGTGCGAGACTTGAGTTGTTCAACTTGGTATTGCATATCATGCAGATGGGACGCTGACTCCCATCCCGTTCCGTGATACATGTGAATCCATGTTGTACATCAGGGGTTCTCAAACTTTTTGAGACCAAGATCTACTTTTTCTCTCACCAGCCCGCTGAGATCTACCTCATGACATGAAGACATAAAAATTGCAAATTAAACCCTATTGACTCATTTTCTATACAAATATACATCAGTTGTATCAGAAATGATAAAGTGATAGAAAAGCTATTGCGGTTTCTTCTTCAGTGAGATTCTGACACTGGCAGGAGGTTACTAGTTTTTCAGTCAGAAGCTGGTTGCAAACCTGAGGCCAGCAGCTGTCAGTCAGTTATGGTAGATCTGAAATTTGGTGTGATGACGTCAATATGAGACACTACAGACTGATAGGAGGAACCAAAGAGCTCTGTAAAGGTAAAGGCAAATCTTCTGAATCTGAGATATAATTAATTTAATGTCACATAATTATCTTGGTAGAAGCCATTTGTTTGTTAAAACTTAATAAAATATATTTGTCCTATTTGATGTTTGTTATGACTGCAAACGAACGAGGTAATTAGTCCAAGTTTGTCATTTATTGAATGTTGAGAAACTACAATGGCTGTGATGAACCACAGCAAAGTTCAACAAAGATGAAACAACCCGAACAGGTGATCAACTCAAAACCACTCGCACGTTTTTATTCTCCGTCTCTCTTTATCGTTTAATCACACCCATTGCCATGGCAACTGCCTTTATGCCGCAAGCTGAGCAAAGATTACATTAAGACATAATGTTCAGTCCTTTACAATATCAGGTTTCCAGGCTTGATCTTTATTTATCGATTATTAATAAGCCTCTCATGAACACAGCGGTGGTTGATTAGCTAATTTAAACTCCTGCTCTGCTAGTCAGTCTGTCTTTGAGTCCCTCTATTTGTTAATGAATCTGAAACAATAATTACTTATCATTAATTTTAACACGTTTTGTTGATTCTTTAATGAAGCTACAAACGTTGCGGCGTTCAGTTTGCACCTACTGCTGAGATTGACTCAAAACCTTCCCACGATTGGCTGGTCGATCCCGATCGACGTATTGAGCACCCCTATTGTACATATTCGTCTTTTTTTGCTCGACATGTAAAAAAATATTGAGAAATAAACCACATGACATACAACTACGACAGCCGTTGATTACTGTACTCACTAAATTCCCAGCAGCGCTGATTGGCCAAGCAATGTCACGTGAACCACTGCAGCAAGTGATGGCCAAGCAGGGTGTGTCATCACGTCTTCACACAAGTGTATCTTTAACTCCGTGGCAGAAGAGTTAAAGTGAACAGTGAACTGAGCCTTCACTAATGTTAACACAAACTGTCTAAAAAGGTATGATGGAGGGGCTTACAACTTTTTAGCTTTGAGGGAAATCAAATGAACACTTATGCTATGTAGCATAAGAAAGGCTCACTTTCCTCATTCATGCACTAATTTTTAATCAACTCTTCAGAGTCTCACCAGTGCGGCCCTGGAGAGTTCAGATGTGCGCAAGGCGTTTGCATCCGTGAGGTATGGCGCTGCGACGGGGACAATGACTGCAGAGACTGGTCAGATGAAGCCAACTGCACAGGTTGGCAAATGAGAACAAACTAATGGAATATACAGTAACTACTGTACAAGTAATTCAAAATGTAGAATGTTTATAAAGTTGTATTTAGCAAATTTCATAGACATGAAACCATAATCCATCCTGTGTCTAACAGAGGAGTCTTCCCTTTCAGGATATCACCTGTGACAAATTTGTTTAACTTACTTCTTTCTGCATTTGCTTCTATTTTTTTGTTTGTTCCTAGTGGGTCACCATACGTGTGAACCGAGCAGCTTCCAGTGTCACACAGGTCACTGTATACCACTGCGTTGGAAGTGTGATGGAGATGATGACTGTCAGGACAACTCGGATGAAGATCCTCAGCATTGTGGTGAGTTGAGACTGCTCTGTGGGGAGGCCAATAGCCACTTTTCATTGCATCTCTTCAGCAGGGGTGCCATATATGGGGTATTACGACCGGTCTAGGGGTCCAGGTCATAACACACAAAGTTAAACATTTTATAACGTTTTTTTATTGTAAAAAGATGTATGTTTTTGTAGACTGAAATATTACAGCTAGAGGAGCATATGTCTTCAGAGTGAGCTAAATGCCAAAAACAACAAACAAAAGGAACTATCTAAATGTTGACCAGCTTACCTAATCGAAAAATAAAGAAACCAAACAACAAAAACTTACCTCCCTAACTAATAAAACAGGAGAAAACTAATGTAAACATAAACGGCAGCTCACTCCTACGAACTCCAGCACTTTACATGATTTTACAAACAAGCAAGCAAACAGAGAGTGCGGCCGGTCGAGATGAGCTGAGGATGGATGCCAGGAAGTGCACGCCTTCAGCCTTTATATCCATCACCTCCGGGTAGCCACCAATAGGGCGCCTCCGTCGTCTTCCGGGAACCAGTCGGAGACGGGCACCTGCACACTCAAATTTGCATAATTACGACGCCAGTCGTAACAGGGGGGAAAGTTAGTACAGTTCCAAGGGCCCCTGTCCAACACGGGGCCCTTCACAATGTTTTTGTCATAGAAATTAAATAAAATGGGGCCCTGTCAATTATAAAATTAATCATATTGTGTTTTCTAAAATTGTTTTTATCAGTAAAAAGTAACTGCTACTACTCCCAGACCAAAAAGCACACATCCATATTTACATTGAACCCTCGTCTGGATCGACATGAAATGGTTCATTCCTGTTTAGCAGCTTCACGGTGACTTCACGGTGTCCAGCTGCAGTCAGTGGAAGACAAGAACGACTGTGGTGGTTATTTTGCTACCCAAAAAAATTTTAGAAAATTATACAAGAGTGTCAATTTGTAACCCAGTTTTTCTCTTGAGAGGTGGGTAGACTGTGAGATTGTCAACCACTCAGCTAACTATGCTGAGTCTTTATCTCATCATAGTTAGCTAAGCTAAAGACTATTGTTTGCCTCTATTTCACTAGCATTTAATTAATGAAGAAAAAAATACCAAGTTTTTCATATATTTAACTTGTCCCTGTACCTTTTACCAGTTAACAACTGATGAGTTAGTCACCAGCATCTCTAACAAGTCATTTCTAATTGAAATTAAGCCTACACTATGTAACTTTTCAAAAAAAACTTTTTACATATTTGTTAAAACTGCCATTATATTGTGACAATACAGCATGAGAGACAATATGTGAAAAATCTATTTCCTCTGCCTTCTCCCAGTGCTATCTGGAAACAACCAATCAGTGACAGGAGAATTTCACTACTCTCAAGCACAATCTCATGTGGCATATCATTGTTTCATGGTATGACAATGATATGGTATGACAATGAGCTTGGCTACAGCAGCCGTGTGTGTGACCTGATCCAGCACATGTACTCCAAGGAGTAAAGCTGATGCCTGTTGCCTATGGAAACTGTTTGGGTCCTTTGCCCTTGGTTTGACCTACCTTCCTGATAAACACTGTACTCTCATCACCTGTTTGGTATAACAACTTTATATTTCTGTGTTTTTTTTTTCTAATTGGTTGTTTTGGCCGGAATGTTGTATTACTTTAGCTACTAATAGTAGTTCAGTGAGGAGGTGGAGAAGATTAATTGTTTTTACACACTATCTGCATCATAACAAACTGGCACAACATGGTGACAGCTTTAACAGATGTGGAGAAAACATATTTTTTATAAAAGTTATTTTACTGCAGCTTGAATAAAATGCAACTAGATAGCATACAGCAACTACAGTCTGGATTAAGTATAAGTATAAGTTGTACCCCCGGCCAAACTATGAAAAAAAAAAATGCAACTTATAGTTGCAGTTACAACCCACGGTATCTATGGGTTGTAGCGAACAGATTCACATACTGCAGAGAAGGCTGCAGGCTTATTTTGTAAACAACTGCTTATCAACACACTACAATAATATTGTATCTGTTAACAAAAAAAAAAAAAAACAACTAGTGTGTACAAGACTTATGTTGACACGCAGTATTTGCTGTGAATTCCGAAGGCAAAGCCGCTGCGCTGTTGAGTGGTGAATAAACTTATACCCCACTTGCAAATTTTTTCCTTATACTCTAGGAATAAATTTGCTCCTCCAATGAAACGCTCAGAGATACAGAGACGCTTGCAATCTGGCTTTAACTTAAAATAATTATTAATTAAAAAAATTTTTAATGACAAAAAAAAGCAACACTTGGCCTAGCCGGGGGCTAGTAAAGCATAGCGGGTCACCAGGCTTATGATACACTGGGGGAAACCCTGTACTCATCCTTCCTCCTGTTCCTTATGGACTTGAATTGTGCACATGTTTGTGTATAATCAAATGTCCCAGTGTTTTGATGTGGATCTGCTGCCACACTGGAAACTGGTTTTAAAGATGCCACTTCACTCGAAGTTTTGAAATCAGGGAACATTTTTCCAGTAGATCAAAAGTCAGCAAGACTTGGAATGATCCCGTCTGACGCACACGACCGCTCAAATTTCACACAATGCTCCCCTATATCAGACATGCTCCAAAGTATGCTGTTTATGACTCTTAAAAGATGAGGGTCATTCAGGCTGCAAATGTGGCTGTGAAGTCAACTTTCACTCTGTTCAGTGATTGATATGTTTTCCCAACTGTCTTCAAAGGAGAGTGTTCTGTTTTTGAAATAATGAGTAATACATTTCAATTGTGTTGTCATTAGAGGGAACCCAGTGTAAAGGTTTCTTGTGCTCCAATGACACCTGCCTGCCAGCCAAAGCTCACTGCAACGGGAACCATGACTGCCCCGACGGTGCTGATGAGCTCAACTGTGGTGAGTATTTCTGTCATAGTCTGACGTATGACAGAAACAATGTGACAGATAGCTGTTCCTGCCCACTTTCACTAACCAAACAGCTTTACACAAATTAGGCTAATGTAAACGGTTAATAAATAGATACTTGATCACTTAGGAAAGAACCATGGAGTAAGATGGAAGCTCATCCCTACAGACCTAAATGTTCCATGTATTTCCCCCACAGATCCCCTTTGTACTCGGTACATGGAGTTTGTTTGCAAGAACCGTGCCCAGTGCCTGTTTCAGTCTCTGGTGTGTGACGGTATTAAACACTGTGAGGACGGCTCTGATGAGGAGGATGCATATGCTGGATGTGGTGAGGAACAGACTGTAAATGTGTTGTTAGTGATTCATGTTCAGACCGTTCACCTGTCAAAAAGTCTAAAAGACAGGAACACTACCGGGTTTGTGACTGTGGAAATGCAAAGCAAGCTGACCTTTCATGTGATGGCAACAAAAATACAGAACATTACGTGAGATGCTATGGAGAAACATCAATTATTCCAGAGATAGCCATGCTATTTTTCCACCAAGATAGGAAAGACCAGTCCCTTCTCTTTATCCAGGGTCAGGGTTGTCCTCTGAGAGCATTTTTCTTCACTTTAGGTATCATGCCAATTTCATTTACGCTTCAGACTTCACAAAGCTTTAATGGAATTTATAGAAAACAGCTAGAACATTGACTGTACTTTCCTCTGTTGTTTATCCACTACAACAATGTCTGGTTTGTTCGGCCTTACCGTTTTGTCTGTCTGGATCTGGAAGTCCCACAAGATTCTCCACCACCTTTGTAGGTGTTCCCCATTTTGATCTCAGGGTTTCCAGTCCATATTCTGCACAGATGTTTCTGTACACTATGCCTGTCACTTGGTTATGTCGTTCCATGTACGCTTTCCCTGCTAGTATCTTGCACCCTGCTGTTATGTACTGGACTGTCTCAGGGGCCTCCTTGCACAACCTACATCTTGGGTCTTGTCTGGTGTGGTATATGAGGGCCTCTGTGCTGTCCTTGAGTCCAGCTGACTGAATAGCTCAATACATAAGTCATCAGTCTTTCAGGGCGGAGTTCGAATCCAGTCTGGGTCTTTAGGCAAGACCCTTCAAGCTACTGCCTACCTCATACCATGAGAGATACTAAGATACGTATATATATATAGGGATCGTTCTCAATGCTGCATTCACATTTCACTCAGCCGTTGTAATTGGCGCCAAGGAGGTCTGGTTGTCATTGGGGCCGTGTATCCCCTCACTGGGTGGGAACTTGTAGTAAAGTCCCCACAGTTCTGACATCCAGGTTCCTCCTTTTTGCCGTAGCATTTGTGTTGTATCTCGTCAATCTCAAGTTGTGATAGCAGTTGCCGTTTGCGGATATTGGAACACTGAGCTACTAGTTGTTTAGCGCTTAGTGTTGACTGGGGATGTCGAAGTAACCATTCCTTCCCCAGTCTTTGCATGTAACCTCTCTGATTAGGGTTACTTGAGTAGTAGCATTCCAACAGGTCCACGTTTTCACCTCTCGCCCATTTCCGTCTTGTTCCAGTAACCCATTTGTCATCAAGGCGCTCTGGTTCCCCAACACCTGACGCAGACCTTGTTTGGCCGGGCGACGCCCGAGCCGGCATGTTACACATCTTAGTATCTCTCATGGTATGAGGTTGGCAGTAGCTTGAAGGGTCTTGCCTAAGGACCCAGACTGGATTCAAACCTCGCCCTCTCGCGGCGGTGTTCACCAGGTCCACCATGATTGTTTATAAAAAGATGTTGATATGAAATTTAAAAATATTACTGGGTTATTGTAAATGTTGCAGGAAGACATTGTCAGTGAGATGCTATTTAAAACCACAATCATAGTCTTAAAAACAACAAATAAACAAAAGTACAATTAAAATAAATATCAATTACTTGCACCTCTGATACCAAGCCAGCTGCTACTTAAAGCCATCAGGCCTTCAGAACTCCATAAATGCTAACAAATAACACAAACCACAGATGTTGAAATTTAACATTTATTCATTCAGAATAGCAGTTCTGTTAAAGAACTTGTAAGTTTACTTTACATTATCTATTGAACTATCCAGTCGACAAAGCCACAGATATTAAGACCAGAAAACTACTAACAATGCATGGAGGGTTCCATCCCAAATCCAGCACCCTGAGACTGTACACAAGCCGCAAGGAAGGAGGCAGAGGACTAGTGAGTGTGAGAACCACTGTCCAGGATGAAACAACAAAAGCCTCAACAGACAATGTGCTCAGTGAATGTCTCAGACAACAGGGAACGGAGGTTGAGGTGCCAGAGATACAATCATGGGAGGACAAGCCCCTACATGGGATGTACCACCAGCAAATAACCCAAGTGGCTGATATCAGTAAATCCTACCAATGGCTGGAAAAAGCTGGACTCAAGGACAGCACAGAGGCCCTCATCCTGGCTGCCCAGGAACAGGCCCTAAACACCAGAGCAATAGAGGCCCAGATCTACCACACCAGACAAGACCCAAGGTGTAGGTTGTGCAAGGAGACCCCTGAGACAGTCCAGCACATAACAGCAGGGTGCAAGATACTGGCAGGGAAAGCGTACATGGAACGACATAACCAAGTGGCAGGCATAGTGTACAGAAACATCTGTGCAGAATATGGACTGGAAACCCCGAGATCAAAGTGGGAAACACCCCCAAAGGTGGTGGAGAGCGCCAGAGCTAAGATCCTGTGGGACTTCCAGATCCAGACAGACAGAATGGTAAGGGCGAACCAACCAGACATTGTCGTAGTGGATAAACAACAGAGGAAAGCCGTTGTGGTAGATGTAGCAATACCAAGTGATTGCAACATCAGGAAAAAGGAGCACAAGAAACTGGAGAAATACCAGGGCCTCAGGGAGGAACTGGAGAGGGCCTGGATGGTGAAGACCACAGTGGTGTCTGTGGTCATCGGGGCCCTCGGGGCAGTCACCCCCAAACTGGATCAATGGCTACAACAGATCCCAGGAACAACATCAGACATCTCAGTCCAGAAATGTGCAGTCTTTGGCACAGCCAAGATACTGCAGGACCCTCAAGCTCCCAGGCCTCTGGTAGAACACCCTAGCTCTGAGGATAAGAACCACCCGCGGTGGGTGAGAAGGGAATTTTTATTTTTTTATAGTCGTCTTACATTTTATTCATAATCATGTTAAAATTATCTTTGAACATCTTAAATTTAAGTTGGTGAAACCTGCTGATTCTGTCTTAGTAGTTGCACCTCTTTCTTAATTCTTTTGTTTTTTGCCTCCTCAACAAAAGATGAGAAAAATATAATATTTCTGTTTCCTTCCTTACAGATTTCATAACATTTGCACATGTGTTGTATTTTAGCAGCTACACCATCTGAGTTTGGCAAAGTGTGTGATGCCTACACGTTCCAGTGCGCCAACGGAGTGTGTGTGAGCCTCGAATGGAAATGTGATGGCATGGATGACTGTGGGGATTATTCTGATGAAGCCAACTGTGGTGAGAAGATCACTGCACTGCAGATCACTTTCGATCCAGTCAGATCCAGATTTTAAAATAATCGGCCCGCACCAAACCAGCACCTACACTAACTCTCAACGTTCTAGCTCACACTCCTGAGGTGCCAGGCTGCTCCAGATACTTCCAGTTTGAATGCGAAAACGGGCGCTGCATCCCTACCTGGTGGAAATGTGATGGCGAGAATGACTGTGGAGATGGGTCAGATGAGCCACAATGTACAGGTACAACCAGCTAAAGAAGAGTGTAAAACTTGAATACCTATGAGTTTTCCATTGCTTATTCACTGATTTTCTTTGATTTCTCACCATCAGGAGGCATTCCTCCTCATGCTGTCACATTTGGTCCCGTCACATGTGCGCCTAACCTCTTTCAGTGTGGCTCCGGAGCCTGCATCATCAACACCTGGGTCTGCGATGGCTACGCCGACTGTCCTGATGGCAGTGATGAGCTTGGATGTCCCACAGGTCTGTTTCAGTTCAGGACGTCTTTTAGATCAGAGTGGGATCACCGAAGGGCATTAACAGGACCTCGGAAAGCTGGAATAGCCATTAGAAAAAAAAATAAAAAATCTAGTACACATTTTAGTCATAACTCCTTTACCCTAAAATCTAATCTAATTTTCAGCCATTATTATAAAATTAAAAAATTATAAAACCTCCTATGTGATTTTCAAAGGTGTACACAAAAACTTTTATTGCTAAGTATTTCTCAAAGTTAGAAATATAAGTTAAAATATTTTCAGTTCTAGTTTGTAACTTTACTAATAAAACTGATATGTTTTTTACATATTTGTTCGATCTGTCACCAGGGTTTCCCCCAGAAAATTTGCCAAGTCCCGTGGTCGGGGCACCAAGGCAGCCCACCAGAGGTCCACCATGATTGTTTATAAAAAGATGTTGATATGAAATTTAAAAATATTACTGGGTTATTGTAAATGTTGCAGGAAGACATTGTCAGTGAGATGCTATTTAAAACCACAATCATAGTCTTAAAAACAACAAATAAACAAAAGTACAATTAAAATAAATATCAATTACTTGCACCTCTGATACCAAGCCAGCTGCTAGCCATCAGGCCTTCAGAACTCCATAAATGCTAACAAATAACACAAACCACAGATGTTGAAATTTAACTTTTATTCATTCAGAATAGCAGTTCTGTTAAAGAGCTGGTAAGTTTACTTTGTAAAAGTTGAAAGAACAATCTTCATAAGCCCAGTTCACACTACACGATTTTTTGCCTCAATTTTGCCCTTACAACAGTCTTAGAACATTCTGATTCTAAGATTGTCGCTTGCGACAATGGTAACCGATCATCATGTAGTGTGTAGTGTGTTACGACTGATCGGGTCAGGTCGGTAGCCCGATTTTGATCTAAAATTGGGGATATTCAAAATGTTTGATCGTCTTGGCTCATTTATTGCAGTGTTTGTGGTGTTTCCCTGACTGGGAGTGAGAAGGCAGCATGTTGAATGTGACAGGTAGCCAATCAATGCAAGATGTTGAAACATTATTTTGTACTGGCAGGTCCTCCGAAGAGTCAAAAGCTTACTTTACGGTGGTGACTTCTGAATTTCAATGCTACAATGAATGAAATGTGCTTTAGCGGTAATTAGATTGCATAAAACCCTAAGTAAACCTTGTTCGGATGGGCATGCTATTGGATAGTTTTTAAAAACATAAACAATAGAAAAATTATAAAATTATTGCGCAGAGTACATCTGGTTTAGAAGCGCATTCTAACTTTTGGTTGAAATGGCGCATTTGATTTAATTCTGTAGTAATAACAAAACAGAGGAAAAATACAAAAAAATGTTATGCTGTGTTAATTTATTTGTAGTCTAAATACAGGAGCAAATACAGAAAAAAGATATAAGTGTAGAAAACTGACAAGCACAGAGTGCTGCAAAAAATTACAATTAACTTCCCTTGTGGGTTTCAATTAAAAGAGCTGGAATATGTTAACCTTTCACGATCAGAAAAAAAAAGGACACTTGTCATCTGGTTTTCTAAAAAATAAATATGCAGGAAATGCTTTCTTCTAGTTTAAGCTACTCTGATGTTTCAATCATCCAGTTTCCTGAAACATTGCCCAGTATATGCATATATTCTACAACATCAACACAGCAAAGAAATATAAACTTATAAGTAAATGGTAACGGTTAATTAAACAACAAAACCAAAAAAAATAAAACTCATCTCCATACTGTCTGTCTACATAAATCCTTTGCGTATCAAAAAGTTAAAACATTAATTAAAGCTTTGATTTTTGGTTACGTCTTTTTTGGGTTAAAATAAGTCCACAAACTAAGGTTACGTCTTCCGTGTTTTTTTCAGGTGTGGTTGCACAGAATTTTAAGGGATTTCATACCTGGAATTGGAATGTCCTTGAACGAAACCTCACACTCTACGATGGAACCCGTTGTGACTACAATTTTTAATCGGCTAATGTGTGGTCTCTCACGTTTTGAGAATCAGCCAACGATCGGCCAACAATTCTAAAATTGTGTACTGTAGTGTGAACTGGGCAATAGTTAGATTGTTTTGTTACTATACAGTCTGATGCTGTGAGTTTGAGTTATGTTCACAAACATATCTCAGTAAACTACAATTATTCCTGATTTATTTTTAGATTTTCCAATGAAACTACTTACCCTCCCCCATTATTCTCTAAATCCATGGTGAAACACTGATAGTAGTGCTGATGTTCATAGCAGCAAGAGGGCCCATACATCCAATTCTACTCAAGGCTTCATACAAACTTTAGACTGGCCCGACATAATGAGTGAAATCCACTGCACTGCCCTCGTTTCTATTGTATATAGAAAGACAAATGAGAAATTTAATTCATGTGGCTTTAGCAGCTCTTCCACTTTTTAATAAGTGCCACACAATATCTCACCAGTATTATGTAAGCTGATTTGGACAGTAAAATTCCAATGAAAAGAAACTTGCTGGAGAAAACATTAGGCTCTGCTGGACTGTTGGAGTCTGTTACCAAAGTGTTTGTAAAGGTTTAAACTTTCGGTTAAAGCGCAGTAAAGGTACAAATGTTGGACAGATGGTTGATGTTAGAAAAAAGTGAGCTTATTCTAAAAAGCAAACTTCTGCTTAAACTCTGACTTCTCGGTTCCTGAGCAACAAGAAATCTGTCCCCATTTAACTTTTCTTTTTTGCCTTGAAAGCATGGGAGAAGACAGCCAAACAGGAAGCAAAAACAAATAGTGTTTTTTGTGTGTGTGTGTGTGTGTTTTAATTAGCGACACATTTATGTCAAAGAAGCTTCATAGATTGTTAAAGTGTTGCCAAGCGACTGGGGCCCCTGAATTATGTGGTTGAGTCCTGGTTGTGCTCCCTTTGTATACAAACATGTAATGTGGAACATTATCTGCTTCTTATTCCTCTGACAGCAACTAATAGCTCCATGGCCCCGGCCCTTCCGTTATCCCCTGGACGTTGCACTCAGCATCAGTTCCAATGTCACCGTCCTCCCCACTGCATCCATGAGTGGCTGCGCTGTGACGGACACCCACATTGTGAGGACAGCTCCGACGAAGCCAACTGCCGTAAGTTCCTGTGAACCACATGCAGGCACGGAAATACTTCTATAGACATTTTACGGTTTGTCACAGGGTTGCTATGTATTCTGAGATATGCAGGAATTTTCTTTGACCACTTTCCAGATCTGAAAAAGTAGAAAAGAAAGAAAACGGAATGTTTGATTTTCGACTTTTTTGCCAGCTTCAGTTTGAAGGGCAAAAATTAAATTGGCAACAACAGAACAAAGTATAGCAATGATAAATCAACGTACATAAAATAATCAGGTGTAATAAGAGATATCCATAATACACAGTACATTTGAATGAATCCAGAAATGCTACCTTTGCATCACTCTATTCACAGTTAAGAAAAATATAAATTAAAACATTACAGATGGAAAAAGGGGGCAGGTACTCTAGCACCACCTAGTGTTTATCTGTGTACAATTTTGCTTTTATTGTCAGTCGATATTTTTTAGCCGTGTCCAAATTCAGAGGCAGTATCCTTCAAAGGTCAAATTTGTTGGCCAGTTACATCATGATGAGGCGACAAATGCATCCTCCCCAGATTTGAAGGATGAGTCTGGTGCAGGCAAACCAGGCATTCAGGCAGTGGCAGTGAAAAGCGGCAAATTATTTTACTATATTACACTTTAATCGACAAAATATGATTTTCTACATAGGTTTTAGGCAAGAATGTAGCATTGTAAGCCTTGGATATCTCATGGTTCATCAGTACATAACCTAATCGTAATATTACTCCAACATTTTTGGAGATGTCTGCTCCCACTGCATTAAACATCAATCAGTCAGATAATATTTGGTTGTAAAATGTTCGGTTAACTAAGGCATTTAATTTATTACTGAACAAATTGGTTTGACTTATTATAGTTCAAACATAGTAGCTTTATTTAAATCCTCGGTGAGAGTATTACATTTGTAAATCAATCATTTGCTTATATTTATTCTTTGTAAAACTGCACTATTCATTGAACATGTTAGAAACAAAATAGAAAAATTTTATTGGAGATGTGCCTATCAATCAGCCACCGGTCATAGTCGGCCGATTTCTGTGAAAACGTGTATGATCGATGATTGCCAATCACTGTCTCTTATTGCCAATCATCAAAACCAATCATGTTTCATCTCACTTTGCAGCCTGCATGTGCAGCTGATCTGCTCTTTTCTTCACACTGCGCAAGTGTGCAACATCAAACCCTGTGGTATAATTTTTCCATTTTGCCAGGTAGCATAGTATCATTTATACCTAAACTGAAAAATTAACAGGCATTCCAGGCGATAGGCAAATATCGGTGATCGGCAGAGATCAGCCTCATGGATAATCTGTATTGGAATCGGCAATACAGAAGATCATACATAAATCATATGTATGATTTATACATATACATAAATCAGGAGTAATACAAAAACAAACTGTGGGCTTGGGTTTTTTTTTCTTCGCCACCACAGTTGCTAAGCAACATGTGTTACACTAAGGTGCAGTCTTTTATTCACAGCCTTCGAGGGAGCCGTCCTATGTAGAATGGGTGCTTCGAAGGATGCAGACCCTGAATTCTGTCACGGCTTCTATCAAAAATACAACCAAGAAGGTGGCTTGACCAGATACTTCTTTTCAACCCTCAGAATTCTACACAAGTTTCAATATTCTTTTAAACAGGGAGAAAATCCTTTATGATAGCAAAAATGTTTTTTCAAGACAAAAAAAGATTTTCTAAAACCAGCGGAAACCCGCCGGCTACCATCTTCAATAACTTCACAATTTCTGAATTCGACTACACCGAGATGGACGATGACCTAAATGATGAAGACTTCCCTCCACTGTATATTTTTCAGAGGGGTCACTTTTAAAGTCCTCAAACAGCCCATTAAAGAGATTGAAAACAGTCCAAGAGGAATCATCCTTCAGTTTTCTTCCTGAACATATAGGTATAGCATATGGAAAGCTGTGAAAAACAACATATCTTTGAAGGCATTTCAGCCAGTGATGGAGGCAATGAGAAAAGATGGACTATTGCTTACGTTTGTGCCTACGCCTATGTGAACGGTAGAGAGACTAGCATAACAGGAGAGACTCGGCAGTCGGCGCAGCTCCACTACTAACATCTGGAATAAGATGAGGATATTTTGTGCTCCAGAATCTGACACTTTAAATCTACATTCTATTAAGGAAATTTTGTTCACGAAAACTATACTCATATTCATTTGGCAGGTCAAAGTTATATTTAAGAATGCAGCAGTTTACTTGCTCTATTAAAGTGTTATTAATGTATATGTTTTTCGTTTTATCTGTAAATAGGTGCATAGTTTGAAAACAGCACAGCACACATGCACAAAACTTGCATACTCTTTTCATAAATCTGTTTTTATCTATAGGGCACAAAATGAAACAATTTATTTCCTTTTTCCAAACAACTATATACAGAGCTTTTTTCTTACAAGAATCACATTGGAATAGTGATAACTATTGAAGTCGCTCAAGGTGAGTATTTGTTCCTCAAATGTCCACACTGTTATAAAAATTGCAGAAAGAATTTAGGCATTTGATTCTGAAAGGTGTGATATTTTGAAATGAAAAACGTGAAGGAACTCTATTGTTAGTATAACAGTTGCATAATTAAAAGTTCCTGTTTTTCTGTCTTCTTTATCCTTGTTAAGCTCAGCTGTAAAAACACTGAGTTTCATATTGTCAGCTCTGATTTTATTCAGCTGGAGATTCCTCATGCCATAATGACTCATCTTACTTCTTCACTCATCTAGATATTTAAAGATGTATGTTGTTTTTTATTATTATGTGGTCTTCAGCATCCCTTTAACACCACACCTGAGACAAGATTTTGCCCCACAAATCCCTTCTGTTATGAAACATGTTGTTGTGTTTGTGAATGAGAATACTGAATGTGGCTCTTTTGTAAAGAGCGTTGAGTGGTCCAAATGATTGAAAAAGCGCATCATAAGTTCAGTTCATATACCATTTACCATTTGTTTGAATTATCAGAGGCAGGTAGTGTACCAACAAGAGTCTAATGTGGAAGCTCTGTTTGTGTTTAGCCACATGGCAGTCTCTGCTCTGCACCAACGGGACTCGCTGTTCTGACGGTGAGCTTTGCGTGTTGGATAGCGAGCGCTGTGACGGCTACCTGGACTGTTCGGACCACAGCGACGAAGAAAACTGCACCAGTAGGTTTTCAGTTTTTTTTATCCTGCAAGGTTCTTATTGTTCCCTGGAACTAACAAAATAACAAAAACTGAAATAGAGAAAACAGTTTTGTTGGCTGACACAAATAACCAGCTAGAAGTATATTGTGTATTAATAAACCTAACTAAAACATGCTGAAGTTATGTATAATGTCCATTTTTGTGTTCATGAATCTATTTATTAGCCTTTTGAACTGGTGTCAAATGAATCTTTTATTTGACATTTTATTCCAGACACTAGCAGAGTACGCCATACTCCTGCTGGCAGGAGTAAGTCCGTAAAATAACAGCAAAGGTTGGGAGAAAACACCAGAGTCACTCGTTCAATAAAAATTAAATACATTTTTTTGAAAATGGTTTCTTCTGTTGATTATTCTGATTGATGTATACATGATAACAATGCAATGCTTTCACCTTTTGAATTCTGCACTTAAAAATTAACCAAAACTAATTTGAAAAAATATTTCACAAATAATAACTAATAAAAACTTTCCAACACATTCTAAGAAATAATTACAACTAACTGCATTAGACAAATGTAAAGTCACAACAAAATTTTAAAAAAGATATACGGTAATAAAAAATCCAAAGCTATCATAAGCCGGCTATTCTGGAGAATTTGGTAGGAATGGGGGTGATTTTAAATGCCTTAAATAGTCTAGTGCTGCCTCCTTCTGGTTGCATTTGTGGATTACACAATTCCAGTTTCTTCCTTTGATATCCCAGTGGACACACTTGTCTACAAAGTTCAGAATCTCCAGTGGACCCCAGACTTCTCTGGAGCCATCACTCTGATCTGGTCCCGTCCCAAGAACCTCCCCTCAAACTCCTGCTACTTCCTTGTACACTACAGGTGAGCTTGGTGGACCGTTACCATCTGACGTCTGTGCTATTGAGCTTAGCCCCAATCAGATGTCTAATTTTGTGTTCAGGCTGGTGGGAACGCAGGAGTGGACCAATATGGACACCCACAGCAATAAAACCAGCTATAAACTGACTGTGCTGAAACCAGACACCACCTACCAGGTGAAGGTTCTCACTCAGTGCTTAAACAAGCTGCACAAGACCAATGAGGCCATCACCATCAGGACACCGGAGGGATGTGAGTTTTTCATGACCTGCCTTAATTTTAAGTCAAGTCAAAGTTTATTTACGTAGCATATTTACAGCAGCCTCAGCTGACCAAAGTGCTTCACAAACAGTGATATTAGTAACGTGTTAATCAAACCACTTTTTTCAGTAACGAGTAATGTAGTGCATTACTATTTCAAATCCAATAATCAGATTAAAGTTACTTATCCAAATCACTGTGCATTACTAATTTCTTTTGTAATTAGGCCTGAGCAGCGAAGCGCCGCAAAGGCCTGTTGTAACTGCAGGGTTTCTTCTTATTATTATTTTTCCACAAAAAAATACAGCTTTTTCGAGGCTTCGACATATTCAAAAACTCACCAAACTTCACTCAAAATGACGTTTTGAGTGAAACTTCACAAATACTAACTGAAAAACATTTTTAGTTAGTTCCCCAAAAAAAAGGTTTCAATTTTAGTGGAATCGCAAGTGGGCGAGAAAAAACTGCTCTCCAGTGGACCCCAGACTTCTCTGGAGCCAAATGTAAAGTCACAACAAAATTTTTGTTGTGACTTAAACTGACATGTTTTAGTTAGGTTTATTAATGCCTGAGATAGGATAACTGTAGGTCATAGAAATCTTAAATTTGGTACTTAGATAGAGCTCCCCAAATCAAGAAAAAATGTCTCTTGAAGGTACACCTAAAAAGTACAGGGAGGTCGGCATTTTGGGTCAAAGCGTAAATTTTGGCCATTTCAACTTATATCAAATTTTGATAAACTCCTCCTTAGGATTTTGAGCTATCATTGTTCAGAACAAACGCAAAACTAATAACATGAATAAAAACCAAAACAATACTTAATTTCAACTGCATATATTTTCTCTCTAACTGGTGTTGAAGGCCAGAGAGAATAGATATGTTATCAGTCTGGACTTAAACTGACCTATTGACTGAGAGGTCAGTTATATATTAACAGGGAAGTAGACTGCTCCACAGAGAAGGCTCTGTCCCCTCTAGTTTTTGGCCTGGCTTTAGGGAGAGACACTAAGTAATAGTCAGTTTTATTTATCCTTCGCTCTGGGTGGAGTGAAGGATAAGAATAGGGCTTCTTAATTAAGAAGAATCCATAGAGTTTAGACACTGAACAACAATCAATAAAACCTTAAACTTTATCCAAAAGACGACAGGGAGCCAATGAAGGGTGCGCCAAACCGAGGAGGAATACTGTCCTAGAGTTGCAAAAACTCCTGTATCTGTGCTTTTCCTCTACACTGCCTCTAACTGATTTGGTCCTAGTCTGCCATGGCGAGATTTGTTTTCCATTGACAAATGTAGTGCAACTTTGGTTGACTGTTTTTGGTACCTACTTTAGGAGTGGAACTAGCAGAACTGAGCCAAGTATGGCACAGAAACTATTTGACAGCTAACCGCATTCAGTGTTTGGCTTGTGATATACTTCACTGAAAACTGCAAACATTAAGGTTAAGTTGTGGCCCACTGACATGCCGTCTGCTTTCAGAGAGCTGCTCAGTACGGAAAATCAGTTATGAATTTAATCAGGATCACCGCCTGGAACACATGCTGTAAGTTTTGTCAGTGGAAAAGTACGGGAACCAATTTAAAAATCATTGAAAACTTTTAAAAGGGCAGTTTCAATGCTGTACTACAATTTTAAATCAGACTGAAATTTTTCACCAGTTTTGACAAGGTCAGGATAAGTCTGCAGTTGGACTTAAGCAACTTTCTCAAAACTTCAGCCATAAATGGTAATTTAGAAATAGGTCTGAAGTTAGAGAACACGTTTGAATCCAGGTTACTCTTTTCAGTGAACGAATGGACTATAGCTGTTTCAGAGTAGTAGGAAAACGTTACAGAAGCATTTACAATTTTAACAATACATGGACTAATACAGTCAAAGATATTTATAAAGAAATCACTGGGCATGGTGTCCATATGGCATGAAGAAGATTTAAACTTTTTAACAATTTTAGTCAATTCACTAAGGGCCACAGGCAACGGCAGCAGAATCATTTTTAAGTGGAGGGGCCATTGGGGTATTTCTTCACCTCTTTTTTGCACTTCGAATGTCAGGTGCACATACATGTTCAAATGATGTGATAGCACCTGTTCCGACATAAATGCCCCTTACCTGGGGAACAAAGTTTTTGGATCTGTCATGAGCTGCACTCTAGCTACTGATTTGCTGACTGCTTGCTATTAAATATGCTGGGGTCATAGTGATTTGGTGGGAAATAATTTTTAAAAAATGGTTAAGAGTTATCAATGAGGAACATGCACAAGGCACGCTTTACCCAGAGCATTTGGAGGGCAGAACATAGATTTTTTCGCTTTTCCAAACTGGAGTCTGAAAAAATGTAAAAGATGGATAAATAAGAGTAGGGCTGCCAGCCTCACAAACAGCTGAATACAGTGATTGACAGTATTAAAACACGTTTGTATGAAGCTTTTGTCATCATTATATCATATGCTTAATGGTTAAGTCACATATCAATATGTCAAACGTTGTCCAAAACAACACATATTGTGCCAAAAAATGGGCTTCAAAGGGGTAACTTTTCTAGCAAGTGGTACAAATATTCATATACACCCTGACATACGTGATGAAAACAGAGTTCATATACAATGAGGCACCTGCAGAATACAGTGAGGAAAATAAGTATTTGAACACCTTGCAACTTTGCAAGTTCTCCCACTTAGAAATCATTGGAAGAGTTTGAAATTTTCATCTTAGTATTATCTTGCATAATAATTTCACTTAAAGTAGCTGACTTTGAGTCTCTGTCACTAACAGCAGTTCTACCAAAGAGTGGTAGAACCTGGTGGCATCTTGTTATGTATTCAGTGATTAGGAAATTACGTTTCTGACTAGCCAGTCCATCATTTAACTTAAAAATGTGTCAATTCCAGTCACCTGCCAATTTCACTGTGAATGTCCAACACTTTTTTGTCTACCAATGGCTGTATGTGTGTTTGTGTGTTAATGTGGGGCAGTTCCTGACCCGCCCAGAAATCTCCAGCTAACTTGTGACAGTAATGAGGATGGTACAGTAAAGGTTTCCTGGAGCCCCCCTGACAACAGGCACGGTCTTATCAGAGAGTACATTGTAAGTGGTTCTCAATCACACTGTTTTGATTTGTCCAGTTTTCTTCTTCTTTTTTTTTTTTAATTTTGAAATTATTGAAGATGATAATCAATAGCATTTTATGCACAGTTAAGTTATTCTTTTTATATAAAAATCATTTTATGTGTTATGTGTCAAAAGAACAAAGCTGAAATTGGTTTTCCTTTGCAGCTAAATGACATTACACCTAATTTTTCACTTCCTATAGACCAGGGGTGCCCAAAACGTTGATCGCGATCTACCGGTCGATCGCGGGCAGGTTTTGAGTCGATCTCTGCAGGACGCTGAGAGCAGCACTTCCTCTTCTGACAGACTTTTCAAAATATTCACTAAGATCCAAAACGTTTGTAGCTTCATTAAAAAATAATAAAGCCTGAAACCTGATATCGTAACGGACTGAACGTTTTTAACGTAATCTTTGCTCGGCTTGCGGGGCACAGGCGGTTGCCACAGCAACGGGTGTGCTTAACAATAAAGAGAGAGAGAGTGAAACGGTGCGAGTGGTTCTGAGTTGTTCGGGTAATTTTACTTTGTTTTCCTTCGCTGTGGTTCATCACAGCCGCTGGAGTTTCTGAACGTTCAATAAACGACAAACTTGGACTAATTACCTCGTTCGTTTGCAGTAAACGTCACAACCAACATCAAATAGGACAAATATAGCTATTTGATTAAGTTTTAACAAACAAATGGCTTCTACCACAATAATTGTGTCAAATTACATTAATTATAAATTATATCCCAAACTCAGAAGATTTGCCTTTACCTTTGCAAAGCTCTTTGGTTCCTCCTATCAGTCTGTAGTTTCGCATATTGACGTCATCAAACCAAATTTCAGATATACCATAACTGACTGACACCTGCTGGTCTCAGGTTTGCAACCAGCTTCTGACTGAGAAACCAGTAACCTGCTCCCAGTGTCAGAATCTCACTGAGGAAGAAACTGCATTAGGTTTTCTATCACTTTATCGTTTCTGACATAACTGATTTATATTTGCTTAGAAAATTAGTCAATAATGTTGCATTTATAATTTGTATGTCTTCATGTCATGAGATAGATCTCAGCCGGCTGGTGAGAGAAAAAGTAGATCTTGGTCTCAAAAAGTTTGAGCACCCCTGCTATAGACTTTTCAAACCTGGGCAGGATTATTCTCACCTTATAGAGTATTTAAACCATGTGTGGGATTTGTGAAACTACAATAATGAGCGCTTTACCATTTTTTATGCATCTGGTCCACATGAGAACTGAATTTCTCTGAAACATATGTTATTTTGATCTTATAGCCATTGACTGTTAGTTTTACTTTCTCTTTTTATCTTCAGTGTAGGAAGATTTAGAATTGCGTTCTTTTTATCTCTGATACTGTTCTGCCCTTTAATTTATTGTAAAATAGGTTTGTAGTTTTAATTTTTGTGTTAGAGTAATAAAGCTTTTATTATGAAGATCAAGGTAGGTGTGGGACAGGAAGTTAGCCATTTTGTTAGTTTTTTTTTTCACTCACTCACACTTGAGCAGGTGAATCTGTCACAGTCAGCCTTTTGTTAATGCCATTGACGTCACCATCTGTAAGTTTGCATTTAATATTCAAGAGTAGATTTTATTCAATAAGAATGTGTTCTTTGTTTTAATTCTTTTATACTCATAATAAATGCAGCTATTTTATTTATGTGACAGTTTGCTCTGTCATATGAGTACTTGGGTCACCAGAATAAAATGGAAGTAAAGAACCTGCATCCTGACTCAAGCGCTCATTCTATAGGAGTTAGGCTTATTGCTAAATTGTGTTCATATACAATGAGGCGCCCTAACCCACAAGGAACTCAGAATAGCAAAAGATGGTGTGCAGTTTGCTGAACAGCATTAAAGCAGTTATATTAACAGATATGGAGGAAGCACACTTCGAAGGAGCTCGATCAAAAGACATGAAGCGTTTTCAAGATGGAGTGTTGATTAGAAGCAGTAAAAGTGCTGGTTCCAGTTCAAAATACTCAAGTACCTCACTGACACTCAAGTACGTCACTGGTCAGTGCTGCAGCATCACGTGCCAAAGCCACAGCAGCTTGTGCACGTGTTTCATTCGCCCACAAAAATGATCAGCATTAAAGCTGACAAAGTTAGACTAGAAGCCAACCTTGAAGCTTTTAATCTTGAAAAGAAAGCTGCAGCTGCTATTGCCCAAGCTGAAGTTTTGTAAGCAGCAGATTTAGAGAACAATGAACACTGTAGTTGGAAAAGCCTACTACCAAGCCAAAACAAGAAACGATCCCAGCTTTGCCCTTTCTGGAAGCAGTTCTGTGACAGAAAATCCAATCTCACGTCACATTAATTTCAGAACCCCAGTTTCAGTGCACAGGTCTTGAGTTATACAAGACAAAGTACCACTAAAAGGTGATGTGGCCAAATATTGCCCCATCCATAAAAAATCTCACAAGTTAAAGAAGTGTCCTGGCTTCAGGCTAAAAACCATAGAAGAATACAAGGCTTACATGAAGGATCAACAAATCTGTTTTCATCTCACTCTTGACTGCAGTCACACTAACATGTGATGAATGTGACATTATCGAGAGTCTTCACCCTGGTCCTCCCCACTGGTCCAACCCACTGGTCCAGCAAGACTGCAAGTCTTGTGATAGATGATGATGGGGAGCCTGAAAAAGAGGACACTAGGCCAGCACCAGTCGTAAATCCTATGTGCACTGAAGTTTGTGGCGACCCCTTCACTTCAAAATCCTGTTAAAAAATCTGTCTAGTGAAGGTTTACTCAGTAGAGCAACCACAAAAAGCTATCAACATATATGCTATGATTTATGACCAGAGCAACAAATCTCTGACCAGGTCAGTTTTTCAACTTATTTAAAATTAAAGCAGACTCATATCCCTACACACTGAAGATGTGTGCTGACTTAGTGTCAACGTCTGACAGGAGAACAAAAGGCTTCCAAAGTGAGGCAGGGAATGACAGAACTAGTTTTCCATTCCCAAGACTGATCGAATGTGATAATTTTCCGGTCAATCGTGATGAAATACCAATGCCAGAGGCTGCTTTCAATCATCTGCACCTAAGGAGTCAGTGAAATTCCGCCATTGGACAACGATGCGCAGATTATTCACCTGCTTGGTAGGGACATTTTCTGGGTTCACAAAGTGAGACAGCAGATCAATAGTCCAGGCAATGCTCCTTCTGCACAAAAGCTTGACCTCAGATGGGTGTTAATGGGTGGTGTGTTTGGGAAAGGTCCATAACACAGGTTACATAACTGAAAGACAAATGGGAAGAGTCAAGTCCCAACGTTAAAAGGGTGACGTTGTTTTGCTGAAGGATGATTGTACATGTCGCAATGATTGGCCCATGGCTCTCGTGACTGACACTTTCCCAGGCAACAATGGCAAGGTCCGCAGGCTTGAGGTCAAAGTCATCAAGGATGGAACCGCCAAAAAGTTTTCATTTATTATTCAAGAGTAGATTTTATTCAATATCTTAGTTGTTAAGAATGTGATCTTTGTTTTAACTATCTTCCACTCATAATGAAAGCAGCTGTTTATGTTACAGTTTACTCCATGTTGTACAGGTACTTGGGACACCAGAATAAAGCGAAAGTAAAGAACCTGCATCCTGACTCAAGCATTCATTCTATTGGAATTAGGCTTACTGCTAAATTGTGTTAATAAACACACCAGGAGAGTAGAATAGATATGTTCATGCAGGTGGTATCAACTGGGATATTGCTTCCAAAACCCTAATGTTTTCTTCACTCTGGTATTACCGTTTTACTTTCTTTTACACAGAAAGTAGTCCAGTTAAAGGAAGTGTTTGGTTTCTGTTGTCGCTCCATGCTTGCTTTCTATAAGGCTTTGACAGAAAAATTCAAATTATGTTCACTATGAATCCATTCATAACAAAAGACTGAATGGAGCATGCCAATGTCTGCATGCTACTTGTTGGGTTTTCTCATAAAATAACTGCATAGAATGAATGTGAATAATAATGTGAATGGCCAAAATCTCACTTTTCAAGTTTTTATTTCAAGGTTTCATGAATCCCAAATTTGTTTTTTTTTATGCTAGTAGTTGAGAATAATCTAGTCCAGGATTAGAGTCTAGTTGTTTTAGTTTTGCAATTGGAGCAGTTCCTCCCTTTATTGAAGTTGCACACGTGAGATAAAAGTTTCACAATTCACAAAAATGGTTTAAAATTTTCTGTTGTTAGTTGAGAGTAATCCAGTCCAGTCTATGTGTGGTATTTTTTTTTAACTAGAGTAGATTAAAGTTGTCGGAGATAGTGAAAAATTTGGTGGAGTTGTCCTTTAGCCATTTTCTGAATTGGAAGCTGCAATCAGAAATCAACCTCAGCTTTGTCTCAAAAGACCCTTTTAGTAAGTCCCAGTTACTTTATTAAATGAAGCCGGTATAGCAGAACTAAACAAGGAAACTAAGCACAAAATAGTTTTTGGGCTTCATCTTCAGACTCAGAGTTTTGATAGTCCTGTTGGCTATGGATTTTGGTATTTTTTTAATGCATGAGTTCTACCATCAGTTTCTTTCTTGAAAGAGACAGGTTATGTAGAGACAGAAGCTTCAAAAATTAAGCAGCTTATTTTTCAGACACCGCAGAGGACCATTCAGAGAAAAAAAACAACAACGGAATTAAACAGAAAAAGCTGCTGAGCCAACCAATTTAAAACAAAACATCTCAGTTCAATTTCCTGTTTAGAATAAAACTTCCCGTTAGTTCAAAAAATGCATTTCAATGGATTCTAAATATAATTAATGGATTAAGTAAGTTTTACAATTTGTATGAACTAATTATTCATTTATTTCTTATGAGACAAGTTACTGGTTTAAGTCTAAATATTTTACAAGTTATTTGTCCTTCGAAATCTAAATTTTCAATTCAGATTCTTAAAAGTCTTAGGAAATCTGACTTTAAAAGTTTGATTATTTTTTCTACACAATTGGTTGGACTCATATCCAGAAATTAGCCACAAATCTAAACTTGTAATGTTTGAATGTTCAAAATGTTGAGATGCTTGGACAGAAATGATCAAGGTCCACTGGATGATTTTGATATTATTATAAGATCCAAGTTTTGAGTTTCAAAATAAATGGAGTGCCACAGAGAAAAGCAAGGTCCTCAACAGCCATCGTTTTTGTTGGAGTCGCATCCAAACACCAGCATTGTATTTTCACAGTGCAAGACACAAAATTCCATTCTACTGAAATTAGTGATCATTTTTTATTCTAAGCACTATAAACATTAGAGGCAAAAAATGTATTTTGGAAAATTAGTTGTTAGGAATTCCCCTTCCACCACCAATCTTCCAAATCTTTCCAAAACAGGAAAATTACAAGATTACGCCTATGTGTGGGTGCAATCCAAGAGCCCTAAATGTGCACCTCCATGTTGACAGGTTGATTACAATGACGACAAGGGACTTGATTGGACATCACAAAAATCCACCAAGAACATCACTGAGGTGAAAGAGCTGCAGCCTGACATACTGTACAGATTCAGGGTGAGCAACTGATTTGGCTATGCAATAGCGTTGACATTATTCTTTCATTGTTTATGAATTTCCAAATGTTTCCAGGTGGCTGCAGTGACCAATCGAGGTGTTGGAAACTGGACTGAGATTAAATCCATCACTCCCCAGAAAGGTATGCTGATATTCTCTGACAGGATCAGGCAAACTCAGTTCTTAGAGTTGTGTAACACTGCCATCTACTGGCCCAGATGTTACAAACATTTTACCAGGTACACTGGAGCTTTTGGTTTCATTAAACTTTTACTGGATTCTGATTGTTGCACCATTCAACGACCGGATATCTAATCCAGATGTTTTAAATGCAATCAGATTAAAATGAAGACAGTCTTTTCTCATTGAGTTCTGCACAAATTCACTATCTTACATATTAAGATGAGACGTGAAATGGGGGGTGGTATCCAAGCAACCCCCATTTGCTTGGATACCAAAAGTTAAAGATTAATTTAACTTTAAGTAGTTAAATAAATATTTAACTACTTAAAGACTTTTTAACAGTCAGTAACCAAAACTTCAACACAGATCTCATTCAGCTGAAAGAGTACAAAACAGTCCAGCGATTTAGAATTGATCTGTTTTTAACTTTCGCAAAAGCAATCCATCCATCTTCTCCCACTTATGTGAGGTCGGCTTGCAGGGCTAGCAGCCTAAGACAGCTCGGGAGGCTTCCCTCTCCCCAGCCATTTGTTCCAGCTCCTCTGGGGAGCTGGTGCTTCCTCGTGTTGGGACGTGCCTGGAGCACCTCACCAGGAAGGTGCCCTAACTAGATGCCCGAGCCACCTCAAATGAAGGAGCAGCGGCTCTGTTCTGAGTCCCTCCTGGATTATTGAGCTTATATGCTATCTCTAAGGGAGAACCCAGACACCCTATGGAGAAAAGCCATTTTTTCCAAAAAACTGTTAAGTCACCAATTCCCAACATATCTGAATTGATACGTTAGGCTTTTTAAAAGATTGGTGATTGGGCAGAAAACTGCAATAGGCTCAGCTTCCATACTGCACGGCATGTTATTGCCGATTGAGGAAGTCTTCGAAACACACCAGCTCACAACGTCCCAAGTCGAGGTCAGCAGCACACCATCCCCACTATACACTATAAACAGTGTTGGTTCTGTACTGCTTGGTGGAGCAGTACAGAAGACCAATCTTTTTAAGATTGGTGTCTGCTCTTCAGGCTGGGCTCCATGGGTAAAAGGCTGGCCAACAGGTGCTCGCCTACATGCCCCATTTCCAAGTCTGGCTCCAGGAAGGGACCCTGTTGACCCACATTTGGGCGAAGGAACACTAAATTGTCAATTGCTGGTCACAGGGGGTCTTTGTGCTCCTCATTCCTCACCTAAGATCTGTCTGCCTTGGTTGACCCTACCAGGGGCATAATACCCCTCACAACATAGCTCATAGGATCACCCTCAAACCCCTTCACCACGACAAGGTGGCAGCCCACAGAACAAAAGCGCTAAGCAAAAATGACCTCTGCAATTAGTGCGTTTGTGGATCTTTTAGTAATAAAAAACTGAACAAAGCAATATGGTTACTACTAGCTAATTCTAGATTAAACAATGGGTGTTAATATGTTTTTACATAAGATCAGGTTAATTTTCATTCAAAAACTGCTTTTTGTATTTACTCAGGATTTTGTTTTGCCAGATGCCAATAAAATAAGCAAACTCTGTGGGAGCAAATACTTTCTCACAGCATTGTACCTACAGCTGTGCTCATTCAAAGCTGCTTGGTAATATTGTTGTTGTCCTTCGTTTTCAAAGTTAAATAAAAATCAACAGAAGTACAGTTTGTGATGTAATATTCTGATTGTGGTGTATTTAGTTCCAATAAAAGCTGCCTCCTTGTCCCATTTATGACTCCATATAATCCTTCTCAGGTCTGTGTGTAGACCACAACCCAATGCTAACTCACACATCAGCAGAATCTGACTGATAGTGGAGCATATCTGATGCATGCTTTGTCTGCTGCAGCTCTGCCTCCTCCTGTAGTTAAAGCTACCAATATCTCTTCTGACTCCATGTCATTCAGCCTCAGCTCCCAGTCTGAAGTAAGCACTTCTCTTTATCACCTTCAGGTTTTGAACAAACGAACTGAGTTCTGGGTACATTGTTTTATGAACCTTGTGTGTTTTTCTTTTCCAGACCAAATACTACATTGTAATCCTGTACTGGCAGTTTGACTCTCATGTGAAAGAGAGCCACATGTACAACATTACCCAGCGAGAGTTTAAAGGTAATCTTCCTCTGTGCTGTCTTTCTTTTTTGTGGTGAAGAAAATTAACATGTCTGGTACAAAACAGCCTTCAGATAAGTAAAATTTTTATTGCAAAGACATATGCTTAAAATAAATCATTATATTTGCCAATACATTTATTTAATGAATAATTAAATACATTTATCTGCAAATACAATGATTGATTTTAAAAGTATTAGTTTTTGTAGATGTACTTTGAAACTTCCAGCAGCTGCTATTGTAGTGCCACTGCTAGAAGACCAGCAGTAGATACTTCTGTTGCACACTGTCAATACTGCTGTTATTATAACACATATGCATTATAACATTAGCTACTTTAGTTAAAGTGAGTAGGCCTCAATCATTGTATTCAAGAATATTTTAAAATGTAAATTTAAGAATGCTCTACTGAAACCAAGAGTTAAAAATTGGAGGTAGGTAACTGCCCACTACTGGCATAGAGTGATCTATGCTCTTTACAGCTAAACAGCGTTGTTCAGAGTTACTTTCCCTGTAAGGCAGATGGACAGGAAAAGAGGGAATGTCAAAAAAGGCCATACACTAGCTGTGCTAACGTTACAATAATAATACTACACTGATGTTTCAGAGCAACTTACAAAGGTCAGTAAAACTCCTTAAAATATTGTCATATCATAAGATTTATGATATGACACATTATAAATGCAAACAATTATTAATTTTGTATGCTTTTAACTACTATAAAGAATAGTCTGGTTTTTAAAAATGTTGCCACAATATCAAAATTAGTGTCACATATTTTTCTATATATCAGCATCATTTTTAGAATCATGACAACTTGAGGTTGGAGCCACATTTAATAGATAAATAGATAGTATTTATTGTCATTGAACAGGATTCAACGAAATTTCTATTGCAACTCCCGTGCAAAAAGTCAAATATATACAATATAAAATAAACAAACACACAATAATAATAATATATATAACTAAAATTAACTAAAGGCACTCAACCACACCAAAGAAGAAGCAGCAGGTCCAATTATGGTAAAGTGTAGATGATGTGACAGTGCAAAGTGCTGAACAATATGGCTGTGTGGGGGTGGGGGTATATGTGAGGTTATGATATGTGTGGGAGGAGGCGGCAGGGAGTAATGGCTCTGACGGCTGTGGAGAAAAAACTGTTTCTCAGTCTGTTTGTTGTAGTCCGTATATTCCTGAACCGCTTGCCTGATGGGTGATATCTCCCTCTTAGGTAAACTCACCGGGTGTAAAGGAAAAAGTTTCAAAATCAAACTGTTTTTGAAATGCAGCAAAGAGTGGCGTCCTGCAGTCATCAGGTCTCCATAGCAACCATTAGAATCCAACCAATGGTTTGGTTAGCATCCCAGGACTTGGCCTAATAACACCACGAACATAAGCAGGTGGACTTTGCTGAACTTGACAGGGACTTCATCGGGAGTGTTGGATCAATAAAGAGAGACTTTATTGCACAAAACATGTGAAGTGGGTTGATATGAAACAAAAAGTGAATGGAGAAACACTGCCTACTGTCAAGTACAGCGGTGTATCCATGTTTCTCTGGGGCTGGTTTCTCCTCTAGATGTCCTTCGACTTTGTTAAAAATGTGGCTAATTTAGAGAAGTTTTCCTGACAAAAATTAACCATCTTCCATGGCTGTGTCAGTCCCCATAGCAAAATGAATAAACCATTTGGTCAAAGATGTCTCAGTCTATATTCTCCAACCTTATGGAATATTACAGGAAAAGAGCTGTCCCATTTCTTACATTTCTTACACAGAACTGTTGTGATTCAACTCCAGTTTATGGTGTGATGTGATACTACTCCAATAACAAATAAATATCAAACATTTTTAGCAGGAGTGTCAATAAATGTTGCCAGTACAGTATGTCTGAAACAGTCTGTTGTGCTGGCAGCCACAAACCTGACAGCGGGGACGGTGTATGAGGTGGCTGTGTGGGCTCACACCAGTATAGGAGACAGCCCCACCGCTTTGTCACACTACCAGACCCGTGGCACCCAGCCAGAGCGCCCTCTCCTCAAAGCCAAGGCTCTTAACCAGACAGCGGTGGAATGCAGCATCAGCATTGACTCTGCTCTACTGGTACACTGTGTGTCTGTCTCTTTTTCTGTCTCTCACTCATCTATTTCTCTGACAACTTCTTTCACTGTCTATCTCTATCACTCTATATTTATCTCTGTCTCTATTCCTATCTCACTATATATCTCACTCTGACTATCAATCTTTCTTTTTCTGTCTTTCTCCCTGTCCTTCTTTAACCAAACCAACTGTAGTAAATCCAAAGTGTTCATTACTACATCTTAAGCCTGAAGCCACAGTCTATAATTCAATACTCAGGTCATGCAGGTAAGAAGAAGAAAAAAACTGACAAGTATGCATTTCTATCCCACATTGAGTCACTATCCTAAAGAGAATACTTGGTTTATCACAATTTCATTTTTAAAAACATACTTGGAAACTATAGTTGGAAATGTTTTTGATCCAAACTAGTACTATTAGATCACCTCAGTAACATGAAGGAACAACTATGTCTTATTTCTTTGTGTGTGCAGGTTTATGGTGTGTTTTATGCAACCTCTTTCCTGGATCTGTACCGCAGTCCTCATCAGGTCCAAAGCACATCCATCACCCTCTCAGTGACTGTTGATAGTGATGAGCAGTATCTCTTCCTGGTGAGTCGGTCCTGGAAACTCTTTATAAAAATCCTTCTCGAATCTTACTTGATAAAAAAAGTATTCAGGATTGCTGAACCCCTTGTTTTTCTTTCAATTTGTATTACATTTTGAATTATGGGTAATCCACAATATTAAGCCCTACTGATAAAAGATATTAACAGTCATGTCATAAAACATATCCAGATGTATTGACTCTCTGAAGTCTGGAGTAAATTACATATTTTAGTCGATACCCAGTTTTCACACTTGCTGCATAATCAAATTTGTTTTTCCTGAAAGGTCTGTGACATATGTTAGATAATGGAAGGCTCATCCAAAAGGAAATCGAGCACATATGTTGTTTATTCTGTGTTGAGCCTCCCTAATTCAGAAACAAATGGAATCACTGTCACATAGTGCTGCAAGGTGGTGGTTGAGGCTAGGTGGCCAGGAGTGTCAGACTGAAGGATTAATTTAAACTTTGTTTAACAATCCTGGTGAGAATCTAGTGTTCACTAGTTTTTTTATCCTTTTATTTTACCTTTATTCATTTACCAGCTAGAGTGAAGTACTGAGATTTTTTAAATACTAAATAGAGAAAAATCTGTCATTTTTGTTCTAAAATATATACCTGCACATGTAAAGTTCTGCAAAGGAAGTGTTCAGATGACTTAGTGAGCTGATTGTAATTGACAATAAATATAGTTCCAACTAGAGAGCTGTTAGCTGAAGCAATTGAAAGGATTGGGAAAACTTCTACAAGATAGTAGATCAACAAAGAAAATCCAAGAAATGTTAGTAGAGCTGGTTGATATGGCAAATCTCATTCATTTCAGATATTTAAAACAAACAACTAATCAATAATTATCGATATCCACTGATATAAAACATGTCATATCAGTGGATATTGATAATTATTAATTAGTTTTAAATATCTAAAATTCTGCCAAACTTGTGTCATGGCCTTTTCTGTCTTTGCCAGTTTTCACTCAGTGCTGTTCTTTTTTATTTTTAAGCAATTACCGTAGGCACAGTGGCTAAACTTTAAACTGCTGCTGCTTAAGTTATTCAATAGGTCCTTGCAAGATAATTACAGAGTGAGTGAGTTGGTGCCATTTAACCTGGCTTAGCTCACTATGAGAGGTTGAGCAGCTAAAGTCTTTCCCCTGCCTTCTTGTTTAGGTTTCTGTGCGGTTCTGGATTGGAGTACAGTAAATATTCTATAAAACAGATTATCGATTGATACTAATCACGTGTCTATTGTGATATTGTCGTGGTTGTTATTGATTTATTGTCCAGCCATATTAGCTAGTTAATGTTTGTGACATAGGGTTGCTGATGAAGAAGTTATCTTCTTGGATGATAACGCATTTATCCCCTCGACAGAGGCTTGTAGTTTTACTTCAGGAAAGAGACGGACCCAGCCACATGACCAGTAGATCATCTGAATCAAACTAGACATTCATGCTGCAAATTAAAACAAAGGCTGATCTTTAAGCTGCTATACAAGAATGTTGCATAACAACATGAAGAGTTCTTTCATTTGATGAAGATTTTTTTTTCATTTGTAAAATCTGTGCCTCATATAATTCAAGCTGTTAAGAAAGCCAGAGCAGATGGAGCAAGGCAATAATTATTTTGTAATTTGATTTCTGAATGTTTTCCATAAATAATTATTGATTCTATAACTGTTTCCTCTAATTGATCCAACCAGGATCGACCATTAATTACAGAAATGCCTTTCCCGATTTTTTATTTTTTTTTTACTTTTTTTGTCTACTTGGTTCACAAGTATCAACACTGTTAAAGTGAGTAACATGTAAAGATGAGTCAAAATTATTTTTAAAAATTTTAGACCATCTAAAAAAGGAACAAATCTGCTAGGAACATAACAAATGTGCAATGGAGCTGTAGCAGAAATGTGGTCATCTTTAAACTAAAAGGTTTTTCAAACATTTAATTCAAGATTCTTGGTTCTGCCATGCCAATGTTCTCAAATCTATTCGTTTGTGATGAGGTCTTTCATACACAATCTAATTTGGCTCTGATTTTATGTAGAATTTTAATTCTAGGTTTTGGCTGCGCCATTCTCTATTTAGCTCTATTTAAGCCTGACTGACTGCCAGAGTCCAAGTACACAACGCTGCAGCAAATAGAAAGGGGTGGAGACAGACCACTTAGGAGACTAACACTATATTTGCAAATAGGACCATGGCACTTCGTTAAGGAAGGGGGCACTATTTCCTATATTATCTGCAGTCTCCCGTTTTTAGTTTCTTTTGAAATCTGTGACATCTTCACCTTCAGGAAGTATATCCACTCCCAGCAGGTATTTGAATTTCTCTCTTTTATTTACTACAGCACAGGTCACAGTTCTTAAATGCAGATGCATGACACATCCGCATAAATGAATGCTTCCGCTTTGAGTGACCAAGACAGCAAGGAAAGACAAAATCATATTTGAAAAGCAAGTAATACCATGAACACTATTCCCATCCATAACCCATTAATGGGTTATGGATGGGACGATGCCTTGTAAATGTTCAAATTCAAGTTAATGCCGCACAGCAAAGTTTGCAGCCTTCACTTCACTCCGGATCAACTTCTTCAGCCTTTAGGTCGGGAATTGAACCCACAACCTTCTTGCTGCAAGGCAACAGTGCTACCAATTGCGCCCGTAATATATTTCATTAAACTGAAATATGGATTAGGGTGAAATAAGTGAAAATGAGTAGGAAGAATTTAACAAAAGGAAAATAGTGGTAAGCTAATTATTCTGTTCTTGGTTATGTGTTCACATGTTTTCTCTTTTTCTACTGTTTACTTTTCTTTTGTTTTTAATGAATATGGATCTTTGATATACTTTAAATATATGTCTGGGTTTGGTTTTTCTTTTATCAGAGGCATTCCTTCCAACCCACTGATGAGTTGTTCCTAATCCAGATGTCCCTGGACAAAACCAGTTTAATATTCACTGTTCTGTAATGCAGCTTACAGTAGAATACAACTTCTACTGTAATCTGCATTATTTGTTCATGGACCAATTATTTGTACCCTCTTTTGGGTTTCCTGTGTATCTGAATTGATACAGAGGACATCCAAACTCAGCTCCCTGATGACTTCAAAGGTTTTCTTGATATTCAAGTAATAGCTCAAATGCCAAACTGCTGCTTCTCCTCTCCTCCAAAGTGAGATGTTCTCCAAATACAAATGTCACTGCACAATGAAGGATGTGGTCGGAATGACTCCATATTGTGCAGTAACCTTTGAATTCCTCCTGTGCCCAAACAAAGAAGTCACACTACATAAGACCAGTAACAAGAAGCTGGCCTTGTACTTGCCAATAGTAAGCATGAGTTTTCTTTCATTTGAAAACGCCATCTGATATCCGCAAGTACTTGCAGTCAACATAATTTTTTACCTTTGGGCATTTTATTTCAAGCTAGCCAAATGATGATGTTTCCCTGGGGTTGTAAACAAAGCCATCAGAAGAGGCATCTAACTAACCGTGGGGTGAAGTACTAGCCCACAAGGTGAATAATTCACAAAATAACAGTGGACGTATTTTTTGCTGTCTGAAACTCCATGTCAGAACCTTTCCGCATTTCGGCAGTTTCTTTGGTATCCCTGATTATTCACTCCACAAGAGATTGAGCATTACTGTGACCTCTCACATTAACATTTTCCTTTATCTTGGAAGAGGTTATTCTTGATTGTCGCAGCATGTGCCACTCGTCAATATAGCTCTGGTCTCGTGTTGATGTCTCAATTCTGTGTGTCAAAGGACAACAACAAACTCTGCAAATGAAACTGTTCCTCTTCAGTACAAACCCAGACACACTCTGTTAGTGACAGATGATGAGTACAAAGTGTAAGAGAATGAGAAGGCGGAGCATGGTGATGTAATGCTATACATTGGGTTAAGAGTTTGGGTTGCTGATGGGACAGTACACTTCCTTTTTTGCACAAATCCAATTTCAGAATTTACAAGCAGCTTCTTCACACTCATCACCATGGCTTTCACCAGCAGCTTCCCCACAGGATCCAAATCGCTGGAGGCCTCTGCCAATCAAAGCACAGACAGGTCAGGAAGAGGGCCAGTCATTTCCCTGAAGAGGGTACTCCTTTAAGTAAGGAAAAAAATGAGTATGCCAGCTTAGTGCCTTTGTGCCAGATCTAAGCATTTCAACCCCCTTCTCATGAGGTTGAAATGCTTAGATCTGGACCCCACACAGAATGCTTATTGTCTCAGGAGACTTTGGGTTGACCCTCAATGTCTTTGGTCTTTGTCCCAGTGGAGGACGAGATTGTTTTTGACAGGGGTTCTGCTTGGTTCCCTCCCATATCGACAGAAGTTTGTCACACCCCATGGGCTGGGGTGTGACCTGGCAGGGTCGGAGGTAGACTTGAAATTTTCTTTGTAAATATTGTTGAACTTAGAGGAATAAATTTACTTGGCTCGTTAATTTTCCTCTAGTCTCCCGGATCTAGGGACTCCCCACGCACAGCGGAAATCACAGAGAACAACCATTCAACATCAAACTTCAGAGTTTTATCCAGAGAATTTAATGCATACAGAATGTCACATCCGCATTACACCCAGATTATCAAGAAGTCCAAACACATAACAAAACATACAATTACCTGCAACGAGTTGGAAAGGAAAACAATTGGAGAGACACAAGAATGCATTCTTGGGAATTACTCTCACTGCTGCAAACAAAGCAATTCAATTCTTCTGCTGTAAAACAGACATTATATAAGGAGGTGTATTCCCTTAATTTAAATATATGCATTTGAAGGTGTGTCCTCCCCTTGTAGGGCTGTTCAAAGTTAATTTTATTACTTTCTTTGAGACCTGTTCAAACCCAAAAGCAAATATACAGAGAGAACAAAGGTCGTTCTCAAACAGGGTCTTCCCGTACCAGTCTCCTCCTTTAAACATTCCAGACCAAAATTTATGCGTCAGCTAGAGACCTGGTGGTTTTCTGCCTCAGCGATTCATCACGAAACTGATTCCTGTTATAAACACACTGACACAGAAATCTGGTGTCAGATAATAGCTATGAGTTTGGATCTAAAAATTGCAGGATTATCTTCTTTTAGAAAAAACTCTTAGAATACCTGAAATATTTTACTTCTAAAACTTTTAGTTTTCTAATCCTGTTCTATTTTAGTGATCTAAGATGCATGCAAATTAGTATGGTTAGACACTAACTAGTTCAGAACATGCTGTTAATACTTAAAAGAAATATCTTAATACATTTGATTATACTTCTAGAAGAATTGTTTTCTAAAGGTTTTAGTGTTTTACTGAACTCCTAAACAAACACCAAAGAATTTGATGTAGGCAGACCCCCTCTGCCTGCAGACCCCCTGTCTGAAGGCCCTCCTTAATGATTCAGCAGTTGTTTTAGTTTGGATCTTTATCTAAGTCTACCTAACTCAAAATAACTCAAAATATTCATGTTACATCTAATATTTCATATGCACAAAGGTTAACTGTTTCTAAAATTAATATGACCAAACTTATACTCCCAACAATATTAATATTCTAGTTTCTAGTATATATTTACTCATAATAGGTAGTATTTTTTTAATGTCAAGCTTTTATATCTTACTGACATAAGTACAAAAACACTTAAAATAAGAAAATATTCTAACATGAAAACCTCTTGGTAAAAAATGATCTTGTCAGAAAGAAAACAAGCATATATCTCCTTAATTTAAGATATTTAATCTTACTAAGATTTCAGTTTTTGCAGTGATGGGCATCATCTATGCACAAACTGTTTATGCTAAAAAATGGGCGGTCTTTGCAACCTGGTGACATGATAAAGGGCAGAATCCAGTGCAGTGTTCAGTTTCTGGCATACTGACCTTCCCACAGGCATTAATGGATCAGTGACAGTCTCCATCCTCCTTGGAAGTATATGAGGATTATATTTCCAATTGGCATGTTTGATTGAATGGTTGCTTGGCTGGCAAAATAAGGACATTGTGCTGTTCTTAAGAGGTACTTGGCATACCCACCCGACTGCTCTGTGGTGTGGGATCTTTCTCTGGTGCTTTAGACTCTTCGGTCCCACATGTTCGAGGTTTTTGCATCTTCAGACCTCAAAAGGCTGATGTCAAAAGGCTGAAGTCGGCGTTCCTTTTGTCAATGAATTCTCCAAAGCATGTAGGCGAATTGCAGGCTCTGTTGATACTCGAGTCCTGCTGCGGGTGGAACCCTGAGGGCTCTGGTGTTACATTGTGGCTTGACATGGCAGTTATTCCTAAAGTGTCACTGGTGGCAGGGTGTACCCAGCCACCAGCCCGGTTTGACACCAGGGGCACCTCTGAACATCTGTGCCCTGTTCGTGCTCTTAAGGCGTGTTTATATATGAATTCCACTGTGTTTCCAAAAGACAAATGGCCTTTTTGTTTGCTACGCGGGCTCACGGAAACTTCAGGCCCTTTCTGAGCCGTAGCCTGCACACTGGGTTATAGATTTATCGCAAGGGCTCATGCCTTGCAGGTTTGTCCACTGACAGCAGGTGTGAGGTGCTATTCTACAAGGGGCATGTCCTTGAATCTCACGAGAAGGTTTAGGAATTGAGTGCTGGGTGTCATGTGACTGTATAGAGTCACATTGATCACCGGCAGGTCAGGTGACTTTGCTGTGATTAATGATTATTCAGTGCTCAAAGCACTGCCTCAAGTGGAGTTAATGGGACCATAGCTACAGTGGTAACTTTCATTTTACTCTGGGACTCTGAAAATCCAATTCCTCCTCAATGTCAGTTCTCTTCCACCATTGAAGGAATTGGAATATTTTGCATTTGAACAAGATCTTGATTTTGTCCACCTTGACAAACAACCATACTTTCATCTGAAGAAATAAATAATCCCCATAGCATAATTCTGCCACCACCATAATGTTAGCCAATTTCTTGGATTTATCAGTCTATAACACATTGTTTCATGCTAATGTGTATTTAAGGAACTAACACTGAAGTTAAAAGAAAAAGTCAGAAATTTCACAACATTCTCTACAGTTCCTTCTGCGTCCCTCATGTTAAAGACCTCTGTTCTGTTGTATAAGTTTCTGCTGTAGTTCCAGAGTGAAAAGTTCTTTCCACACATGGTGGTGATGCAAGGGCAGCAGAATATTTTAGTATCCTTACTGATAAAGCAGACAATATGGTGTGTAGTTTCAGTTCAGACATGATCTTACACCAATGATTGATATTGATATGATATTGATTCAGGCTCGGGTTGTCGCTCCCTTCCTGGGTCCTCCCTCTGACTATGCTGTGGTGAAAATGATCCCTGACGAGAGGCTGCCTCCACGGAACCTCCATTGTGTGCGTGTGGACAAGACACAGGCCACGCTGAAATGGCAGCCACCATACGACACGCCAGATGCCCCCCTGGTAGGAGGCTGTGCTTTAAAGGGGCAGTGTCATGTAAAATCCATTGTTTGAGCTATACATCACATTATAATGTTAACCCCTCATCAAAAACATAACCTGGAGTATTGCTTTGATTCTTTCATCCATGTTTGAAAAAAAAAATCATTACCATGGCAACCACCCAGCTGTGTAAGAATACCCTGTTTAGTCTGAATACTTGTGATCTAGCCGGTGTGCTCACCTGCTCTGTTTGTGTGTCCATCCTCTAAGACATACGTGATTCACGTGAAAGATGTAATCCGGAAAGGGGAGAGGGACTACAAGCTGACCACCCAGAACAACACGGTGGAGTACCTGCTAAGAGGCCTGGAATCGGGAGGAAGGTACAGCGTCTCCGTCCGCCTTCGTAACATGACCAAGGAGGCCAGCTTCACCCTCAACACAGGTCTGTCAAAGCCACTCCTTAAGGGATGGAGTTTAATCAACTGCACTTTCTTCCAAAAAAAAGTGCTCAGAGTTTCCTCTAGCTTTTTTTCCCACACATGAGTGAACACAAGCCAGCACAAATATATCCATTGTTAGAGATGTGTGACTCCTCCTACACAGCAAAATGCCAGTATGCCAAATAGTGCCAGCTACAAATCTGGCACTATTTAGAAAAAACTAATTTGTTGGTATCTTAAATATCTTTCAAAAATCATATCAATCAACCTCTGTTATTAACATCCAAAATGTATAATGGGCTGCAAGACCTGGAGGTGTACATTCTTCATGCTGTTCCTTAATTAAAAAATTGAAAGAAAAAGAAAAGTTTGCACCAGAATGAACCAGAAGGTTGGTAGTCAGTGTCATTCAAGTCTATGATGACTTTATATGATTTTAACTGTAGTTTTGCTCAAAGAGCACCAAAGTGATTTGATTTATTATTTCCCTCCTTTTCAGTTCCTTTGCCTGCTCCAGAAGCCTTTAAAATTCTGACAGAAAATGACCATGTGTTCCTCTTCTGGAAGAGCCTTGCAGTCCGAGAGAAGGGCTTCAATGAGAGCAGGGTGAGAAATTACTGACTGCTGCATTGCTTCATAAGGGCTACCGCCACCTCACCACTTCCTAAACCAAAATATGCTCAGGCTTATTTGCGTGATCCAACTGTAACATTATATTGTTGTCTATTAAGATAGGTTTACAGCTGCCATTTAAAGTTGTATGAACCATACAAACAACCTCTGTATGTTAAATAAATGCTCTATTCTCTCAACAAGAGTATGACAAGCAATATAGTCACCGCTATCCAAACTATATTTTTCGTTATATAGTATTTGGGAGTGGCACAAATATATAACCCTTTAGAATTGAGACCATCTTTTATTACTGCCACTTACTTGTGTGTATGTTCCTTCACATTAGTAAGATGCTTTATAAATCCTATAGTCTGTGATCAATCAGGAGATCCAGTTGTTCAGTAAGCCCCAGTCTTTCAGTTGGGAAACATAATCCAGTCAGTAGTGTGAACACTTTCTATTTTCAAAATCTTGGATAACTTGCCAAACGTGAGTTAAGAGTACATAAACATGGCCAACAAGTGATAGCTCTTGAACTATATTTAACAGAGAAAAAACCCAATACAAACATGTATCCAATGTAAACCTTCTGGTTGCCATGCCAGATATTTTGTCCTCGTTGTGTTTCCTTCACTTTCCTTTCTGAATGACTAAACATCACATTCAACAGGCTGAGTTGCCGTTTGTCTTCGGGGAACACCACACACGCTGTAATATTGGGACAAGATGATCCAACATGTTGAATATCCCTGATTTTAAATGTGAGCATTCTTTAGCAGACGAGATGTGTTAATATTCCGCACACGGCAGGAAGAAGATCTCTTAACAATATGATAGGAAGCACCTCAATAATCTCAATGTTCTCAAAATTGTTGGAAGGGGAAGATCAGTACAAAAACTGGCATAAAAATCTGTGTATGTGAACTAGGACAGAAGGGATAAGACAGAAGACAGGTTCAGACCTTCTGCGGTGGCACACGGGTAGCACACAAACCACATACAGAGGCCTTAGTCCCCCACACGGCTGTCACAGCTTCGAGTCTCGCATCTCACAACCTTTGCCACATGACCTTTCCCTCTCTCATTACCTACCTTTCTGTCTGACCACTATGAAATAAAGACCACACAAGCCAATAAAATCTTAAAGAAAAAAAAAACAGAAGTTCTACCACTAGAAGTTTGTAAGTCAGTGTGATTTATTTACTGACAGATTCTACTGCTGTTGTCCACAGGGATATGAGGTCCATGTGTTTGACAGTGTGACCAACCAGACAGTTTATCTGGGAAACACCACAGAGACTTACTTCCGCATCAACAGTCTTCTGGTGGGGCACAACTACACATTCTCTGTGCAGGCCAGGTGCCTGCTGGGTGGCCAGCTGTGTGGAGAACCTGCACTCCTCCTTTACAACCAACAGACAGGTACTGATGATCCTCCAGAACCTCCAGGGAGGTTCTGGATCTGTGATGTTTAGCACAGATTGATGACGCTTGGTTTAATGAGGAGCGCAAGCCATGTGATAAATATTCAATTTGTATGCTACTTTTAATAATGTCAAACATCCCATGCATTAGAAAGAGAAATCATAATTTTCTTCTCTTGATGTTGTTTTTCCCACCTGTTCAGGGAACAGTGATGAATCCTACAGTGAGAACCATTCCAGAGATATGGCATCAGTGGTTGTTCCCGTCCTCTTTCTGCTCGTGGTGGTTGTGGGCAGCGGCCTAGTGGCACTCTACATACGACACCGCCGGCTGCAGCACCACTTCACTGCCTTTGCCAACTCCCACTACAACTCCCGCCTGGGTTCTGCCATCTTTTCTTCTGGGGATGAATTAGGTAACTGTAAAGACTTTTACACATAGCAAGTTAAATCAAGTTTGGTACATTTTGGGGGAAGTTTATGTGGTAAATCAACATTTATGTTTATGTGGTAAATCTTCAATTTCCTGATGGAGTCTTCCCAAGGGATCAATAAAGTACGAGTCTAAGTCTAACATAATAGCACCAAATGTAGAGTGGAAGAAAAAGGTGGTTTCTAAAGGGTATAATGATGAATAAACAACTTTTTTGAGCTTTCTATCATTGGATGATGTTATTCCTTCATAAAAAAAAACATACCTGCAGTGTTGCGTTGATTCTTTCATGTTTGTTTGAGAAATCCTTTTAATATCCATGGCAACCCTGGATAACCAGGGCCTGATGGGAATTTTAAACAAGAACAAAGAGCCTTTAAACAAGCAAAAGAAGGAGTTATTGGGAAGTATACAGATGCAGTTAAAAGTCAAGATTAGAGACAGCAAGGAGAAGTACAGGAAGAAGCTGGAGAACAAACTTCAGAGGAACAATATCACAGATGTGTGGTCAGGGATGAAGAAGATTACATGCTTCAAGCAAAAGGAGGATCAGATCAATGGAAGTCTGGACAGAGCAAATGAGCTCAACAGATTCAACAGATTCAGCTCAGGAACAACCTCATCATCATAATCTCCTGTCTCCAGCCACACAAACGTCCCACCTTCCACTGACCCTCAGCTCTCCTGTCAAATCTCATATGTCCTATCTTCCAGCTCAGTCATGGACTCTTGACTTCAATCAAATCAGGTGATGCTGTCGCTCTTTTTACCTCTGCCTCTCACTTTGCTGTATTTAGAAGGGGTTAGTACGCCCCACATTTGGAGGCCTTAGTCCTCGATGCGGACATCGCGGGTTTGACTCCCGGTCCCGGTAACCTTTGCCGCATGTCTTCCCCCCTTTCCTCGCCCTCTTAATGTCAAAAATACAAGCCACAAGCGCCGCAAAAAGTCTTTGGGGAAAAAAATAAATGAATAGAGAAGTCAGGTGAAGTTGGGGAGACTATACTGGAATAAGGCTGTAGGTCTGGATGGTGTCAGACCCAGAGTCCTGAAAGCTCTAGGATTCAGTAACATTTCTTCAACAAGACACAGCAGTGGAAAACACTGTTGTGTTTCTGGTACAGAGGAAAACTCACCCATTTGTCATTTATAGACCTGTTGCCCAGACATCCAATGTCATGATGGTCCTGGACAGACTCCTGTTGGCCCACCTGAATAAGGATGTATCAAGACCCCCTCCAGTTCGCTTATTGCTGTGGAGTTGGAGTTGATAATTCTGTCATACACTTCCTTTAACAAACCCACTGTCATCTGGAGAAAGCAGGCAGCACTGTGAGAATCATGTTCTTTGATTTCTCAGTGCATCTACGCATACGAGCTCCAAATTTCACATTATCAAATTACATTCTTCTAGATGAGAACAAGAGACTTTGGCCTCATCGCATCAGCAACACAGAAGGACCACAGGCCACTGTTCTATCTCCATTCCTTTTCACTAAGTACACTTCAGACTTCCAGCACAAGTCTGACTTCTGTGATCTACAGAAATACTCAGATGATTCTGTATCAGAGATGAATAAGAATCTGAGTACAGAGATCTGGTGGTTTGTGTCATGCTGTAGGAACAATCATCTCCTCTTAAATGTGCACAAAATAACAGAGATGATTGTAGATTTCAGAAGGGACAGAACAGACTGTACTTACTGAGGAAGCTAAGATCCTTCAAGGTTTGCACCAAGATGCTGCAGATCTTTTATAAGTCTGCCGTTGAGAGCGTCATCTCTTCATCCGTCATCTGCTGAGGCAGCAGCATCAGAGCCAGGGACTTAAAATGGTGCAACAGCCTGATGAAGAAGACTGGTTCTGTTCAGGGAACAACTATAAGACCTCTGGAGATGATAATGCAAAGAAGGATTCTTCATGAAATCAAGAAAATTATGGACAACCTTGACCATCCTCTTTACGAGAATATCTTGGGCAGGCAGCTCATCTTCAAGTCAGAGGCTTCTTTAGGTTCGTTGTGGTACAGACCAATTTAGGAGATTTTCCCTGCCGACACCCATCGGCATTTTCAATGGCTCTTTAAAGAATCTGGATGAGCTACTACAACATTTAATTTCTCTTTGGGATTAATAATTTTTGAATTGAATTTAACTGAATTGAAACATTCAGCTGTGCAAAGCTTGTGGGTGGTCCTAGTTCCCCCTTGAAGGACGAAGCTCCTCCTCTGAAATTTAGTTTCCGAGCTTCTGCCTCACAGAGCATCCCTCTCTCTGCTCCAGCTCAACTGCTTCATACTAGCCAGCAGCAATTAACAAACACCTGGTACCGATTGGTCCACGGACCGTTACCGGTCCACGGCAAATACATAACAAATACAAATATTGTATTGTATGGCAATACATTATGTATTGTCATTTCAGAAATTAAATGACAATTTCATTTTCACTTTTTAGTGAAAATGTTTGTGGACAATAACAAACTACAAAGCACTGAACTCACCTAAGTCACTGAAATCTGACTACGTTTCATATTATTTAGACCAAGAAGCATAAAAATCTGTTTTTAAATTTAAATTTTTTTACTGTTTAAACCTAAACAATAAAACTGAATCACATTTATCATCGTCAATAACATAACACACACACAAAATAAAAGGTTGAGAAAACCTCACTCAAATGCAAATAGTATATTTTCTCAGTTTTTGTCAGATAACGATGTAATGCGTTGGCCTGTGCTCTCAAGGCACGCTTTGCGCCAAAGCGTGCTTATGTAATTGTGGAATGCTTTGGCTTTGATGGAGAAAATTGCCAATAGAAGGATTTGTATAGGGAGCATGTGTTCAGAGATCATATGGGTCAGTTGGCACATGTTGGTGGTTAATTACTGCCTCAAAGAAGGAGCTGTGCATTAATGGCACTGGTGCAGCTGGAGCTACTGATGGGTCAGTAAAACATCCTTCAGCTGAGCCATGCAGGCTTTGTGAATAGAAAGCATCTCCATTCTGTAAATGTGAAACTTGTATGTATAGTTGCACATTTATTAGACAGGCAGCCTAATAAATGTAGTGACTGTCTGTCTTTAAGTCCCAGCTGAATTCTCTGCTGCTAAAACAAGCATTTCTATTTGCTTTTGAATTGAATTTAACTGTATTTCATAATTCCTTTTTTTCTATTTATATTTTTCTGTAAAATTTGTTGTTTTTCTTTTTTCTGAGGTGTCTTTTGACCTGAAAACAACTTTTAAAAAATATATATGTTATTATTATAAATACTGATTTTACTACAAAAAAGGACCTTTTATAGACCTTCATATTAAGGTCTATAAAAGAAATGTGTACATGACACTTTTTTCTGTGTGCTGCACTTTTCAAAATTTGTCTCTACCAATTTTTAGTGTGAAAGTTGTGTGATCGTTCATACACTGATTAAAAAGGAGTCTCTCCTCTTAAAAAAAGTTTTTATAGAGGAAGAAAAGTTTAAAATCTTCTGGGTCTTTGGAATTTTGTTAAACTTTCTTAAAATTTTAACTCCAATTTTAAGAAGTTAATTTAGGAAGATAAATTTCTGTTCGGTAATATTTGATAAATATAGCATTTTTTTTGTAACTGAAGGTAACATAGTAAATTGATTGTGCTGTAAAATGGCACTATGCACAAATCTGAGGCTGTTGGAAGCAGAAAATAAGTCTCAAAAATTCTTGTGCACTTCTAACTTGATCTGTGCGTAAATGCAGTTTTGTCTGTGTTTAACAGGCAACTTGTGTTACACATTTGTAGGCCTAGGAGAACGTTTTTGTCAGATTTGTGAGATTGAAGTTTAAAAATTTGTTTGTGGAAATTGTAATTGTTTGTGTGTGTACTTTTATTTTGTATTTGTAATTTTTTTGAACATTTATGTATTCACTTGACCACATATTTACAAGTATACGGAGTTACACACAAAGTTACTTTTTATGGTTTACAAATCATATGTCACACATACAACTATCCAAAGTTACACACAAAGATGCTTGCATGGATTATAAATCCAATATTACACACACATTGTCATGTTCTTTGTTTTTCTGTGTTTCTTTTGAGTTTTTTGTGTCCCTGAGTCTCCTCATTGTCCTGTCTTCCCCTTAATTACTCCCAGGTGTGTCTCGTCTTCGTGATTACCCTCTGTGTATTTAATCCCTTCTGTTTCCTTTGTTCCACGTCGGGTCTTATGTCGTTGGTCGTTGTGTCTACGCACCTCTTTGTCCATTCGTGTTCCTTGAGCTACCTGTGCGAGTCCTGGATTCTGTTCAGCAGTGCTGCCTCGGTTTTGGACTGTTCTGGTTTTGTCACAATTAAATAATTTAATTCATTCTACATGGGTCTCCAGTGTCTGCCTCACCACTCCACATCACACTTTATGACACACACACATGCGTTTTGAGGCTGTTTTCACTCCATATTTCAAAACATTTAGGATTTGGGGTCATAGTTCATAGATTATTTGAACTTTGGTTATGCCAATGATCTGCTCTGTTGTAAAAAAAGAAAAAAGGAAAAAAAAACAAAAAAGAAATGGTGAACTTAAGTCTGCAAAAAGAACAAACCAGAACTGACATAACATGGTGGCCAACATGAGGCCACCATGAGTGGATACATAAATTATATCTGAAGTATTCTCTTTTCTTTTGCTTAGGTGATGATGATGAAGATGCTCCAATGATCAGTGGTTTCTCCGATGATGTTCCCATGGTTATTGCATAGCAGTACATCTCGCTTACTACCCCCTCCGCCCACTCTTCCTGCTCCTCTTGTACCCGCTTCCCCTCCCTGAGCTCCCGGCGCTCCCCATCAGTGGTGACTGTACATCAGAGCATCTGAATAACGTGGAAACTTACCGCCATCTCAAATCCATCAACGGGAATCCATCCACTTGGCAGAAAACGTAAAGAAAAATGAGAATATCTTAAAAAGATTAATATTTTTCAAGGGTACAATGCACTTTTTTTGGAGGCACAGTAACTTATTTTTTATTATGTTAAATATATATGTGTATGATGTGGGCCCAGAAAAAGGACTTGGAAGAAAAAGTAGAAACAGAAGAAAACCGTTAATGATCGGAGTTTGTCTGGGGAATGAAAGACCCACTCTGGAAATTAAGCTCTGCACGTTGGAGTGGTTTATTGCTTAAAGCCAAAATAAGTAAACTGATAATTTAGAATGTGTGTATGTATATTTAAAAAAAGAACTAGCTTCAGGTCAGTAAAAGGTAGATGTTTTGTTAGTGCAATGTGTACTTTTGAAGTAAATGTACTATATAAGCATGTCCATGTGAAGCAGCTGGAAGAATTCACTGTGGATCATGTTTCGTATTTGCAGAAGAATCTGCCAGTACAACCAAACATGTCTGTCACTGGACATAGTGTACATAGAGAAACACTTTTCCTTTTAATCACCAGCACACTGTTTTTTGTAGAGTCAAGTACACAGGCAGGTATTGGAGAATAAGCCTGACATTTAGCTTCCAAGCTTTGCCAAGATCATCTTAACTATTTGTAAATATTGGCTTTTTAAGATCATCTCCTTGTAATGCTGCACCATATGTATAATGATATATGTAAAATGTGTATTTTGGTTTGATTTGTTTATATTTTTTATCCTTCAGTATGACAAATTATTGTCCCCGCATTTTTGCCTTAGCTGTGATCATAGAGTGAGTTCAGGGTTCTCAGGGAACTGTGTCAGAGCAGACACCAGCGCAGCATAATAGTCATTATCACACTGATCAGTTTTTTAAAGCACTATGGGTGGCTAAAGCAGGTTTCTGTCACTGATTAGGTGACAGAGTCAAGACCTTAAAGGGATCGTTTGAATCGTGTTCTGTGGAGAGATTATGAATTATGAGCAGGTAACATCTTCTCTACAGTAGCTCCTCAAAGCTGCAGTATATAACTTTTATAAACTATATATAAATATATATATAAAACGCTAATGAAGACGGATAATCTGTTAAAAATAATTGGTCTCCTCTGACACTTCACTGCTCCTACATTATGTACGTACATAAAAGACTGATTCTCAGCACTAAGACCCTCCTCCTGGCTCTGATTGGTTCTTTCAGACCAAACTGTTTATTTATAGATGACACTAGGACCACAGGGAACAGGCAGAGGAGTTCTGACCTTTTTTCACAGATTATCTGTCTCACACATTGTGAAACTTTTAACAAGTGTTTATAAGACATTTCTAAAAGTTACGTACTGTAGCTTTTATAATGCTACAGTACTAACTTAATGAATTGGTATCTGAAACTAAAGGTAACAGTTAGTCTCAAAAATATCGTTTATTAGATTGAGAATTCATTGCACACTTTTAAAACGTCAGAGTAATAGCCTAAATATCAATAATATAGAGTACACCAAACCTGCCAGGTGGTTTTTAACTTTGCTTTTTTACTAGTTAATTGGACTGGTATTGATTTACATGTTCTTTTCACCCTGGAAGAGGTGGTGTGCTTCTTCCCACCTCAGTACCCTGTGTAAATAATCAACATGTTCATTGTAAATAATAGACTGATACAAATATAAGTTTCATAGTGCTCATTTCTATGATGTGTGAAGACAGTAGAAATCCTGCTATCAGAACCAAGTAACCTGGATTGATAATAAATGAAAACAGCAAGAGAGTTATCTAATGCACATAAGATAGTTATGGCTCACTACCTTCTACCAGCACTTCACCAGAGTTTGGGTAAGATATAAGATGTTCTGACTGTCACTGTGTGCTAATATCAAGTTAGAGCAGGACTCGCATCAAAGTGCAGTGCTGTTATGTTAAACATGTCAAGTCTCAGAAATGGCATGTTCATACTAGCTATTCATAAGCTGTTCATACAACACTTAGATAAACAGTTGAATGATCTATTGTTTACAGGTATTCTGTTTAAATCATTGAGATCAGATCGTTCCGCCTATATTACCTCATCTCCACTGAGCAGTATGGATCAGTTTGATGTCTGTTTTCATTATAAAAGCATCCCATTACCCCACCATGTACAACAGTACAGTACAGTCAAGTGGAACTGCCAGCTTCCCATGTCACAGTCCATTTACTGGAGGACAAAAAAACCATCAGTGCTTCCACCAACCACGAGACATACTACTACGTCACATTTGCTATCGCACAATTCTGATGCATCAGTATTGTTTGCTGCTAAACCCAAACAATACTAGTTGTTTGGGTTTAAGTCTACCTGCCCTACCTTGACATGACTTGACTAGTCATGTCAAGTCAACAATCTGCTGTTGTTGATTGTTCAGAGATGGCTTTCCTTTGTCTGTGTAAACAGAATACCTGTAAACATGCAGAATAAGAAGGGGGAAAAAGAATACACGCCCATGTTCATCTCTACCACACCTCCAGCTCCCCCACACTGTTTGTTGATGTTTGTGTGTTGAAATTCATGGTTTTCTTTCATTCATGAAGTCTTCATAAATGTATTTTTGAATGTGTTCTTTCCAAAGTATCAACCCAGCTCGCTATGCAGCTGTCTTTGCTTAAAGAAGAAATATAGAAGTCGAGCTGAGAGCCTTTATGTCTACAGAGTAGTCGCTCTGTAAAACTCCAGCTGTAAATGTAGAATGTCCATTCACTAGCTCAGAACCATTTGGTTTGCCATAAGCGCTCAGTTGTGACATTAACCCAGGGTTCCAGCACAGTCTGAAATTTTAGTTTACCATTTTCCAGACGTATGGCAAAAGAGAATATGGAAAAAATATTTGTCTAAGCTCATACAAATGAACAGTCATTTGTTCTGACATCTGATTTTTGTCTGTTCTTCCATTTCTTACTCCTTTATGACTGTTCTTCGTTCATCCCATTCTTTGTGCTCCTCTTTCACTCTTCTTTTGTTTCATCCTTGCATCCTACTTTCAGTGCTTTATAAACATTCACCAAAAATTCATAAACTTTATAAACTTTACTATTTCCGATTTTCAAATGAGCAGAAAGGATTGTGAACAGAGCCTCTCAGTGGAGCTGATTTTCTTTTTTTATCGTAACGATTTCAATGTCATTATATTAACAAAAAACATAATTTCATCATGAAGTGATTTTTTTCACAATATATGGTTGATGATGTGTGTAGAAATAATTTATGGACAAAAAGAAAAATGTAATTCTCTTGGGGGACCCTCTCGTGACCGCGGTGGGCAGTGGCGTAAAAAGTGGGTGGGCATTGTATGCAACGCACAGGGGCGCAGAAACAATGTGGGAAATTGTTTTTTTCAGTTAGCATTTTATGTCCTTAACAGTTGTTTGTCTATGAAATGATCAATAACAGGAACAGCACTGATTAACTGCTCTCCCCTCCCATACAGATAGCTTGGGAAACGTCCCTTCAAGAACGTGCTAAGCCGTGTTTTTTTTTTTCCTTTTAAATTTGAATTGTAATAGTAACAAAAGGGAGCTAAAAATGGGGTGGCAGAAAAAAATACGTAAGATAAGTTATGTTGAAATACAAATTTAAATTAGCACAATCGTACACAGGCTAACCTTTACGTTAAGACAAACTTAGATAAAGATCCAGGCTGGGGCAGCTGGTGATTCTCTGAAACATACATAAATTTCTAATCAGAAGACAAATCTTATACTCCTTAAGGAGGGTTTTCCAGACAGGGAGCGTATTAGCTATCAGGATAATAAATTCTTTACTCAGAGTTCAGGAGTTCAGGCAAACATAAAAAAATATATAGAAGTCCATTACAAAATATAATCAAACGTACTAATATATTTCTTTGGGCATTAAACAGCATGTTTTGAATTAGTTAGTTTTAGATCCAAACTTATAGTTAGTTTTTAGCATTAGATTTTGTTTCAGTAAAACACAAAGACGTTCTAGTTCAATCACTGAGGCAGAAAACCAAAACAGGCACAGGTCGTAAATTTTCGCCGAGGGAGGGTTTGCAGGAGACACCTGGTACGCCAAAGACCCAGTTTGACAATCCATATATCTGCCTTTGGGGCTCTTTAGCGCGAGATAATAAAATTAACATTAACACAGCCCCCACAAAGGAAAAACACACCTCCTAATGCATATATTTAAATTCAGAGAAAGGCACAGTCTTATAAAAGTTTTCGTTTGCAACAGAGAATTCGAATTGCTTTCTGCCCGAGTCCGCGATTCCCGGAAAATGCATTTTCGGTGCTTTCTTTCTTTCAACTCGTGCAGTTATTTCTGTTTTGTCACGTCTTGGACTTTTTGATAATCTGGGTGAGAGGCTTATTGTAACATTCTCCATGCATTGATTTTCTCTGGATAAAGCTCTAGATATCTGAAGTCTGATGTCGTATGATTGCTCTTTCTCCCTGCTTATATTGAGGCTCAAGAGTCCGGGATCAGAGGAGAATTAACGAGCAAAATCAAGATCTCCTCTCTTTAATTCTTAACAGTTAGCAAAACAATGTCTCAAAAAAGGACTTATCATTCAGGAAGGGAGGACAGAGGAAGAATTGAAAAAAGCCAAGATTAAGGTATGTTTTAATATGTCTTTGTTATGTATTGTTTATAAAAAAAAAGATCTTTAAGAGAAAATTAACTTGATAGTGACCTTGAACGGTTCAGTTCAACAGCCAAACATTTTTGCTAGCATCTTAGTGAAGCTGAGTTTTAACCTGAAATTAGTTTATTCTCCTGCTTGGCTCATACGAAAAGCTCTCACTCATCCCTTCTATGGTATGTTCATCCGTTTGGCATCTGGCAGCAAAACGGCCAGACTGAGAAATAGTTGTCTTCCACTGGCCATCAGACTGCTCAACAATCCCATCCCTAAAACTATCCAAGACTGCTTGAAAATATTAAGTTATATATATTTAGCAATACATTACTAATTGTTTATTTTGTAATTATAGGCACACTTGTGTTTCTGTGTGCTCCGGTGACCAAGCAATGATATTTTATTTCCAATTTTACTTATGCTTCTTAGAACAATGACAATAAAGTTAGTCTAACTCTATATTTCTGGGGTTTTTTGGCTTCAAAACAGGGTTTGATAACATTTAATAGCAACAACTAAAACTTCTCAATGTTTGACATTGTCTAGCAAGATGTTTTACATCAGGCTTACATGGCAACTGCATTAATGTAGCTGCAACTACAGCTCTAAGATGTAGTTGGTGATATGTTTGCTGCTAATCATTTATGTGGCTAAAACAAACAATATTTTTACATCAACTTCTAAGTTATGTTAAACTTCTGTTAAAGTCATTTGAAGGCTCAGAATCAATCCAGTACTAGTACCGGTCCACATCCTCGAGAGAAAAACTCACATGGTGTAAATAAAATTTTTACACCAGGTCAGTTATGCTGAAGAGAAATTAATTTAATCATAGAATGTCATGAATATGCGTATACGGCTGCTCCGATTGCTGTTTTCTGGGCGATTCCCACTTACCAATCTTTAAAAATCCTGACCAGCCAATTTTGATTTTGGTCGATATCAATCTTTTTGTCTGAAATGCGTCTAAATATAGCAAGAAAGTCGCTGAGTTGGCAACAGTGCGGTGAATACTGTTCACTGTGAATGTTCAGACCTGTCTGTCAGTCAAACCTCTCATTGTAGAGCAGATTTTTAAACCTTTGCCGAAGAAAATAAGATCAGCGGATAAGATGGGCTTCACGTATAACTATCAGCCGATCACTTATCCCCCCAAAACAAGAAAATCAGCACCAAGAAATTGACTGGCCGATAAATGTATCCTATATTATACATGCATAGAATATAATGTAAACAGCACCATCGGAGATGCAGTAAGTTTATAGCAGGTGTGCGAATGATCTAATATTCTAACTGCTGCTTCCAGCTGACCCACATTGTAGAAATAGTGGGCCCCAAAACCAAATTTTGCTCATGGCCCCATGAGGCTTGGGCCGGCCCTGATTGTGAAGTTAAGGCTGAAAAACAATGGAAACTTTCCATGAGAAGTTTTGGAATCTTCCTTCTTTTCAGAACCTCAGTTTGAGTTCTGCTGAGATATTCTGTTCTGTTGTTTGGCCTTAAAACAGTTTTCTGTTGTTTGATGTTCTTTTTGCCACATAATGCCTTATCACAACACGTTGGGTGTTCATGTGAGGTCACGTTTGTATTATAGGAACACAAGTGCACATGCATGGACACATTGCTACACATTCACTCAAGCCGTATGAAGTAGAAGTATGAAAGACAGAGGAAACAGATGATAATGTAATCAAGCCCATCAAAGTGTTTGTAGTCAGATTTTTTTTTTCAGGTAAATATTAGTGGTCATATGACTGGTTTCTTCCCACCTGTCTTAACATTAACTCTTGTCAAATAGTTTGCCTCACATCATTTGACATGGAGTTGGATCATGTTTGATGTTCATGGTGCTTGCTTGTATTACAGGCTGCAAGAAAAAGAAAAGTTTAGAGAAATAATACAAGGTGTTTTAAACAACCATTATATTGAAATAAGCTCGCTGAAAACTAAACCTTTGTCCAGGAGTGTGAAGGTACCTCAGGTGAAGTGTTGACTTTCTTTTCAATCAACCAATCAAATTTTATTTATATAGCACATTTCAGCAGCAAGGCATTTCAAAGTGCTTTACATCATAAACACAAAAACACAAAGTCATGCAACATAGAATAAACAATACATTGTTACATATCACATTTCAAGTACAATTCTAAACAGGTGTGTTTTTAGTTGAGATTTAAAGGAAATCAGGGTTTCTGCTGTTTTACAGTTTTCTGAAAGTTTGTTCCAAATTTTTGGTGCATAGATGCTGAAAACTGCTTCTCCTCTCTTGGTTCTGGTTCTGGGGATGCAAAGCAGACCAGAACCAGATCAAACAGTAAACGTACATTCTTGTATTAATACAAGTCGTCCTTAAACATAAAATGTATGAGAGCTGCACAAATATTAAAGAGAGAAAAGATGGAATTGATTCTTACTACTTGGACAAAAACAGTGTAAGTAGAATGGTTAGTTTCTGAGAGACTCATACAGGAACAAGGCTCCTTGTATCCAACAGGTTAATAACTGAAGATAGGAACAATAACAAGATAAGTATAAATTTAATAACTCCTTTGAAATATTTCCACTGTGTAAGGATGATTTGGTTATTTTAGATGAGGGATTCGACAAGAAATAATGTATTAGTAGAATGCTGATTGTTACAAGGACTTTAAGATTAGAAAGACGTATTGCTGAAAAATTCATATTTGTGCATTTTTCACTTCTCTCACTGACATAAAGCGTTTTTGGTCTCTGACAGTCATTTTTTCATAAAACACAGGAATTAGACTTTGTTCATGTTTAAAACCACAAAAACTACTGCTTCTCACTGCTTATTTACATACACTCACATAAGAAATTAAATAGTTTCGTCCAACTTATTAGTTGGACAAAAATCTGCTCAAAACTATGCATTTTATTTGAAGAACATTTTATTAAATTCATAGGATTAATAAACCCCAAACCAGTTTAATATAAAGGTAGAAGAAGGTCAGGTTAAGGACTAGTTAACTGAACTTTATTTGAAAATTATGCTTAGAATTTGCATTAACATTATTTGTGTCTAAACATTATGCAGCTGTTGGTCTTTTCTTTAAACAAGAATGTTTGTCCATCTATGGAAAAGTAAACATTATGAGTCGGGGTTTTACTATTTCAGTTCACAGTTCAGGAAGTAGGTTTGTCAGAGTTTCAGTACAATACACCTATTTCTTCGCAAAGAAACAGCCTGACCCTAACATTCTGTACTGTTCTTTAGTGGCTACAGAGAGGTTTGGAAAAGTAATTACAAAACAACACAACAGTCACTAATCAAACTTGAAAACAGAGCAACAAGAGTAATTAAGGCTAAGGACCAGGATCAGACTAACCCATTATTTATCCAAATATTTTACACACTTGCAACATTTTTTACTGAACAACAAAATAATATTCAAATAAATAAAGCCAATGCTGTATACAATTTCTATTCATAAATATTATAAACATAATTCTAAATTAACTACTGCATTGCCCATTGCAAAAAATCGCTAAGCATAATATTGTGCATTACAAGTTGACATCTGAATAAAGGTGCTGATGATACAAGTCTGGCCCTTATAGCTGGTTAAAATAATCTATATAATGGTCTTTACTGTTTTCTTTAGACGCTGGTTGTAGACTAGATTTACCACAGGGGATACTGCAGTCAGTGTGTTCTACAGGGAACACTTAAAAATGAAATACACCAACAGCATAGCAATATATGATGATATATACATATATTAAGTCAGTGAAAGAGCCACTTGTGTCTCCAGAGATTCAGGTTGCAGATTCCTGACCTACCAGATGAGAAAAGTGATTCTTTCTAGGGCTGTTGTAAACAAACATTTTAGTAATCGAGTAATTATTGATTATTCTTACAATTATTTGCGTGATCGGATAAAACAAACATCGGTAAATCTAACATAACAGCGTATCAATATCAGTCCAATTTTTTAAATTTGAGTTTTTCTAGCAGTGACATTTCTGTAGTTAAGAAAATTAACCTGTAACAATAATAGCTCACTTTTTAAGTTAACCTGAAGAAAAGTTGGACAAAAATCTGAAATTATATTAAAGTTAATAATAAAGAGGCATCTTCACAAATATGCTTATAAAAAATGTCTATACTCCAGCTTTTGGTCTATCTACAGTCAGATGAACTCTGACCTTGCCCAGATATTGATATCTTTGTGTTCAGCAATAATAGCGTCGGGATTTAACATCTTCGTTCATCACACACAGAAACGTCTACCAGGTATGTAACGCCTTGCATTAGTGGTGACCGGGGAAGATATGAAATTTGTTTTCTGGTTCATGCTCTGAACCACTGGCTCCTGGAGGAGAAAAGCGTCCGTACTCCAAGCATCGCTCCCGTCATTTTAAGGATGCACATTGGTCTCCCAAAAAATGACAAAAACCCGGACATTATTGTCAATCAATAAAATCCTCCCAGGATCCTCCCTTGCTCAATGCAAGTAACGACCCGGACAGAACACGGTGCATTAAGTAATAAAACATGACATTGTTCAGCCTGGAATGTGCGTCTTCCTCCTCATGTCTGGATTTTTGCCAGTTTTTGCTTCTAAGGACTGTGAAGAGGTTTTATTCATATTAAATTATGTTCCTTTATGTGTCATATAAATGTAATGTTTTTTGTATCACAGTCAAGGTATTTTTCTGTGCAGCTGGAAAAGGTGTACAAACTAATGAAACAAGATGTGTCTACTGAAGTAAGTTTCCCAGGGTTGCTGAACTTCCCCAGACAGTTAGTTGGGAACATGCTGTTTTTCCCGTGGCCTTCTACAGGACCTCAGTAACTGAATTGTGTACTTCACAGGACGGTGGAGAATCGGCTGGTAATTTAAAAAGATGTGGGTTGACAGAAGCTCGCGGGGCTCCTCAGTGTTAGTCTCCAGGCAACCGTGACGCAGCGTCGGTCTGGAGCGTTTTGGGGTCCATTAGCTCCAGCCACGACAATTTAGCTGGACCTTAGTAGTTCCTGTTTTATTTTGGTCATTATTGTTACATTTAGTGTTGCTATGTGTGGTAGGCGTGTCTATCGGACAATTATTTTTACGGAGGGATGGTAATTCTATTGAAGGGTGCTGAGGTACAGCTTTAGGGGTTCTAAGCACCCCTAATACAGGCGTAGATACGCCACTACTCACTGACATAAAGGGTCTTTGGTCTGACAGTCATTTTTTACAAAACACAGGAATTAGACTTTGTTCATGCTTCAAATCACAAAAAACTACTGCTTCTCAACATTTCTCAACATTGAATATTTTGCTCCAAAACGATCACATTTGTGCATTTTTCACTTTTCTCACGTAGATAAAGCGTTTTTGGTCTGACAGTCTTTTTTCTTTTAATAAAACAAAGGAAACAGACTTTGTTAGTGCTTCAAATTACAGAAACTATTGCCGTTTCAAAGATTATAAAGCTGAAAGTTGAATATTTTGCTGAAAAATTACCATTTGTGTATTTTTCATTTATCTCACTGAGATAAAGCGTTTTTATTTATTTATTTATTTTTTGTATTTATTCTTTTTGAGTCAGACAGGAAGTAATGTGGATCAGTCCACTTTCTATAAATGTAGGGGCCTAGTAAAGGAGCAGCTGGCATTTGGGTTTGGGGCCTATGGTTTTTATGCAAGAGAGGTGGCAGGAGAACAAAGGAAAGTTTGAATGCTGTAATTGCTTGTTGAAAAGGAAAATAAAAGCAACCAAGACAGTCAACAAATTTGGACATTAAACTTCTTTTGCCTGCGTGAAGAATCTTGACCCCAGTGCCTTATAGTGGCTGATGGAACTTTTTATTGGATGTTTGGTTTGACAAACAATCGCCTCTATATCAAGTAAAAACCTCCCCATGGAACAAGTAAAGACCCTCTTATGTAAATTATAATATTAATAAAGTAGTTTTGTGTAACTGATACATACTTTTGAAAAGCATAGTACTTTAAGGTCATAAAAATTATTCGGTTTGTATGTGTCTTAATTGCAGATATATCGTAACTGCCTTTGCTCAAAAAATTTTTCATTCATTTTGTTATTTTTATTCCCTGGAAATGGAGAACGAAGAAGAATTGAGTAAAAATTGAACACGTTTGAGGCAACAGTAGACTTTGAGTATATGCAATATGCTAAGAATAACTTCAGTTTAAAACTGGAGAATTACAACTCTCTTAAGATGACCTTAAAAGAATGTGATGATTTGATACAAGATACACCCATAAATGGGGAAAACACCACATTTTGGGAAAGAGCAGCGATGAACTGCATACTGTTCCGTGACCTCTTTCCAGCAGACAGTGAAGATTTCTCTTTATCATGGCTCGAATCCCTATACTGCTACTATGAAGAACACTTCACATGTTAGTTTAATAGATTCTACGCCAGAGTGCACAGAACTTAAGGATAAGAAGGTCGCCGACTGCTGAAAACTTCTGAAACACGAGATTTTGACAACCGGAACTACTGCTTGTCAGCATTTCTATGCTGTTTGAAAAATAATAAGGCTGAAATATGAATATAGTGCTAAAAATTTACATAGTGTAAATTTTTCACTGAGATAAAGCTTTTTTAACACCCATTCTTGGAACTTCTGAATCACAAGACTTTGACTGTGTTCCAGTTTCAAACTACAAGAATTACTGCTTCTCAACATTTCTATGCTGTTTCAACGCTGAAAAATGAATATAGTGCTATAAATTTATCTATGGCCCATTTTCACTTCTCTCGCTGAGAACTGGAACTTCTGAAACACAACACTTTGACTTTTTTAGTAAATAAACAATCCTCACATCTTGGTGAAGGGCAGCACAATGGTGAGAGAGGAACGAGCACTTTTAGCAAATCTGAATTTTAACGGACAGGATTTTAACCTCTTAAATATTTATGGTTTTAGCGACAAGCACGTGTTTCACAAGTATGACTTTTTAGAGGAACTGCAGGCCCACATGCTGGAAAAACATTGATAATTGTGGGGGATTTTAACTGTATTTTAACCAGAAAAGACAGGAAAAGAACCAGACAGGATTTTAAGGTAGACAAGACATCACTTTTATTACAGTGAATAGTTAGAGTTTTAAACTTGTGGACTGTTTTAGAACCATGCATCTTGGAGTGGAAAGCTTCACCTGGGTCAGTGATGATACCTAGTGTCCATTTCCAAATGTATGCTGATGATGCAGTTATCTTTACATCTACTAAAAGCACCCAGGAAGCTTCATCAACTTTGACATCAACTTTGGAGAATATACACATAGGCTTTTACAGTCATCTTTATTATTGAACAAAAAGAAAACTGTTTCAATGATGTTCACAAAAAACCCCATAAAACTGGAGCGGTCCAGTTTGTTCCTGGGGGGAACAGAGAAACCTCTTGTGCAGGGTTCAAACCTTGTGCAGGAGTTCAAGTACCTCGGGGTCACACTGGATCCAACACTGTCCTTTAAAAAACACATTAAACTCACAGTAAATAAAATAAAATTTAATCTGAATAACTTTAAACAAATCAAACCATCAATGACAATTAACTCCGCAAAAATGTTCCTGCACTCAATGGCATTTTCACACATAGATTACTGCATCACAACTTGGTCACTCACTGGAGATACATCATTAAAACCTATAGAAATGTTATTCAAAAAATCAATAAAAATTCTTGATCTAAAGCCTCTGTCTTATCATCAGTGTCATATTTTGGAAAAATATAATATGCTTAACTTTGAAAACTTTATTAATTTTAAAAACAGTTGCCTTAGCTACAAAGTTCTTCATGGACTCACTCCACCTCCGCTTGCTATATATTTTAAGCAGAGAGCTGAGCGAGGTCTCCAGGTCTTCCAGAGGAGACCTGGAGATCCCTTACAGAAAAACAACATTTGGGCAAACGGTTCTGTCAGTCAGAGGGAGTCACTTCTGGAACAGTGTGCCGGCTAGGATCAGAGAGTGTTCCACCTATAGCGTTTTTAAAAAACACCTGAAACTGTTTATTAAAACTTCCCAGACATGTCATCATTTTAACTAAATTTTTACTGTGTTTTTTTGTGAATGTTTGTTAATGTTTGTTAAATTCTTGATTGTATGTTTAGAATGTCTTTTTGTTGTTTGGGTCTCCTTGTCTAGGACTACAGATGGAAATTAGCAATTATGCTATAATCTGGCTCATTTGCAGTCTATACAGTAGTGTTGATTGTTCATTAATGTGCACTGTCCTTAATAAAGATTAAAGATACCAACTGTCACCACGAGTCGCAACACAACTCAAAGCTCCGGTACCACCTGGTACTACCCGCTGCCATCTTGTACTGTTGGCTCTGCTTCTCCTTAATGTTACTACCAGGTGGGTAAAAGCCGCTACTGATGGGATCTGGGCTGGATGTGAATGGCTGTAAATAGAAGTTACCTCAAGTGTTAAAGGAAGATTTGGTCCAGAGCATTGGGGGTCACGAAATAAACATCAGAGAAAATACTGAACCAATAATTAGAACTGCAGCATAAAGCCAAACATCATACAATTAAATGAATCAAAATGTCCCCAAAGGATCGGCGAGGAGTATTTAACATAAGACATTTGGGAGGATTTATTATTGGACATTTGGGAGGATTAAACATGAGACATTTGGGAGGATTTAACAGGAGACATTTTTGATGATTTAACCTTGAGATATTTGGCAGGATTAAGCATGCAACATGATAACAGGATCACATGATGCAGAGCCATAAACAAACAGCATCAAGTCAGCATTAGTTAGAGCATTATAGATAATGGAGCTGTCACCATAATTTTTCTTCAAATCCAAAAGCAAACCAATTTAATTAATTTAATTATTTATTTAATTAGACCTACGTCATATTTGTTTTTTAGCCCAAAATCGTCAAGAACTTTAGACAGTGCAGGGGTCTCCAAACTACCAGTTTTTATTGCCCCACAGCAAATTCTGAAAATTTTATTGAATATGGCCCGCACAAAAAGCTTCAGCTAGACGCTGTTCCACTTATAAGTTTCGAAACGAGATGGAGCCAGCCACAGAAATGAAATAAAGCGAAGTAAAACTTATACCGTGAGTCACCAGGAACGGCAACACCAAGGAAACGCAAAACAGCAAGTCAGTGTAGGAGATTTCAAGCACGGTGGGAAGATGAGTACTTTTTCAAAGAAATAAACAGAAAATTTGTCTGTTTAATTTGCAATGAATTTGAATATTTTGCTGAAAATTGCACATTGGTGCATTTTGATTTATTTTAATGAGATAAAGCTTTTTTCGTTTTATGTTCATGAAACGCAGGAAATTTTCAATCCAACAAAATATACTGCTTCTCAGTATTTTTATGCTGTTTCGAAGATTATAAAGCTGAACTTTCAAGATTTTGCTGAAAATTACACAGTGGTGCATTTTTGACTTATTTCACATAAATAAACCTTGTCAGTACTTCTATGCTGTTTCAAAGATTATAAAGCTGGACTTTCATGAATTTGCAGAAAATTACACAGTGGTGCATTTTTGACTTATTTCACTGAGAGAAAGCTTTTTTCGTCTTAGTCTTATTTTGACTTCTTTCACTGAGATCAATACTGGAATTGTTCAAAACACTAAAATATACTGCTTCTCAGTACTTCTAAGTTGTTTCAAAGATTATGAAGCTGAACTGTCATGAATTTGCAGAAAATTACACAGTGGTGCATTTTGACTTATTTCACTGAGAGAAAGCTTTTTTCGTCTTAGTCTTACTTTTTGACTTCTTTCACTGAGATCAACACTGGAATTGTTCAAAACACTCAAAATATACTGCTTCTCAGTACTTCTAAGCTGTTTCAAAGATTATGAAGCTGAACTTTCATGAATTTGCAGAAAATTTCACAGTGGTGCATTTTTGACTTATTTCACTGAGAGAAGCTTTTTTTCGTCTTAGTCTTATTTTTGACTTCTTTCACTGAGATCAACATTGGAATTGTTCAAAACACTAAAATATACTGCTTCTCAGTACTTCTAAGCTGTTTCAAAGATTATGAAGCTGAACTTTCATGAATTTGCAGAAAATTACACAGTGGTGCATTTTTGACTTATTTCACTGAGAGAAAGCTTTTTTCGTCTTAGTCTTACTTTTTGACTTCTTTCACTGAGATCAACACTGGAATTGTTCAAAACACTAAAATATACTGCTTCTCAGTACTTCTAAGCTGTTTCAAAGATTATGAAGCTGAACTTTCATGAATTTGCAGAAAATTACACTGTGGTGCATTTTGACTTATTTCACTGAGAGAAAGCTTTTTTCGTCTTACTCTTATTTTTGACTTCTTTCACTGAGATCAACACTGGAATTGTTCAAAACACTAAAATATACTGCTTCTCAGTACTTCTAAGCTGTTTCAAAGATTATGAAGCTGAACTTTCATGAATTTGCAGAAAATTTCACAGTGGTGCATTTTTGACTTATTTCACTGAGAGAAAGCTTTTTTCGTCTTAGTCTTACTTTTTGACTTCTTCACTGAGATCAACACTGGAATTGTTCAAAACACTAAAATATACTGCTTCTCAGTACTTCTAAGCTGTTTCAAAGATTATGAAGCTGAACTTTCATGAATTTGCACAAAATTACACAGTGGTGCATTTTTGACTTATTTCACTGAGAGAAAGCTTTTTTCGTCTTAGTCTTATTTTTGACTTCTTTCACTGAGATCAACACTGGAATTGTTCAAAACACTAAAATATACTGCTTCTCAGTACTTCTAAGTTGTTTCAAAGATTATGAAGCTGAACTTTCATGAATTTGCAGAAAATTTCACAGTGGTGCATTTTTGACTTATTTCACTGAGAGAAAGCTTTTTTCGTCTTAGTCTTATTTTTTACTTCTTTCACTGAGATCAACACTGGAATTGTTCAACACTAAATATACTGCTTCTCAGTACTTCAAAGCTGTTTCAAAGATTATGAAGCTGAACTTTCATGAATTTGCAGAAAATTACACAGTGGGCATTTTTGACTTATTTCACTGAGAGAAAGCTTTTTTCGTCTTAGTCTTATTTTTGACTTCTTTCACTGAGATCAACATTGGAATTGTTCAAAACACTAAAATATACTGCTTCTCAGTACTTCTAAGCTGTTTCAAAGATTATAAAGCTGAACTTTCATAAATTTGCACAAATTACACAGTGTGCATTTTTGACTTATTTCACTGAGAGAAAGCTTTTTTCGTCTTAGTCTTACTTTTTGACTTCTTTCACTGAGATCAACACTGGAATGTTCAAAACACTAATATACTGCTTCTCAGTACTTCTAAGCTGTTTCAAAGATTATGAAGCTGAACTTTCATAAATTTGCACAAAATTACACAGTGGTGCATTTTTGACTTATTTCACTGAGAGAAAGCTTTTTTCGTCTTAGTCTTATTTTCGACTTCTTTCACTGAGATCAACACTGGAATTGTTCAAAACACTAAAATATACTGCTTCTCAGTACTTCTAAGTTGTTTCAAAGATTATGAAGCTGAACTTTCATGAATTTTCAGAAAATTACACAGTGGTGCATTTTTGACTTATTTCACTGAGAAAAGCTTTTTTCGTCTTAGTTATTTTTGACTTCTTTCACTGAGATCAACATTGGAATTGTTCAAAACACTAAAATATACTGCTTCTCAGTACTTCTAAGCTGTTTCAAAGATTATGAAGCTGAACTTTCATAAATTTGCACAAAATTACACAGTGGTGCATTTTTGACTTATTTCACTGAGAGAAGCTTTTTTCGTCTTAGTCTTATTTTGACTTCTTTCACTGAGATCAACATTGGAATTGTTCAAAACACTAAATATACTGCTTCTCAGTACTTCTAAGCTGTTTCAAAGATTATGAAGCTGAACTTTAATAATTTGCACAAAATTACACAGTGGTGCATTTTTGACTTATTTCACTGAGAGAAAGCTTTTTTCGTCTTAGTCTTACTTTTTGACTTCTTTCACTGAGATCAACACTTGCATTGTTCAAAACACTAAAATATACTGCTTCTCAGTACTTCTAAGCTGTTTCAAAGATTATGAAGCTGAACTTTCCTGAATTTGCAGAAAATTTCACAGTGGTGCTATTTTGACTTATTTCACTGAGAGAAAGCTTTTTTTTCGTCTTAGTCTTACTTTTTGACTTCTTTCACTGAGATCAACACTGGAATTGTTCAAAACACTAAATATACTGCTTCTCAGTACTTCTAAGCTGTTTCAAAGATTATGAAGCTGAACTTTCATGAATTTGCAGAAAATTACACAGTGGTGCATTTTTGACTTATTTCACTGAGAAAAGCTTTTTTCGTCTTAGTCTTACTTTTTGACTTCTTTCACTGAGATCAACACTGGAATTGTTCAAAACACTAAAATATACTGCTTCTCAGTACTTCTAAGCTGTTTCAAAGATTATGAAGCTGAACTGTCATGAATTTTCAGAAAATTACACAGTGGCGCATTTTTGACTTATTTCACTGAGAGAAAGCTTTTTCGTCTTAGTCTTACTTTTGACTTCTTTCACTGAGATCAACACTGGAATTGTTCAAAACACTCAAATATACTGCTTCTCAGTACTTCAAAGCTGTTTCAAAGATTATGAAGCTGAACTTTCATGAATTTGCAGAAAATTTCACAGTGGTGCATTTTTGACTTATTTCACTGAGAGAAAGCTTTTTTCGTCTTAGTCTTATTTTTGACTTCTTTCACTGAGATCAACATTGGAATTGTTCAAAACACTAAAATATACTGCTTCTCAGTACTTCTAAGCTGTTTCAAAGATTATGAAGCTGAACTTTCATGAATTTGCAGAAAATTACACAGTGGTGCATTTTTGACTGATTTTCACTGAGAGAAAGCTTTTTTCGTCTTAGTCTTACTTTTTGACTTCTTTCACTGAGATCAACACTGGAATTGTTCAAAACACTAAAATATACTGCTTCTCAGTACTTCTAAGCTGTTTAAAAGATTATGAAGCTGAATTTTCATGAATTTGCAGAAAATTACACAGTGGTGCATTTTTGACTTATTTCACTGAGAGAAAGCTTTTTTCGTCTTAGTCTTACTTTTTGACTTCTTTCACTGAGATCAACACTGGAATTGTTCAAAACACTAAAATATACTGCTTCTCAGTACTTCTAAGCTGTTTCAAAGATTATGAAGCTGAACTTTCATGAATTTCCAGAAAATTACACTGTGGTGCATTTTTGACTTATTTCACTGAGAGAAAGCTTTTTCGTCTTAGTCTTACTTTTTGACTTCTTTCACTGATATCAACACTGGAATAGTTCAAAACACTAAAATATACTGCTTCTCAGTACTTCTAAGCTGTTTCAAAGATTATGAAGCTGAACTTTCATGAATTTGCAGAAAATTACACATTGGTGCATTTTTGACTCATTTCACTGAGAAAGCTTTTTTCGTCTTAGTCTTATTTTTGACTTCTTTCACTGAGATCAACACTGGAATTGTTCAAAACACTAAAATATACTGCTTCTCAGTACTTCTAAGCTGTTTCAAAGATTATGAAGCTGAACTTTCATGAATTTGCAGAAAATTACACAGTGGTGCATTTTTGACTTATTTCACTGCGAGAAAGCTTTTTTCGTCTTAGTCTTATTTTTGACTTCTTTCACTGAGATCAACACTGGAATTGTTCAAAACACTAAAATATACTGCTTCTCAGTACTTCTAAGCTGTTTCAAAGATTATGAAGCTGAACTTTCATGAATTTGCAGAAAATTTCACAGTGGTGCATTTTGACTTATTTCACTGAGAGAAGCTTTTTTCGTCTCCTTACTTTTTTGACTTCTTTCACTGAACAACTGGAATTGTTCAAAACACTAAAATATACTGCTTCTCAGTACTTCTAAGCTGTTTCAAAGATTATGAAGCTGAACTTTCATGAATTTGCAGAAAATTACACAGTGGTGCATTTTTGACTTATTTCACTGAGAGAAAGCTTTTTTCGTCTTAGTCTTATTTTTGACTTCTTTCACTGAGATCAACACTGGAATTGTTCTAAACACTAAATATACTGCTTCTCAGTACTTCTAAGCTGTTTCAAAGATGAAGCTGAACTTTCATGAATTTGCAGAAAATTTCACAGTGGTGCATTTTTGACTTATTTCACTGAGAGAAAGTTTTTTTCGTCTTAGTCTTACTTTTTGACTTCTTTCACTGAGATCAACACTGGAATTGTTCAAAACACTAAAATATACTGCTTCTCAGTACTTCTAAGCTGTTTCAAAGATTATGAAGCTGAACTTTCATGAATTTGCAGAAAATTACACTGTGGTGCATTTTTGACTTATTTCACTGAGAGAAAGCTTTTTTCGTCTTACTCTTATTTTTGACTTCTTTCACTGAGATGAACACTGGAATTGTTCAAAACACTAAAATATACTGCTTCTCAGTACTTCTAAGCTGTTTCAAAGATTATGAAGCTGAACTTTCATGAATTTGCAGAAAATTTCACAGTGGTGCATTTTTGACTTATTTCACCGAGAGAAAGCTTTTTTCGTCTTAGTCTTACTTTTTGACTTCTTTCACTGAGATCAACACTGGAATTGTTCAAAACACTAAAATATACTGCTTCTCAGTACTTCTAAGCTGTTTCAAAGATTATGAAGCTGAACTTTCATGAATTTGCAGAAAATTACACTGTGGTGCATTTTTGACTTATTTCACTGAGAGAAAGCTTTTTCGTCTTACTCTTATTTTTGACTTCTTTCACTGAGATCAACACTGGAATTGTTCAAAACACTAAAATATACTGCTTCTCAGTACTTCTAAGCTGTTTCAAAGATTATGAAGCTGAACTTTCATGAATTTGCAGAAAATTTCACAGTGGTGCATTTTTGACTTTTTCACTGAGAGAAAGCTTTTTTCGTCTTAGTCTTACTTTTTGACTTCTTTCACTGAGATCAACACTGGAATTGTTCAAAACACTAAAATATACTGCTTCTCAGTACTTCTAAGCTGTTTCAAAGATTATGAAGCTGAACTTTCATGAATTTGCACAAAATTACACAGTGGTGCATTTTTGACTTATTTCACTGAGAGAAAGCTTTTTTCGTCTTAGTCTTATTTTTGACTTCTTTCACTGAGATCAACACTGGAATTGTTCAAAACACTAAAATATACTGCTTCTCAGTACTTCTAAGTTGTTTCAAAGATTATGAAGCTGAACTTTCATGAATTTGCAGAAAATTTCACAGTGGTGCATTTTTGACTTATTTCACTGAGAGAAAGCTTTTTTCGTCTTAGTCTTATTTTTTACTTCTTTCACTGAGATCAACACTGGAATTGTTCAAACACTAAAATATACTGCTTCTCAGTACTTCAAGCTGTTTCAAAGATTATGAAGCTGAACTTTCATGAATTTGCAGAAAATTACACAGTGGTGCATTTTTGACTTATTTCACTGAGAGAAAGCTTTTTTCGTCTTAGTCTTATTTTTGACTTCTTTCACTGAGATCAACATTGGAATTGTTCAAAACACTAAAATATACTGCTTCTCAGTACTTCTAAGCTGTTTCAAAGATTATAAAGCTGAACTTTCATAAATTTGCACAAAATTACACAGTGATGCATTTTTGACTTATTTCACTGAGAAAAGCTTTTTTCGTCTTAGTCTTACTTTTTGACTTCTTTCACTGAGATCAACACTGGAATTGTTCAAAACACTCAAATATACTGCTTCTCAGTACTTCTAAGCTGTTTCAAAGATTATGAAGCTGAACTTTCATAAATTTGCACAAAATTACACAGTGGTGCATTTTTGACTTATTTCACTGAGAGAAAGCTTTTTCGTCTTAGTCTTATTTTCGACTTCTTTCACTGAGATCAACACTGGAATTGTTCAAAACACTAAAATATACTGCTTCTCAGTACTTCTAAGTTGTTTCAAAGATTATGAAGCTGAACTTTCATGAATTTTCAGAAAATTACACAGTGGTGCATTTTTGACTTATTTCACTGAGAAAAGCTTTTTTCGTCTTAGTCTTATTTTTGACTTCTTTCACTGAGATCAACATTGGAATTGTTCAAAACACTAAAATATACTGCTTCTCAGTACTTCTAAGCTGTTTCAAAGATTATGAAGCTGAACTTTCATAAATTTGCACAAAATTACACAGTGGTGCATTTTTGACTTATTTCACTGAGAGAAAGCTTTTTTCGTCTTAGTCTTATTTTTGACTTCTTTCACTGAGATCAACATTGGAATTGTTCAAAAACACTAAAATATACTGCTTCTCACTTCTAAGCTGTTTCAAAGATTATGAAGCTGAACTTTAATAAATTTGCACAAATTACACAGTGGTGCATTTTTGACTTATTTCATTGAGAGAAAGCTTTTTTCGTCTTAGTCTTACTTTTTGACTTCTTTCACTGAGATCAACACTGGAATTGTTCAAAACACTCAAATATACTGCTTCTCAGTACTTCAAAGCTGTTTCAAAGATTATGAAGCTGAACTTCATGAATTTGCAGAAAATTACACAGTGGTGCATTTTTGACTTATTTCACTGAGAGAAAGCTTTTTTCGTCTTAGTCTTATTTTTGACTTCTTTCACTGAGATCAACACTGGAATTGTTCAAAACACTAAAATATACTGCTTCTCAGTACTTCTAAGTTGTTTCAAAGATTATGAAGCTGAACTTTCATGAATTTCAGAAAATTACACAGTGGTGCATTTTTGACTTATTTCACTGAGAGAAAGCTTTTTTTCGTCTTAGTCTTATTTTGACTTCTTTCACTGAGATCAACATTGGAATTGTTCAAAACACTAAAATATACTGCTTCTCAGTACTTCTAAGCTGTTTCAAAGATTATGAAGCTGAACTTTCATAAATTTGCACAAAATTACACAGTGGTGCATTTTTGACTTATTTCACTGAGAGAAAGCTTTTTTCGTCTTAGTCTTACTTTTTGACTTCTTTCACTGAGATCAACACTGGAATTGTTCAAAACACTCAAATATACTGCTTCTCAGTACTTCAAAGCTGTTTCAAAGATTATGAAGCTGAACTTTCATGAATTTGCAGAAAATTTCACAGTGGTGCATTTTTGACTTATTTCACTGAGAGAAAGCTTTTTTCGTCTTAGTCTTACTTTTTGACTTCTTTCACTGATATCAACACTGGAATTGTTCAAAACACTAAAATATACTGCTTCTCAGTACTTCTAAGCTGTTTCAAAGATTATGAAGCTGAACTTTCATGAATTTGCAGAAAATTACACAGTGGTGCATTTTTGACTTATTTCACTGAGAGAAAGCTTTTTTCTTCTTAGTCTTATTTTTGACTTCTTTCACTGAGATCAACACTGGAATTGTTCAAAACACTAAAATATACTGCTTCTCAGTACTTCTAAGCTGTTTCAAAGATTATGAAGCTGAACTTTCATGAATTTGCAGAAAATTACACAGTGGTGCATTTTTGACTTATTTCACTGAGAGAAAGTTTTTTTCGTCTTAGTCTTATTTTTTGACTTCTTTCAATGAGATCAACACTGGAATTGTTCAAAACACTAAAATATACTGCTTCTCAGTACTCTAAGCTGTTTCAAAGATTATGAAGCTGAACTTTCATAAATTTGCAGAAAACACACAGTGGTGCATTTTTGACTTATTTCACTGCGAGAAAGCTTTTTTCGTCTTAGTCTTATTTTTGACTTCTTTCACTGAGATGAACACTGGAATTGTTCAAAACACTAAAATATACTGCTTCTCAGTACTTCTAAGCTGTTTCAAAGATTATGAAGCTGAACTTTCATGAATTTGCAGAAAATTTCACAGTGGTGCATTTTTGACTTATTTCACTGAGAGAAAGCTTTTTTCGTCTTAGTCTTACTTTTTGACTTCTTTCACTGAGATCAACACTGGAATTGTTCAAAAACACTAAAATATACTGCTTCTCAGTACTTCTAAGCTGTTTCAAAGATTATGAAGCTGAACTTTCATGAATTTGCAGAAAATTACACAGTGGTGCATTTTTGACTTATTTCACTGAGAGAAAGCTTTTTTCGTCTTAGTCTTATTTTTGACTTCTTTCACTGAGATCAACACTGGAATTGTTCAAAACACTAAAATATACTGCTTCTCAGTACTTCTAAGCTGTTTCAAAGATTATGAAGCTGAACTTTCATGAATTTGCAGAAAATTACACTGTGGTGCATTTTTGACTTATTTCACTGAGAGAAAGCTTTTTTCGTCTTACTCTTATTTTTGACTTCTTTCACTGAGATCAACACTGGAATTGTTCAAAACACTAAAATATACTGCTTCTCAGTACTTCTAAGCTGTTTCAAAGATTATGAAGCTGAACTTTCATGAATTTTCAGAAAATTACACAGTGGTGCATTTTTGACTTATTTCACTGAGAAAAGCTTTTTTCGTCTTAGTCTTATTTTTGACTTCTTTCACTGAGATCAACACTGGAATTGTTCAAAACACTAAAATATACTGCTTCTCAGTACTTCTAAGCTGTTTCAAAGATTATGAAGCTGAACTTTCATGAATTTTCAGAAAATTACACAGTGGTGCATTTTTGACTTATTTCACTGAGAAAAGCTTTTTTCGTCTTAGTCTTATTTTTGACTTCTTTCACTGAGATCAACATTGGAATTGTTCAAAACACTAAAATTTACTGCTTCTCAGAACTTCTAAGCTGTTTCAAAGATTATGAAGCTGAACTTTCATAAATTTGCACAAAATTACACAGTGGTGCATTTTTTGACTTATTTCACTGAGAGAAAGCTTTTTTCGTCTTAGTCTTACTTTTTGACTTCTTTCACTGAGATCAACACTGGAATTGTTCAAAACACTCAAATATACTGCTTCTCAGTACTTCTAAGCTGTTTCAAAGATTATGAAGCTGAACTTTCATGAATTTGCAGAAAATTACACAGTGGTGCATTTTGACTTATTTCACTGAGAGAAGCTTTTTCGTCTTAGTCTTATTTTCGACTTCTTTCACTGAGATCAACACTGGAATTGTTCAAAACACTAAAATATACTGCTTCTCAGTACTTCTAAGCTGTTTCAAAGATTATGAAGCTGCGAACTTTCATAAATTTTCAGAAAATTACACAGTGGTGCATTTTTGACTTATTTCAGTGAGAGAAAGCTTTTTTCGTCTTAGTCTTACTTTTTGACTTCTTTCACTGAGATCAACACTGGAATTGTTCAAAACACTAAAATATACTGCTTCTCAGTACTTCAAAGCTGTTTCAAAATTATGAAGCTGAACTTTCATGAATTTGCAGAAAATTCACAGTGGTGCATTTTTGACTTATTTCACTGAGAGAAAGCTTTTTTCGTCTTAGTCTTATTTTTGACTTCTTTCACTGAGATCAACACTGGAATTGTTCAAAACACTAAAATATACTGCTTCTCAGTACTTCTAAGCTGTTTCAAAGATTATGAAGCTGAACTTTCATGAATTTGCAGAAAATTTCACAGTGGTGGCATTTTTGACTTATTTCACTGAGAGAAGCTTTTTTTTCGTCTTAGTCTTACTTTTGACTTCTTTCACTGAGATCAACACTGGAATTGTTCAAAACACTAAAATATACTGCTTCTCAGTACTTCAAAGCTGTTTCAAAGATTATGAAGCTGAACTTTCATGAATTTGCAGAAAATTCACAGTGGTGCATTTTTGACTTATTTTCACTGAGAGAAAGCTTTTTTCGTCTTAGTCTTACTTTTTGACTTCTTTCACTGATATCAACACTGGAATTGTTCAAAACACTAAAATATACTGCTTCTCAGTACTTCTAAGCTGTTTCAAAGATTATGAAGCTGAACTTTCATGAATTTGCAGAAAATTACACAGTGGTGCATTTTTGACTTATTTCACTGAGAGAAAGCTTTTTTTCTTCTTAGTCTTATTTTTGACTTCTTTCACTGAGATCAACACTGGAATTGTTCAAAACACTAAAATATACTGCTTCTCAGTACTTCAAGCTGTTTCAAAGATTATGAAGCTGAACTTTCATGAATTTGCAGAAAATTACACAGTGGTGCATTTTTGACTTATTTCACTGAGAGAAAGTTTTTTTCGTCTTAGTCTTATTTTTGACTTCTTTCAATGAGATCAACACTGGAATTGTTCAAAAACACTAAAATATACTGCTTCTCAGTACTTCTAAGCTGTTTCAAAGATTATGAAGCTGAACTTTCATAAATTTGCAGAAAATTACACAGTGGTGCATTTTGACTTATTTCACTGAGAGAAAGCTTTTTCGTCTTAGTCTTATTTTTGACTTCTTTCACTGAGATGAACACTGGAATTGTTCAAAACACTAAAATATACTGCTTCTCAGTACTTCTAAGCTGTTTCAAAGATTATGAAGCTGAACTTTCATGAATTTGCAGAAAATTTCACAGTGTGCATTTTGACTTATTTCACTGAGAGAAAGCTTTTTTCGTCTTAGTCTTACTTTTTGACTTCTTTCACTGAGATCAACACTGGAATTGTTCAAAAACACTAAAATATACTGCTTCTAAATACTTCTAAGCTGTTTCAAAGATTATGAAGCTGAACTTTCATGAATTTGCAGAAAATTACACAGTGGTGCATTTTTGACTTATTCACTGAGAGAAAGCTTTTTTCGTCTTAGTCTTATTTTTGACTTCTTTCACTGAGATCAACACTGGAATTGTTCAAAACACTAAAATATACTGCTTCTCAGTACTTCTAAGCTGTTTCAAAGATTATGAAGCTGAACTTTCATGAATTTGCAGAAAATTACACGTGGTGCATTTTTGACTTATTTCACTGAGAAAGCTTTTTTCGTCTTACTCTTATTTTTGACTTCTTTCACTGAGATCAACACTGGAATTGTTCAAAACACTAAAATATACTGCTTCCAGTACTTCTAAGCTGTTTCAAAGATTATGAAGCTGAACTTTCATGAATTTTCAGAAAATTACACAGTGGTGCATTTTTGACTTATTTCACTGAGAAAAGCTTTTTTCGTCTTAGTCTTATTTTTGACTTCTTTCACTGAGATCAACACTGGAATTGTTCAAAACACTAAAATATACTGCTCTCAGTACTTCTAAGCTGTTTCAAAGATTATGAAGCTGAACTTTCATAAATTTGCAGAAAAATTACACAGTGGTGCATTTTTGACTTATTTTCACTGAGAGAAGCTTTTTTCGTCTTAGTCTTATTTTTGACTTCTTTCACTGAGATGAACACTGGAATTGTTCAAAACACTAAAATATACTGCTTCTCAGTACTTCTAAGCTGTTTCAAAGATTATGAAGCTGAACTTTCATGAATTTGCAGAAAATTTCACAGTGGTGCATTTTTGACTTATTTCACTGAGAGAAAGCTTTTTTCGTCTTAGTCTTACTTTTTGACTTCTTTCACTGAGATCAACACTGGAATTGTTCAAAAACACTAAAATATACTGCTTCTAAATACTTCTAAGCTGTTTCAAAGATTATGAAGCTGAACTTTCATGAATTTGCAGAAAATTACACAGTGGTGCATTTTTGACTTATTTCACTGAGAGAAAGCTTTTTTCGTCTTAGTCTTATTTTTGACTTCTTTCACTGAGATCAACACTGGAATTGTTCAAAACACTAAATATACTGCTTCTCAGTACTTCTAAGCTGTTTCAAAAGATTATGAAGCTGAACTTTCATGAATTTGCAGAAAATTACACTGTGGTGCATTTTGACTTATTTCACTGAGAGAAAGCTTTTTTCGTCTTACTCTTATTTTTGACTTCTTTCACTGAGATCAACACTGGAATTGTTCAAAACACTAAAATATACTGCTTCTCAGTACTTCTAAGCTGTTCAAAGATTATGAAGCTGAACTTTCATGAATTTTCAGAAAATTTCACAGTGGTGCATTTTGACTTATTTCACTGAGAAAAGCTTTTTTCGTCTTAGTCTTATTTTTGACTTCTTTCACTGAGATCAACACTGGAATTGTTCAAAAACACTAAAATATACTGCTTCTCAGTACTTCTAAGCTGTTTCAAAGATTATGAAGCTGAACTTTCATGAATTTTTCAGAAAATTACAGTGGTGCATTTTTGACTTATTTCACTGAGAAAAGCTTTTTTCGTCTTAGTCTTATTTTTGACTTCTTTCACTGAGATCAACATTGGAATTGTTCAAAACACTAAAATTTACTGCTTCTCAGAACTTCTAAGCTGTTTCAAAGATTATGAAGCTGAACTTTCATAAATTTGCACAAAATTACACAGTGGTGCATTTTTGACTTATTTCACTGAGAGAAAGCTTTTTCGTCTTAGTCTTACTTTTTGACTTCTTTCACTGAGATCAACACTGGAATTGTTCAAAACACTCAAATATACTGCTTCTCAGTACTTCTAAGCTGTTTCAAAGATTATGAAGCTGAACTTTCATGAATTTGCAGAAAATTACACAGTGGTGCATTTTTGACTTATTTCACTGAGAGAAAGCTTTTATCGTCTTAGTCTTATTTTCGACTTCTTTCACTGAGATCAACACTGGAATTGTTCAAAACACTAAAATATACTGCTTCTCAGTACTTCTAAGCTGTTTCAAAGATTAGAACTGAACTTTCATAAATTTTCAGAAAATTACACAGTGGTGCATTTTTGACTTATTTCAGTGAGAGAAAGCTTTTTTCGTCTTAGTCTTACTTTTGACTTCTTTCACTGAGATCAACACTGGAATTGTTCAAAACACTAAAATATACTGCTTCTCAGTACTTCAAAGCTGTTTCAAAGATTATGAAGCTGAACTTTCATGAATTTGCAGAAATTTCACAGTGTGCATTTTGACTTATTTCACTGAGAGAAAGCTTTTTTCGTCTTAGTCTTATTTTTGACTTCTTTCACTGAGATCAACACTGGAATTGTTCAAAACACTAAAATATACTGCTTCTCAGTACTTCTAAGCTGTTTCAAAGATTATGAAGCTGAACTTTCATGAATTTTCAGAAAATTACACAGTGGTGCATTTTTGACTTATTTCACTGAGAAAAGCTTTTTCGTCTTAGTCTTATTTTTGACTTCTTTCACTGAGATCAACACTGGAATTGTTCAAAACACTAAAATATACTGTTCTCAGAACTTCTAAGCTGTTTCCAAAGATTATGAAGCTGAACTTTCATAAATTTGCACAAATTACACAGTGGTGCATTTTTGACTTATTTCACTGAGAGAAAGCTTTTTTCGTCTTAGTCTTACTTTTTGACTTCTTTCACTGAGATCAACACTGGAATTGTTCAAAACACTCAAATATACTGCTTCTCAGTACTTCTAAGCTGTTTCAAAGATTATGAAGCTGAACTTTCATAAATTTGCACAAAATTACACAGTGGTGCATTTTTGACTTATTTCACTGAGAGAAAGTTTTTTTCGTCTTAGTCTTATTTTTTGACTTCTTTCAATGAGATCAACACTGGAATTGTTCAAAACACTAAAATATACTGCTTCTCAGTACTTCTAAGCTGTTTCAAAGATTATGAAGCTGAACTTTCATAAATTTGCAGAAAATTACACAGTGGTGCATTTTTGACTTATTTCACTGAGAGAAAGCTTTTTTCGTCTTAGTCTTATTTTTGACTTCTTTCACTGAGATGAACACTGGAATTGTTCAAAACACTAAAATATACTGCTTCTCAGTACTTCTAAGCTGTTTCAAAGATTATGAAGCTGAACTTTCATGAATTTGCAGAAAATTTCACAGTGGTGCATTTTTGACTTATTTCACTGAGAGAAAGCTTTTTTCGTCTTAGTCTTACTTTTTGACTTCTTTCACTGAGATCAACACTGGAATTGTTCAAAAACACTAAAATATACTGCTTCTCAGTACTTCTAAGCTGTTTCAAAGATTATGAAGCTGAACTTTCATGAATTTGCAGAAAATTACACAGTGGTGCATTTTTGACTTATTTCACTGAGAGAAAGCTTTTTTCGTCTTAGTCTTATTTTTGACTTCTTTCACTGAGATCAACACTGGAATTGTTCAAAACACTCAAATATACTGCTTCTCAGTACTTCAAAGCTGTTTCAAAGATTATGAAGCTGAACTTTCATGAATTTGCAGAAAATTACACAGTGGTGCATTTTTGACTTATTTCACTGAGAGAAAGTTTTTTTCGTCTAGTCTTATTTTTTGACTTCTTTCAATGAGATCAACACTGGAATTGTTCAAAACACTAAAATATACTGCTTCTCAGTACTTCTAAGCTGTTTCAAAGATTATGAAGCTGAACTTTCATAAATTTGCAGAAAATTACACAGTGGTGCATTTTTGACTTATTTCACTGAGAGAAAGCTTTTTCGTCTTAGTCTTATTTTTGACTTCTTTCACTGAGATGAACACTGGAATTGTTCAAAACACTAAAATATACTGCTTCTCAGTACTTCTAAGCTGTTTCAAAGATTATGAAGCTGAACTTTCATGAATTTGCAGAAAATTTCACAGTGGTGCATTTTTGACTTATTTCACTGAGAGAAAGCTTTTTTCGTCTTAGTCTTACTTTTTGACTTCTTTCACTGAGATCAACACTGGAATTGTTCAAAAACACTAAAATATACTGCTTCTCAGTACTTCTAAGCTGTTTCAAAGATTATGAAGCTGAACTTTCATGAATTTGCAGAAAATTACACAGTGGTGCATTTTGACTTATTTCACTGAGAGAAAGCTTTTTTCGTCTTAGTCTTATTTTTGACTTCTTTCACTGAGATCAACACTGGAATTGTTCAAAACACTAAAATATACTGCTTCTCAGTACTTCTAAGCTGTTTCAAAGATTATGAAGCTGAACTTTCATGAATTTGCAGAAAATTACACTGTGGTGCATTTTTGACTTATTTCACTGAGAGAAAGCTTTTTTCGTCTTAGTCTTATTTTTGACTTCTTTCACTGAGATCAACACTGGAATTGTTCAAAACACTAAAATATACTGCTTCTCAGTACTTCTAAGCTGTTTCAAAGATTATGAAGCTGAACTTTCATGAATTTGCAGAAATTTCACAGTGGTGCATTTTGACTTATTTCACTGAGAGAAAGCTTTTTTCGTCTTAGTCTTATTTTTTACTTCTTTCACTGAGATCAACACTGGAATTGTTCAAACACTAAAAATACTGCTTCTAAGTACTTCTAAGCTGTTTCAAAGATTATGAAGCTGAACTTTCATGAATTTGCAGAAAATTACACAGTGGTGCATTTTTGACTTATTTCACTGAGAGAAAGCTTTTTTCGTCTTAGTCATATTTTCGACTTCTTTCACTGAGATCAATACTGGAATTGTTCAAAACACTAAAATATACTGCTTCTCAGTACTTCTAAGTTTTTCAAAGATTATGAAGCTGAACTTTCATGAATTTTCAGAAAATTACACAGTGGGTGCATTTTTGACTTATTTCACTGAGAGAAAGCTTTTTTCGTCTTAGTCTTATTTTGACTTCTTTCACTGAGATCAACATTGGAATTGTTCAAAACACTAAAATATACTGCTTCTCAGTACTTCTAAGCTGTTTCAAAGATTATGAAGCTGAACTTTCATAAATTTGCACAAAATTACACAGTGGTGCATTTTTGACTTATTTCACTGAGAGAAAGCTTTTTTCGTCTTAGTCTTACTTTTTGACTTCTTTCACTGAGATCAACACTGGAATTGTTCAAAACACTAAAATATACTGCTTCTCAGTACTTCTAAGTTGTTTCAAAGATTATGAAGCTGAACTTTCATGAATTTTCAGAAAATTTCACAGTGGTGCATTTTTGACTTATTTCACTGAGAAAAGCTTTTTTCGTCTTAGTCTTATTTTGACTTCTTTCACTGAGATCAACATTGGAATTGTTCAAAACACTAAATATACTGCTTCTCAGTACTTCTAAGCTGTTTCAAAGATTATGAAGCTGAACTTTCATAAATTTGCACAAAATTACACAGTGGTGCATTTTTGACTTATTTCACTGAGAGAAAGCTTTTTCGTCTTAGTCTTATTTTTGACTTCTTTCACTGAGATCAACATTGGAATTGTTCAAAACACTAAAATATACTGCTTCTCAGTACTTCTAAGCTGTTTCAAAGATTATGAAGCTGAACTTTCATAAATTTGCACAAAATTACACAGTGGTGCATTTTTGACTTATTTCACTGAGAGAAAGCTTTTTTCGTCTTAGTCTTACTTTTTGACTTCTTTCACTGAGATCAACACTGGAATTTTTCAAAACACTAAATATACTGCTTCTCAGTACTTCTAAGCTGTTTCAAAGATTATGAAGCTGAACTTTCATGAATTTGCAGAAAATTACACAGTGGTGCATTTTTGACTTATTTCACTGAGAGAAAGGTTTTTTTCGTCTTAGTCTTATTTTTGACTTCTTTCACTGAGATCAACACTGGAATTGTTCAAAACACTAAATATACTGCTTCTCAGTACTTCTAAGTTGTTTCAAAGATTATGAAGCTGAACTTTCATGAATTTCAGAAAATTACACAGTGGTGCATTTTTGACTTATTTCACTGAGAGAAAGCTTTTTTCGTCTTAGTCTTATTTTTGACTTCTTTCACTGAGATCAACATTGGAATTGTTCAAAACACTAAAATATCTGCTTCTCAGTACTTCTAAGCTGTTTCAAAGATTATGAAGCTGAACTTTCATAAATTTGCACAAAATTACACAGTGGTGCATTTTTGACTTATTTCACTGAGAGAAAGCTTTTTTCGTCTTAGTCTTATTTTTGACTTCTTTCACTGAGATCAACACTGGAATTGTTCAAAACACTCAAATATACTGCTTCTCAGTACTTCAAAGCTGTTTCAAAGATTATGAAGCTGAACTTTCATGAATTTGCAGAAAATTACACAGTGGTGCATTTTTGACTTATTTCACTGAGAGAAAGGTTTTTTCGTCTTAGTCTTATTTTTGACTTCTTTCACTGAGATCAACATTGGAATTGTTCAAAACACTAAAATATACTGCTTCTCAGTACTTCTAAGCTGTTTCAAAGATTATGAAGCTGAACTTTCATAAATTTGCACAAAATTACACAGTGGTGCATTTTTGACTTATTTCACTGAGAGAAAGCTTTTTTCGTCTTAGTCTTATTTTTGACTTCTTTCACTGAGATCAACACTGGAATTGTTCAAAACTAAAATATACTGCTTCTCAGTACTTCAAAGCTGTTTCAAAGATTATGAAGCTGAACTTTCATGAATTTGCAGAAAATTACACAGTGGTGCATTTTTGACTTATTTCACTGAGAGAAAGGTTTTTTCGTCTTAGTCTTATTTTTGACTTCTTTCACTGAGATCAACACTGGAATTGTTCAAAACACTAAATATATACTGCTTCTCAGTACTTCTAAGCTGTTTCAAAGATTATGAAGCTGAACTTTCATGAATTTGCAGAAAATTACACAGTGGTGCATTTTTGACTTATTTCACTGAGAGAAAGCTTTTTTCGTCTTAGTCTTATTTTGACTTCTTTCACTGAGATCAACACTGGAATTGTTCAAAACACTAAAATATACTGCTTCTCAGTACTTCTAAGCTGTTTCAAAGATTATGAAGCTGAACTTTCATGAATTTGCAGAAAATTACACAGTGGTGCATTTTTGACTTATTTCACTGAGAGAAAGCTTTTTTCGTCTTAGTCTTACTTTTTGACTTCTTTCACTGAGATCAACACTGGAATTGTTCAAAACACTAAAATATACTGCTTCTCAGTACTTCTAAGCTGTTTCAAAGATTATGAAGCTGAACTGTCATGAATTTGCAGAAAATTACACAGTGGTGCATTTTTGACTTATTTCACTGAGAGAAAGCTTTTTTCGTCTTAGTCTTATTTTTGACTTCTTTCACTGAGATCAACACTGGAATTGTTCAAAACACTAAAATATACTGCTTCTCAGTACTTCTAAGTGTTTCAAAGATTATGAAGCTGAACTTTCATGAATTTGCAGAAAATTACACAGTGGTGCATTTTTGACTTATTTCACTGAGAGAAAGCTTTTTTCGTCTTAGTCTTATTTTTGACTTCTTTCACTGAGATCAACATTGGAATTGTTCAAAACACTAAAATATACTGCTTCTCAGTACTTCTAAGCTGTTTCAAAGATTATGAAGCTGAACTTTCATAAATTTGCAGAAAATTACACAGTGGTGCATTTTTGACTTATTTCACTGAGAGAAAGCTTTTTTCGTCTTAGTCTTACTTTTTGACTTCTTTCACTGAGATCAACACTGGAATTGTTCAAAACACTAAAATATACTGCTTCTCAGTACTTCTAAGTTGTTTCAAAGATTATGAAGCTGAACTTTCATGAATTTGCAGAAAATTACACAGTGGTGCATTTTTGACTTATTTCACTGAGAGAAAGCTTTTTTCGTCTTAGTCTTATTTTTGACTTCTTTCACTGAGATCAACATTGGAATTGTTCAAAACACTAAAATATACTGCTTCTCAGTACTTCTAAGCTGTTTCAAAGATTATGAAGCTGAACTTTCATAAATTTGCACAAAATTACACAGTGGTGCATTTTTGACTTATTTCACTGAGAAAGCTTTTTTCGTCTTAGTCTTATTTTTGACTTCTTTCACTGAGATCAACATTGGAATTGTTCAAAACACTAAAATATACTGCTTCTCAGTACTTCTAAGCTGTTTTCAAAGATTATGAAGCTGAACTTTCATAAATTTGCACAAAATTACACAGTGGTGCATTTTTGACTTATTTCACTGAGAGAAAGCTTTTTTCGTCTTAGTCTTACTTTTTGACTTCTTTCACTGAGATCAACACTGGAATTTTTCAAAACACTAAATATACTGCTTCTCAGTACTTCTAAGCTGTTTCAAAGATTATGAAGCTGAACTTTCATGAATTTGCAGAAAATTACACAGTGGTGCATTTTGACTTATTTCACTGAGAGAAAGCTTTTTTCGTCTTAGTCTTATTTTTGACTTCTTTCACTGAGATCAACACTGGAATTGTTCAAAACACTAAATATACTGCTTCTCAGTACTTCTAAGTTGTTTCAAAGATTATGAAGCTGAACTTTCATGAATTTTCAGAAAATTACACAGTGGTGCATTTTTGACTTATTTCACTGAGAGAAAGCTTTTTTCGTCTTAGTCTTATTTTTGACTTCTTTCACTGAGATCAACATTGGAATGTTCAAAACACTAAAATATACTGCTTCTCAGTACTTCTAAGCTGTTTCAAAGATTATGAAGCTGAACTTTCATAAATTTGCACAAAATTACACAGTGGTGCATTTTTGACTTATTTCACTGAGAGAAAGCTTTTTTCGTCTTAGTCTTACTTTTTGACTTCTTTCACTGAGATCACTGGAATTGTTCAAAACACTCAAATATACTGCTTCTCAGTACTTCAAAGCTGTTTCAAAGATTATGAAGCTGAACTTTCATGAATTTGCAGAAAATTACACAGTGGTGCATTTTTGACTTATTTCACTGAGAGAAAGGTTTTTTTCGTCTTAGTCTTATTTTGACTTCTTTCACTGAGATCAACATGGAATTGTTCAAAACACTAAAATATACTGCTTCTCAGTACTTCTAAGCTGTTTCAAAGATTATGAAGCTGAACTTTCATAAATTTGCACAAAATTCACAGTGGTGCATTTTTGACTTATTTCACTGAGAGAAAGCTTTTTTCGTCTTAGTCTTACTTTTTGACTTCTTTCACTGAGATCAACACTGGAATTGTTCAAAACACTAAATATACTGCTTCTCAGTACTTCAAAGCTGTTTCAAAGATTATGAAGCTGAACTTTCATGAATTTGCAGAAAATTTACACAGTGGTGCATTTTTGACTTATTTCACTGAGAGAAAGGTTTTTTCGTCTTAGTCTTATTTTTGACTTCTTTCACTGAGATCAACACTGGAATTGTTCAAAACACTAAAATACTGCTTCTCAGTACTTCTAAGCTGTTTCAAAGATTATGAAGCTGAACTTTCATGAATTTGCAGAAAATTTCACAGTGGTGCATTTTTGACTTATTTCACTGAGAGAAAGCTTTTTTCGTCTTAGTCTTACTTTTTGACTTCTTTCACTGAGATCAACACTGGAATTGTTCAAAACACTAAAATATACTGCTTCTCAGTACTTCTAAGCTGTTTCAAAGATTATGAAGCTGAACTCATGAATTTGCAGAAAATTACACAGTGGTGCATTTTTGACTTATTTCACTGAGAGAAAGCTTTTTCGTCTTAGTCTTATTTTTGACTTCTTTCACTGAGATCAACACTGGAATTGTTCAAAACACTAAAATATACTGCTTCTCAGTACTTCTAAGTTGTTTCAAAGATTATGAAGCTGAACTTTCATGAATTTGCAGAAAATTACACAGTGGTGCATTTTTGACTTATTTCACTGAGAGAAAGCTTTTTTCGTCTTAGTCTTATTTTTGACTTCTTTCACTGAGATCAACACTGGAATTGTTCAAAACACTAAAATATACTGCTTCTCAGTACTTCTAAGCTGTTTCAAAGATTATGAAGCTGAACTTTCATGAATTTGCAGAAAATTTCACAGTGGTGCATTTTTGACTTATTTCACTGAGAGAAAGCTTTTTCGTCTTAGTCTTACTTTTTGACTTCTTTCACTGAGATCAACACTGGAATTGTTCAAAACACTAAATATACTGCTTCTCAGTACTTCAAGCTGTTTCAAAGATTATGAAGCTGAACTTTCATGAATTTGCAGAAAATTTCACAGTGGTGCATTTTTGACTTATTTCACTGAGAGAAAGCTTTTTTCGTCTTAGTCTTACTTTTTGACTTCTTTCACTGATATCAACACTGGAATTGTTCAAAACACTAAAATATACTGCTTCTCAGTACTTCTAAGCTGTTTCAAAGATTATGAAGCTGAACTTTCATAAATTTGCAGAAAATTACACAGTGGTTCATTTTTGACTTATTTCACTGAGAGAAAGCTTTTTTCTTCTTAGTCTTATTTTTGACTTCTTTCACTGAGATCAACACTGGAATTGTTCAAAACACTAAAATATACTGCTTCTCAGTACTTCTAAGCTGTTTCAAAGATTATGAAGCTGAACTTTCATGAATTTGCAGAAAATTACACAGTGGTGCATTTTGACTTATTTCACTGAGAGAAAGTTTTTTCGTCTTAGTCTTATTTTTGACTTCTTTCACTGAGATCAACACTGGAATTGTTCAAAACACTAAAATATACTGCTTCTCAGTACTTCTAAGCTGTTTCAAAGATTATGAAGCTGAACTTTCATAATTTGCAGAAAATTACACAGTGGTGCATTTTTGACTTATTTCACTGAGAGAAAGCTTTTTTCGTCTTAGTCTTATTTTTGACTTCTTTCACTGAGATGAACACTGGAATTGTTCAAAACACTAAAATATACTGCTTCTCAGTACTTCTAAGCTGTTTCAAAGATTATGAAGCTGAACTTTCATGAATTTGCAGAAAATTTCACAGTGGTGCATTTTTGACTTATTTCACTGAGAGAAAGCTTTTTTCGTCTTAGTCTTACTTTTTGACTTCTTTCACTGAGATCAACACTGGAATTGTTCAAAACACTTAAATATACTGCTTCTCAGTACTTCTAAGCTGTTTCAAAGATTATGAAGCTGAACTTTCATGAATTTGCAGAAATTACCAGTGGTGCATTTTTGACTTATTTCACTGAGAGAAAGCTTTTTTCGTCTTAGTCTTATTTTTGACTTCTTTCACTGAGATCAACACTGGAATTGTTCAAAACACTAAAATATACTGCTTCTCAGTACTTCTAAGCTGTTTCAAAGATTATGAAGCTGAACTTTCATGAATTTGCAGAAAATTACACTGTGGTGCATTTTTGACTTATTTCACTGCAGAAAGCTTTTTTCGTCTTACTCTTATTTTTGACTTCTTTCACTGAGATCAACACTGGAATTGTTCAAAACACTAAAATATACTGCTTCTCAGTACTTCTAAGCTGTTTCAAAGATTATGAAGCTGAACTTTCATGAATTTGCAGAAAATTACACAGTGGTGCATTTTTGACTTATTTCACTGAGAAAAGCTTTTTTCGTCTTAGTCTTATTTTTGACTTCTTTCACTGAGATCAACACTGGAATTGTTCAAAACACTAAAATATACTGCTTCTCAGTACTTCTAAGTTGTTTCAAAGATTATGAAGCTGAACTTTCATGAATTTGCAGAAAATTACACAGTGGTGCATTTTGACTTATTTCACTGAGAAAAGCTTTTTTCGTCTTAGTCTTATTTTTGACTTCTTTCACTGAGATCAACATTGGAATTATTCAAAACACTAAAATTTACTGCTTCTCAGTACTTCTAAGCTGTTTCAAAGATTATGAAGCTGAACTTTCATGAATTTGCAGAAAATTTCACAGTGGTGCATTTTTGACTTATTTCACTGAGAGAAAGCTTTTTTCGTCTTAGTCTTATTTTTGACTTCTTTCACTGAGATCAACACTGGAATTGTTCAAAACACTAAAATATACTGCTTCTCAGTACTTCTAAGCTGTTTCAAAGATTATGAAGCTGAACTTTCATGAATTTGCAGAAAATTTCACAGTGGTGCATTTTTGACTTATTTCACTGAGAGAAAGCTTTTTTCGTCTTAGTCTTATTTTTGACTTCTTTCACTGAGATCAACACTGGAATTGTTCAAAACACTAAAATATACTGCTTCTCAGTACTTCTAAGCTGTTTCAAAGATTATGAAGCTGAACTTTCATGAATTTGCAGAAAATTACACAGTGGTGCATTTTTGACTTATTTCACTGAGAGAAAGCTTTTTTCGTCTTAGTCTTATTTTTGACCTCTTTCACTGAGATCAACACTGGAATTGTTCAAAACACTAAAATATACTGCTTCTCAGTACTTCTAAGCTGTTTCAAAGATTATGAAGCTGAACTTTCATGAATTTGCAGAAAATTACAGTGGTGCATTTTTGACTTATTTCACTGAGAGAAAGCTTTTTTCGTCTTAGTCTTATTTTTGACTTCTTTCACTGAGATCAACACTTGCATTGTTCAAAACACTAAAATATACTGCTTCTCAGTACTTCTAAGCTGTTTCAAAGATTATGAAGCTGAACTTTCATGAATTTGCAGAAAATTACACAGTGGTGCATTTTTGACTTATTTCACTGAGAGAAAGCTTTTTTCGTCTTAGTCTTACTTTTTGACTTCTTCACTGAGATCAACACTGGAATTGTTCAAACACTAAAATATACTGCTTCTCAGTACTTCTAAGCTGTTTCAAAGATTATGAAGCTGAACTTTCATGAATTTGCAGAAAATTACACAGTGGTGCATTTTTGACTTATTTCACTGAGAGAAAGCTTTTTTCGTCTTAGTCTTATTTTTGACCTCTTTCACTGAGATCAACACTGGAATTGTTCAAAACACTAAAATATACTGCTTCTCAGTACTTCTAAGCTGTTTCAAAGATTATGAAGCTGAACTTTCATGAATTTGCAGAAAATTACACAGTGGTGCATTTTTGACTTATTTCACTGAGAGAAAGCTTTTTTCGTCTTAGTCTTACTTTTTGACTTCTTTCACTGAGATCAACACTGGAATTGTTCAAAACACTAAAATATACTGCTTCTCAGTACTTCTAAGCTGTTTCAAAGATTATGAAGCTGAACTTTCATGAATTTGCAGAAAATTTCACAGTGGTGCATTTTTGACTTATTTCACTGAGAGAAAGCTTTTTTCGTCTTAGTCTTATTTTTGACTTCTTTCACTGAGATCAACACTGGAATTGTTCAAACACTAAAATATACTGCTTCTCAGTACTTCTAAGCTGTTTCAAAGATTATGAAGCTGAACTTTCATGAATTTGCAGAAAATTACACAGTGGTGCATTTTTGACTTATTTCACTGAGAGAAAGCTTTTTTCGTCTTAGTCTTATTTTGACTTCTTTCACTGAGATCAACACTGGAATTGTTCAAAACACTAAAATATACTGCTTCTCAGTACTTCTAAGCTGTTTCAAGATTATGAAGCTGAACTTTCATGAATTTGCAGAAAATTAACAGTGGTGCATTTTTGACTTATTTCACTGAGAGAAAGCTTTTTTCGTCTTAGTCTTACTTTTTGACTTTTTCATGAGATCAACACTGGAATTGTTCAAAACACTAAAATATACTGCTTCTCATACTTCTAAGCTGTTTCAAAGATTATGAAGCTGAACTTTCATGAATTTGCAGAAAATTTCACAGTGGTGCATTTTTGACTTATTTCACTGAGAGAAAGCTTTTTTCGTCTTAGTCTTATTTTTGACTTCTTTCACTGAGATCAACACTGGAATTGTTCAAAACACTAAAATATACTGCTTCTCAGTACTTCTAAGCTGTTTCAAAGATTATGAAGCTGAACTTTCATGAATTTGCAGAAAATTACACTGTGGTGCATTTTTGACTTATTTCACTGAGAGAAAGCTTTTTTCGTCTTAGTCTTATTTTTGACTCTTTCACTGAGATCAACACTGGAATTGTTCAAAACACTAAAATATACTGCTTCTCAGTACTTCTAAGCTGTTTCAAAGATTATGAAGCTGAACTTTCATGATTTGCAGAAAATTTCACAGTGGTGCATTTTTGACTTATTTCACTGAGAGAAAGCTTTTTCGTCTTAGTCTTACTTTTGACTTTTTTCACTGAGATCAACACTGGAATTGTTCAAAACACTAAAATATACTGCTTCTCAGTACTTCTAAGCTGTTTCAAAGATTATGAAGCTGAACTTTCATGAATTTGCAGAAAATTTCACAGTGGTGCATTTTTGACTTATTTCACTGAGAGAAAGCTTTTTTCGTCTTAGTCTTATTTTTGACTTCTTTCACTGAGATCAACACTGGAATTGTTCAAAACACTAAAATATACTGCTTCTCAGTACTTCTAAGCTGTTTCAAAGATTATGAAGCTGAACTTTCATGAATTTGCAGAAAATTACACTGTGGTGCATTTTTGACTTATTTCACTGAGAAAGCTTTTTTCGTCTTAGTCTTATTTTTGACTCTTTCACTGAGATCAACACTGGAATTGTTCAAAACACTAAAATATACTGCTTCTCAGTACTTCTAAGCTGTTTCAAAGATTATGAAGCTGAACTTTCATGAATTTGCAGAAAATTTCACAGTGGTGCATTTTTGACTTATTTCACTGAGAGAAAGCTTTTTTCGTCTTAGTCTTATTTTTGACTTCTTTCACTGAGATCAACACTGCATTGTTCAAAACACTAAAATATACTGCTTCTCAGTACTTCTAAGCTGTTTCAAAGATTATGAAGCTGAACTTTCATGAATTTGCAGAAAATTACACAGTGGTGCATTTTTGACTTATTTCACTGAGAGAAAGCTTTTTTCGTCTTAGTCTTACTTTTTGACTTCTTTCACTGAGATCAACACTGGAATTGTTCAAAACACTAAAATATACTGCTTCTCAGTACTTCTAAGCTGTTTCAAAGATTATGAAGCTGAACTTTCATGAATTTGCAGAAAATTTCACAGTGGTGCATTTTGACTTATTTCACTGAGAGAAAGCTTTTTTCGTCTTAGTCTTATTTTGACTTCTTTCACTGAGATCAACACTTGCATTGTTCAAAACACTAAAATATACTGCTTCTCAGTACTTCTAAGCTGTTTCAAAGATTATGAAGCTGAACTTTCATGAATTTGCAGAAAATTACACAGTGGTGCATTTTGACTTATTTCACTGAGAGAAGCTTTTTTCGTCTTAGTCTTATTTTTGACTTCTTTCACTGAGATCAACACTGGAATTGTTCAAAACACTAAAATATACTGCTTCTCAGTACTTCTAAGCTGTTTCAAAGATTATGAAGCTGAACTTTCATGAATTTGCAGAAAATTACACTGTGGTGCATTTTTGACTTATTTCACTGCAAGAAAGCTTTTTTCGTCTTACTCTTATTTTGACTTCTTTCACTGAGATCAACACTGGAATTGTTCAAAACACTAAAATATACTGCTTCTCAGTACTTCTAAGCTGTTTCAAAGATTATGAATCTGAACTTTCATGAATTTCAGAAAATTACACAGTGGTGCATTTTTGACTTATTTCACTGAGAAAAGCTTTTTTCGTCTTAGTCTTATTTTTGACTTCTTTCACTGAGATCAACACTGGAATTGTTCAAAACACTAAAATATACTGCTTCTCAGTACTTCTAAGTTGTTTCAAAGATTATGAAGCTGAACTTTCATGAATTTGCAGAAAATTACACAGTGGTGCATTTTTGACTTATTTCACTGAGAAAAGCTTTTTCGTCTTAGTCTTATTTTTGACTTCTTTCACTGAGATCAACATTGGAATTATTCAAAACACTAAAATTTACTGCTTCTCAGTACTTCTAAGCTGTTTCAAAGATTATGAAGCTGAACTTTCATGAATTTGCAGAAAATTTCACAGTGGTGCATTTTGACTTATTTCACTGAGAGAAAGCTTTTTTCGTCTTAGTCTTATTTTTGACTTCTTTCACTGAGATCAACACTGGAATTGTTCAAAACACTAAAATATACTGCTTCTCAGTACTTCTAAGCTGTTTCAAAGATTATGAAGCTGAACTTTCATGAATTTGCAGAAAATTTCACAGTGGTGCATTTTTGACTTATTTCACTGAGAGAAAGCTTTTTTCGTCTTAGTCTTATTTTTGACTTCTTTCACTGAGATCAACACTGGAATTGTTCAAAACACTAAAATATACTGCTTCTCAGTACTTCTAAGCTGTTTCAAAGATTATGAAGCTGAACTTTCATGAATTTGCAGAAAATTACACAGTGGTGCATTTTTGACTTATTTCACTGAGAGAAAGCTTTTTTCGTCTTAGTCTTATTTTTGACTCTTTCACTGAGATCAACACTGGAATTGTTCAAAACACTAAAATATACTGCTTCTCAGTACTTCTAAGCTGTTTCAAAGATTATGAAGCTGAACTTTCATGAATTTGCAGAAAATTACACAGTGGTGCATTTTTGACTTATTTCACTGAGAGAAAGCTTTTTTCGTCTTAGTCTTATTTTTGACTTCTTTCACTGAGATCAACACTGGAATTGTTCAAAACACTAAAATATACTGCTTCTCAGTACTTCTAAGCTGTTTCAAAGATTATGAAGCTGAACTTTCATGAATTTGCAGAAAATTACACAGTGGTGCATTTTTGACTTATTTCACTGAGAGAAAGCTTTTTTCGTCTTAGTCTTATTTTTGACTTCTTTCACTGAGATCAACACTGGAATTGTTCAAAACACTAAAATATACTGCTTCTCAGTACTTCTAAGCTGTTTCAAAGATTATGAAGCTGAACTTTCATGAATTTGCAGAAAATTACACAGTGGTGCATTTTTGACTTATTTCACTGAGAGAAAGCTTTTTTCGTCTTAGTCTTATTTTTGACTTCTTTCACTGAGATCAACACTGGAATTGTTCAAAACACTAAAATATACTGCTTCTCAGTACTTCTAAGCTGTTTCAAAGATTATGAAGCTGAACTTTCATGAATTTGCAGAAAATTACACAGTGGTGCATTTTTGACTTATTTCACTGAGAGAAAGCTTTTTTCGTCTTAGTCTTACTTTTTGACTTTTTTTCACTGAGATCAACACTGGAATTGTTCAAAACACTAAAATATACTGCTTCTCAGTACTTCTAAGCTGTTTCAAAGATTATGAAGCTGAACTTTCATGAATTTGCAGAAAATTTCACAGTGGTGCATTTTTGACTTATTTCACTGAGAGAAAGCTTTTTTCGTCTTAGTCTTATTTTTGACTTCTTTCACTGAGATCAACACTGGAATTGTTCAAAACACTAAAATATACTGCTTCTCAGTACTTCTAAGCTGTTTCAAAGATTATGAAGCTGAACTTTCATGAATTTGCAGAAAATTACACAGTGGTGCATTTTTGACTTATTTCACTGAGAGAAAGCTTTTTTCGTCTTAGTCTTATTTTTGACTTCTTTCACTGAGATCAACACTGGAATTGTTCAAAACACTAAAATATACTGCTTCTCAGTACTTCTAAGCTGTTTCAAAGATTATGAAGCTGAACTTTCATGATTTGCAGAAAATTAACAGTGGTGCATTTTTGACTTATTTCACTGAGAGAAGCTTTTTTCGTCTTAGTCTTACTTTTTGACTTTTTTCATTGAGATCAACACTGGAATTGTTCAAAACACTAAAATATACTGCTTCTCAGTACTTCTAAGCTGTTTCAAAGATTATGAAGCTGAACTTTCATGAATTTGCAGAAAATTTCACAGTGGTGCATTTTTGACTTATTTCACTGAGAGAAAGCTTTTTTCGTCTTAGTCTTATTTTTGACTTCTTTCACTGAGATCAACACTGGAATTGTTCAAAACACTAAAATATACTGCTTCTCAGTACTTCTAAGCTGTTTCAAAGATTATGAAGCTGAACTTTCATGAATTTGCAGAAAATTACACTGTGTGTGCATTTTTGACTTATTTCACTGAGAGAAAGCTTTTTTCGTCTTAGTCTTATTTTTGACCTCTTTCACTGAGATCAACACTGGAATTGTTCAAACACTAAAATATACTGCTTCTCAGTACTTCTAAGCTGTTTCAAAGATTATGAAGCTGAACTTTCATGAATTTGCAGAAAATTTCACAGTGGTGCATTTTTGACTTATTTCACTGAGAGAAGCTTTTTTCGTCTTAGTCTTATTTTTGACTTTTTTCACTGAGATCAACACTGGAATTGTTCAAAACACTAAAATATACTGCTTCTCAGTACTTCTAAGCTGTTTCAAAGATTATGAAGCTGAACTTTCATGAATTTGCAGAAAATTTCACAGTGGTGCATTTTTGACTTATTTCACTGAGAGAAAGCTTTTTTTCGTCTTAGTCTTACTTTTTGACTTTTTTTTCACTGAGATCAACACTGGAATTGTTCAAAACACTAAATATACTGCTTCTCAGTACTTCTAAGCTGTTTCAAAGATTATGAAGCTGAACTTTCATAAATTTGCAGAAAATTACACAGTGTGCATTTTTGACTTATTTCACTGAGAGAAAGCTTTTTTCGTCTTAGTCTTATTTTTGACTTCTTTCACTGAGATCAACACTGGAATTGTTCAAAACACTAAAATATACTGCTTCTCAGTACTTCTAAGCTGTTTCAAAGATTATGAAGCTGAACTTTCATGAATTTGCAGAAAATTACACAGTGGTGCATTTTTGACTTATTTCACTGAGAGAAAGCTTTTTTCGTCTTAGTCTTATTTTTGACCTTCTTTCACTGAGATCAACACTGGAATTGTTCAAAACACTAAAATATACTGCTTCTCAGTACTTCTAAGCTGTTTTCAAAGATTATGAAGCTGAACTTTCATGAATTTGCAGAAAATTTCACAGTGGTGCATTTTTGACTTATTTCACTGAGAGAAAGCTTTTTTCGTCTTAGTCTTATTTTTGACTTCTTTCACTGAGATCAACACTTGCATTGTTCAAAACACTAAAATATACTGCTTCTCAGTACTTCTAAGCTGTTTCAAAGATTATGAAGCTGAACTTTCATGATTTGCAGAAAATTACACAGTGGTGCATTTTGACTTATTTCACTGAGAGAAAGCTTTTTTCGTCTTAGTCTTACTTTTTGACTTCTTTCACTGAGATCAACACTGGAATTGTTCAAAACACTAAAATATACTGCTTCTCAGTACTTCTAAGCTGTTTCAAAGATTATGAAGCTGAACTTTCATGAATTTGCAGAAAATTTCACAGTGGTGCATTTTTGACTTATTTCACTGAGAGAAAGCTTTTTTCGTCTTAGTCTTATTTTTGACTTCTTTCACTGAGATCAACACTTGCATTGTTCAAAACACTAAAATATACTGCTTCTCAGTACTTCTAAGCTGTTTCAAAGATTATGAAGCTGAACTTTCATGAATTTGCAGAAATTACACAGTGGTGCATTTTTGACTTATTTCACTGAGAGAAAGCTTTTTTCGTCTTAGTCTTATTTTTGACTTCTTTCACTGAGATCAACACTGGAATTGTTCAAAACACTAAAATATACTGCTTCTCAGTACTTCTAAGCTGTTTCAAAGATTATGAAGCTGAACTTTCATGAATTTGCAGAAAATTTCACAGTGGTGCATTTTTGACTTATTTCACTGAGAGAAAGATTTTTTCGTCTTAGTCTTATTTTTACTTCTTTCACTGAGATCAACACTGGAATTGTTCAAAACACTAAAATATACTGCTTCTCAGTACTTCTAAGCTGTTTCAAAGATTATGAAGCTGAACTTTCATGAATTTGCAGAAAATTTCACAGTGGTGCATTTTTGACTTATTTCACTGAGAGAAAGCTTTTTTCGTCTTAGTCTTATTTTTTACTTCTTTCACTGAGATCAACACTGGAATTGTTCAAAACACTAAAAATATACTGCTTCTCAGTACTTCTAAGCTGTTTCAAAAGATTATGAAGCTGAACTTTCATGAATTTGCAGAAAATTTCACAGTGGTGCATTTTTGACTTATTTCACTGAGAGAAAGCTTTTTTCGTCTTAGTCTTACTTTTTGACTTCTTTCACTGAGATCAACACTGGAATTGTTCAAAACACTAAAATATACTGCTTCTCAGTACTTCTAAGCTGTTTCAAAGATTATGAAGCTGAACTTTCATGAATTTGCACAAAATTACACAGTGGTGCATTTTTGACTTATTTCACTGAGAGAAAGCTTTTTTCGTCTTAGTCTTATTTTTGACTTCTTTCACTGAGATCACACTGGAATTGTTCAAAACACTAAAATATACTGCTTCTCAGTACTTCTAAGCTGTTTTCAAAGATTATGAAGCTGAACTTTCATAATTTGCAAAATTACACAGTGGTGCATTTTTGACTTATTTCACTGAGAGAAATCTTTTTTCGTCTTAGTCTTATTTTCGACTTCTTTCACTGAGATCAACACTGGAATTGTTCAAAACACTAAAATATACTGCTTCTAAGTACTTCTAGTTGTTTCAAAGATTATGAAGCTGAACTTTCATGAATTTTCAGAAATTACACAGTGGTGCATTTTTGACTTATTCACTGAGAGAAAACTTTTTTCGTCTTAGTCTTATTTTGACTTCTTTCACTGAGATCAACATTGGAATTGTTCAAAACACTAAAATATACTGCTTCTCAGTACTTCTAAGCTGTTCAAAGATTATGAAGCTGAACTTTCATAAATTTGCACAAAATTACACAGTGGTGCATTTTTGATTATTTCACTGAGAGAAAGCTTTTTTCGTCTTAGTCTTATTTTTGACTTCTTTCACTGAGATCAACATTGGAATTGTTCAAAACACTAAAATATTACTGCTTCTCAGTACTTCTAAGCTGTTTCAAAGATTATGAAGCTGAACTTTCATGAATTTGCAGAAAATTACATAGTGGTGCATTTTTGACTTATTTCACTGAGAGAAAGCTTTTTTCGTCTTAGTCTTATTTTTGACTTCTTTCACTGAGATCAACACTGGAATTGTTCAAAACACTAAAATATACTGCTTCTCAGTACTTCTAAGCTGTTTCAAAGATTATGAAGCTGAACTTTCATGAATTTGCAGAAAATTTCACAGTGGTGCATTTTTGACTTATTTCACTGAGAGAAAGCTTTTTCGTCTTAGTCTTATTTTTTACTTCTTTCCTGAGATCAACACTGGAATTGTTCAAAACACTAAATATACTGCTTCTCAGTACTTCTAAGCTGTTTCAAAGATTATGAAGCTGAACTTTCATGAATTTGCAGAAAATTTCACAGTGGTGCATTTTTTACTTATTTCACTGAGAGAAAGCTTTTTTCGTCTTAGTCTTACTTTTTGACTTCTTTCACTGAGATCAACACTGGAATTGTTCAAAACACTAAAATATACTGCTTCTCAGTACTTCTAAGCTGTTTCAAAGATTATGAAGCTGAACTTTCATGAATTTGCAGAAAATTTCACAGTGGTGCATTTTGACTTATTTCACTGAGAGAAAGCTTTTTCGTCTTAGTCTTATTTTTGACTTCTTTCACTGAGATTAACACTGGAATTGTTCAAAACACTAAAATATACTGCTCTTCTCAGTACTTCTAAGCTGTTTCAAAGATTATGAAGCTGAACTTTCATAAATTTGCACAAAATTACACAGTGGTGCATTTTTGACTTATTCCTGAGAGAAAGCTTTTTTCGTCTTAGTCTTATTTTCGACTTCTTTCACTGAGATCAACACTGAATGTTCAAAACACTAAAATATACTGCTTCTCAGTACTTTAAGCTGTTTCAAAGATTATGAAGCTGAACTTCATGAATTTGCAGAAAATTTCACAGTGGTTGCATTTTTGACTTATTTCACTGAGCGAAAGCTTTTTTCGTCTTAGTCTTGATTTTTTACTTCTTTCACTGAGATCAACACTGGAATTGTTCAAAACACTCAAATATACTGCTCTCAGTACTTCAAAGCTTTCAAAGATTATGAAGTGAACTTTCATGAATTGCAGAAAATTTCACAGTGTGTTGCATTTTTGACTTATTTCACTGAGAGAAAGCTTTTTTCGTCTTAGTCTTACTTTTGATTCTTTCACTGAGATCAACACTGGATTTGTTCAAAACACTAAAAATATACTGCTTCTCAGTACTTCTAAGCTGTTTTCAAAGATTATGAAGCTGAACTTTCATGAATTTTCAGAAAATTTACACAGTGGTGCATTTTTGACTTATTCACTGAGAGAAAGTTTTTTTCGTCTTAGTCTTATTTTGACTTCTTTCACTGAGATCAACACTGGAATTGTTCAAAACACTAAAATATACTGCTTCTCAGTACTTCTAAGCTGTTTCAAAGATTATGAAGCTGAACTTTCATAAATTTGCAGAAAAATTACACAGTGGTGCATTTTGACTTATTTCACTGAGAGAAAGCTTTTTCGTCTTAGTCTTATTTTTGACTTCTTTCACTGAGATCAACACTGGAATTGTTCAAAACACTAAAATATACTGCTTCTCAGTACTTCTAGCTGTTTCAAAGATTATGAAGCTGAACTTTCATGAATTTGCAGAAAATTACACTGTGGTGCATTTTTGACTTATTTCACTGAGAGAAAGCTTTTTTCGTCTTATTCTTATTTTTGACTTTTCACTGAGATCAACACTGGAATTGTTCAAAACACTAAAATATACTGCTTCTCAGTACTTCTAAGCTGTTTCAAAGATTATGAAGCTGAACTTTCATGAATTTGCGAAAATTTCACAGTGGTGCATTTTTGACTTATTTCACTGAGAGAAAGCTTTTTTCGTCTTAGCTTTTTTTACTTCTTTCACTGAGATCAACACTGGAATTGTTCAAAACACTAAAATATACTGCTTCTCAGTACTTCTAAGCTGTTTCAAAGATTATGAAGCTGAACTTTCATGAATTTGCAGAAAATTTCACAGTGGTGCATTTTTGACTTATTTCACTGAGAGAAAGCTTTTTTCGTCTTAGTCTTACTTTTTGACTTCTTTCACTGAGATCAACACTGGAATTGTTCAAAAACACTAAAATATACTGCTTCTCAGTACTTCTAAGCTGTTTCAAAGATTATGAAGCTGAACTTTCATGAATTTGCAGAAAATTTCACAGTGGTGCATTTTTGACTTATTTCACTGAGAGAAAGCTTTTTTCGTCTAGTCTTATTTTTGACTCTTTCACTGAGATCAACACTGGAATTGTTCAAAACACTAAAATATACTGCTTCTCAGTACTTCTAAGCTGTTTCAAAGATTATGAAGCTGAACTTTCATAAATTTGCACAAAATTACACAGTGGTGCATTTTGACTTATTTCACTGAGAAAAGCTTTTTTCGTCTTAGTCTTATTTTCGACTTTTCACTGCGATCAACACTGGAATTGTTCAAAACACTAAAATATACTGCTTCTCAGTACTTCTAAGCTGTTTCAAAGATTATGAAGCTGAACTTTCATGAATTTGCAGAAAATTCACAGTGGTGCATTTTTGACTTATTTCACTGAGCGAAAGCTTTTTTCGTCTTAGTCTTATTTTTTACTTCTTTCACTGAGATCAACACTGGAATGTTCAAAACACTCAAATATACTGCTTCTCAGTACTTCAAAGCTGTTTCAAAGATTATGAAGCTGAACTTTCATGAATTTGCAGAAAATTTCACAGTGGTGCATTTTTGACTTATTTCACTGAGAGAAAGCTTTTTTCGTCTTAGTCTTACTTTTTGACTTCTTTCACTGAGATCAACACTGGAATTGTTCAAAACACTAAAAATATACTGCTTCTCAGTACTTCTAAGCTGTTTCAAAGATTATGAAGCTGAACTTTCATGAATTTTCAGAAAATTACACAGTGGTGCATTTTTGACTTATTTCACTGAGAGAAAGTTTTTTCGTCTTAGTCTTATTTTTGACTTCTTTCACTGAGATCAACACTGGAATTGTTCAAAAACACTAAAATATACTGCTTCTCAGTACTTCTAAGCTGTTTCAAAGATTATGAAGCTGAACTTTCATAAATTTGCAGAAAATTACACAGTGGTGCATTTTTGACTTATTTCACTGAGAGAAAGCTTTTTTCGTCTTAGTCTTATTTTTGACTTCTTTCACTGAGATCAACACTGGAATTGTTCAAAACACTAAAATATACTGCTTCTCAGTACTTCTAAGCTGTTTCAAAGATTATGAAGCTGAACTTTCATGAATTTGCAGAAAATTACACTGTGGTGCATTTTTGACTTATTTCACTGAGAGAAAGCTTTTCGTCTTAGTCTTATTTTGACTTCTTTCACTGAGATCAACACTGGAATTGTTCAAAACACTAAAATATACTGCTTCTCAGTACTTCTAAGCGTTTCAAAGATTATGAAGCTGAACTTTCATAAATTTGCACAAAATTACACAGTGGTGCATTTTTGACTTATTTCACTGAGAGAAAGCTTTTTTCGTCTTAGTCTTACTTTTTGACTTCTTTCACTGAGATCAACACTGGAATTGTTCAAAACACTCAAATATACTGCTTCTCAGTACTTCTAAGCTGTTTCAAAGATTATGAAGCTGACTTTCATGAATTTGCAGAAAATTACACTGTGGTGCATTTTTGACTTATTTCACTGAGAGAAAGCTTTTCGTTTATTCTTATTTTTTGACTTCTTTCACTGAGATCAACACTGGAATTGTTCAAAACAGTAAAATATACTGCTTCTCAGTACTTCTAAGCTGTTTCAAAGATTATGAAGCTGAACTTTCATGAATTTGCAGAAAATTACACTGTGGTGCATTTTTGACTTATTTCACTGAGAGAAAGCTTTTTTTCGTCTTAGTCTTATTTTTGACTTCTTTCACTGAGATCAACATGGAATTGTTCAAAACACTAAAATATACTGCTTCTCAGTACTTCTAAGCTGTTTCAAAGATTATGAAGCTGAACTTTCATGAATTTGCAGAAAATTACACAGTGGTGCATTTTTGACTTATTTCACTGAGAGAAAGCTTTTTTCGTCTTAGTCTTATTTTCGACTTCTTTCACTGAGATCAACACTGGAATTGTTCAAAACACTAAAATATACTGCTTCTCAGTACTTCTAAGCTGTTTCAAAGATTATGAAGCTGAACTTTCATGAATTTGCAGAAAATTACACAGTGGTGCATTTTTGACTTATTTCACTGAGAGAAAGCTTTTTCGTCTTAGTCTTATTTTTGACTTCTTTCACTGAGATCAACATTGGAATGTTCAAAACACTAAAATATACTGCTTCTCAGTACTTCTAAGCTGTTTCAAAGATTATGAAGCTGAACTTTCATAAATTTGCAGAAAATTACACTGTGGTGCATTGTTGACTTATTTCACTGAGAGAAAGCTTTTTCGTCTTAGTCTTATTTTGACTTCTTTCACTGAGATCAACACTGGAATTGTTCAAAACACTAAAATATACTGCTTCTCAGTACTTCTAAGCTGTTTCAAAGATTATGAAGCTGAACTTTCATGAATTTGCACAAAATTACACAGTGGTGCATTTTTGACTTATTTCACTGAGAGAAAGCTTTTTCGTCTTAGTCTTATTTTTGACTTCTTTCACTGAGATCAACATTGGAATGTTCAAAACACTAAAATATACTGCTTCTCAGTACTTCTAAGCTGTTTCAAAGATTATGAAGCTGAACTTTCATGAATTTGCAGAAAATTACACTGTGGTGCATTTTTGACTTATTTCACTGAGAGAAAGCTTTTTTCGTCTTAGTCTTATTTTTGACTTCTTTCACTGAGATCAACACTGGAATTGTTCAAAACACTAAAATATACTGCTTCTCAGTACTTCTAAGCTGTTTCAAAGATTATGAAGCTGAACTTTCATAAATTTGCACAAAATTACACAGTGGTGCATTTTTGATTATTCACTGAGAGAAAGCTTTTTTCGTCTTAGTCTTATTTTCGACTTCTTTCACTGAGATCAACACTGGAATTGTTCAAAACACTAAAATATACTGCTTCTCAGTACTTCTAAGCTGTTTCAAAGATTATGAAGCTGAACTTTCATGAATTTGCAGAAAATTTCACAGTGGTGCATTTTTGACTTATTTCACTGAGCGAAAGCTTTTTTCGTCTTAGTCTTATTTTTTACTTCTTTCACTGAGATCAACACTGGAATTGTTCAAAACACTAAAATATACTGCTTCTCAGTACTTCAAAGCTGTTTCAAAGATTATGAAGCTGAACTTTCATGAATTTGCAGAAAATTTCACAGTGGTGCATTTTGACTTATTTCACTGAGAGAAGCTTTTTTCGTCTTAGTCTTACTTTTTGACTTCTTTCACTGAGATCAACACTGGAATTGTTCAAAACACTAAAATATACTGCTTCTCAGTACTTCTAAGCTGTTTCAAAGATTATGAAGCTGAACTTTCATGAATTTTCAGAAAATTACACAGTGGTGCATTTTTGACTTATTTCACTGAGAGAAAGTTTTTTTCGTCTTAGTCTTATTTTTGACTTCTTTCACTGAGATCAACACTGGAATTGTTCAAAACACTAAATATACTGCTTCTCAGTACTTCTAAGCTGTTTCAAAGATTATGAAGCTGAACTTTCATAAATTTGCAGAAAATTACACAGTGGTGCATTTTTGACTTATTTCACTGAGAGAAAGCTTTTTTCGTCTTAGTCTTATTTTTGACTTCTTCACTGAGATCAACACTGGAATTGTTCAAAACACTAAAATATACTGCTTCTCAGTACTTCTAAGCTGTTTCAAAGATTATGAAGCTGGACTTTCATGAATTTGCAGAAAATTACACTGTGGTGCATTTTTGACTTATTCACTGAGAGAAAGCTTTTTTCGTCTTACTCTTATTTTGACTTCTTTCACTGAGATCAACACTGGAATTGTTCAAAACACTAAAATATACTGCTTCTCAGTACTTCTAAGCTGTTTCAAAGATTATGAAGCTGGACTTTCATGAATTTGCAGAAAATTACACTGTGGTGCATTTTTGACTTATTTCACTGAGAGAAAGCTTTTTTCGTCTTACTCTTATTTTTGACTTCTTTCACTGATATCAACACTGGAATGTTCAAAACACTAAAATATACTGCTTCTCAGTACTTCTAAGCTGTTTCAAAGATTATGAAGCTGAACTTTCATGAATTTGCAGAAAATTACACAGTGGTGCATTTTTGACTTATTTCACTGAGAGAAAGCTTTTTTCGTCTTAGTCTTACTTTTTGACTTCTTTCACTGATATCAACACTGGAATTGTTCAAAACACTAAAATATACTGCTTCTCAGTACTTCTAAGCTGTTTCAAAGATTATGAAGCAGAACTTTCATGAATTGCAGAAAATTTCACAGTGGTGCATTTTTGACTTATTTCACTGAGAGAAAGCTTTTTTCGTCTTAGTCTTACTTTTTGACTTCTTTCACTGAGATCAACACTGGAATTGTTCAAAACACTAAAATATACTGCTTCTCAGTACTTCTAAGCTGTTTCAAAGATTATGAAGCTGAACTTTCATGAATTTTCACAAAATTACACAGTGGTGCATTTTTGACTTATTTCACTGAGAGAAAGCTTTTTTCGTCTTAGTCTTACTTTTTGACTTCTTTCACTGAGATCAACACTGGAATTGTTCAAAACACTAAAATATACTGCTTCTCAGTACTTCTAAGCTGTTTCAAAGATTATGAAGCTGAACTTTCATGAATTTTCACAAAATTACACAGTGGTGCATTTTTGACTTATTTCACTGAGAGAAAGCTTTTTTCGTCTTAGTCTTACTTTTTGACTTCTTTCACTGAGATCAACACTGGAATTGTTCAAAACACTAAAATATACTGCTTCTCAGTACTTCTAAGCTGTTTCAAAGATTATGAAGCTGAACTTTCATAAATTTGCAGAAAATTACACAGTGGTGCATTTTTGACTTATTTCACTGAGAGAAAGCTTTTTTCGTCTTAGTCTTATTTTTGACTTCTTTCACTGAGATCAACACTGGAATTGTTCAAAACACTAAAATATACTGCTTCTCAGTACTTCTAAGCTGTTTCAAAGATTATGAAGCTGAACTTTCATGAATTTGCAGAAAATTACACAGTGGTGCATTTTTGACTTATTTCACTGAGAGAAAGCTTTTTTCGTCTTAGTCTTATTTTTGACTTCTTTCACTGAGATCAACATTGGAATTGTTCAAAACACTAAAATATACTGCTTCTCAGTACTTCTAAGCTGTTTCAAAGATTATGAAGCTGAACTTTCATAAATTTGCAGAAAATTACACTGTGGTGCATTTTTGACTTATTTCACTGAGAGAAAGCTTTTTTCGTCTTAGTCTTATTTTTGACTTCTTTCACTGAGATCAACATTGGAATTGTTCAAAACACTAAAATATACTGCTTCTCAGTACTTCTAAGCTGTTTCAAAGATTATGAAGCTGAACTTTCATGAATTTGCAGAAAATTACACTGTGGTGCATTTTTGACTTATTTCACTGAGAGAAAGCTTTTTTCGTCTTACTCTTATTTTTGACTTCTTTCACTGAGATCAACACTGGAATTGTTCAAAACACTAAAATATACTGCTTCTCAGTACTTCTAAGCTGTTTCAAAGATTATGAAGCTGAACTTTCATGAATTTGCACAAAATTACACAGTGGTGCATTTTTGACTTATTTCACTGAGAGAAAGCTTTTTTCGTCTTAGTCTTACTTTTGACTTCTATCACTGAGATCAACACTGGAATTGTTCAAAACACTAAAATATACTGCTTCTCAGTACTTCTAAGCTGTTTCAAAGATTATGAAGCTGAACTTTCATGAATTTGCAGAAAATTACACAGTGGTGCATTTTTGACTTATTTCACTGAGAGAAAGCTTTTTTCGTCTTAGTCTTTTTTGACTTCTTCACTGAGATCAACACTGGAATTGTTCAAAACACTAAAATATACTGCTTCTCAGTACTTCTAAGCTGTTTCAAAGATTATGAAGCTGAACTTTCATGAATTTGCAGAAAATTTCACAGTGGTGCATTTTGACTTATTTCACTGAGAGAAAGCTTTTTTCGTCTTACTCTTATTTTTGACTTCTTTCACTGAGATCAACACTGGAATTGTTCAAAACACTAAAATATACTGCTTCTCAGTACTTCTAAGCTGTTTCAAAGATTATGAAGCTGAACTTTCATGAATTTGCACAAAATTACACAGTGGTGCATTTTTGACTTATTTCACTGAGAGAAAGCTTTTTTCGTCTTAGTCTTACTTTTTGACTTCTTTCACTGAGATCAACACTGGAATTGTTCAAAACACTAAAATATACTGCTTCTCAGTACTTCTAAGCTGTTTCAAAGATTATGAAGCTGAACTTTCATGAATTTGCAGAAAATTACACAGTGGTGCATTTTGACTTATTTCACTGAGAGAAAGCTTTTTTCGTCTTAGTCTTATTTTTGACTTCTTTCACTGAGATCAACACTGGAATTGTTCAAAACACTAAAATATACTGCTTCTCAGTACTTCTAAGCTGTTTCAAAGATTATGAAGCTGAACTTTCATGAATTTGCAGAAAATTTCACAGTGGTGCATTTTTGACTTATTTCACTGAGAGAAAGCTTTTTTCATCTTAGTCTTATTTTTTACTTCTTTCACTGAGATCAACACTGGAATTGTTCAAAACACTAAAATATACTGCTTCTCAGTACTTCTAAGCTGTTTCAAAGATTATGAAGCTGAACTTTCATGAATTTGCACAAAATTACACAGTGGTGCATTTTTGACTTATTTCACTGAGAGAAAGCTTTTTTCGTCTTAGTTTACTTTTTGACTTCTTTCACTGAGATCAACACTGGAATTGTTCAAAACACTAAAATATACTGCTTCTCAGTACTTCTAAGCTGTTTCAAAGATTATGAAGCTGAACTTTCATGAATTTGCAGAAAATTTCACAGTGGTGCATTTTTTACTTATTTCACTGAGAGAAAGCTTTTTTCGTCTTAGTCTTATTTTTGACTTCTTTCACTGAGATCAACACTGGAATTGTTCAAAACACTAAAATATACTGCTTCTCAGTACTTCTAAGCTGTTTCAAAGATTATGAAGCTGAACTTTCATGAATTTGCAGAAAATTTCACAGTGGTGCATTTTTGACTTATTTCACTGAGAGAAAGCTTTTTTCGTCTTACTCTTATTTTTGACTTCTTTCACTGAGATCAACACTGGAATTGTTCAAAACACTAAAATATACTGCTTCTCAGTACTTCTAAGCTGTTTCAAAGATTATGAAGCTGAACTTTCATGAATTTGCAGAAAATTACACAGTGGTGCATTTTTGACTTATTTCACTGAGAGAAAGCTTTTTTCGTCTTAGTCTTATTTTTGACTTCTTTCACTGAGATCAACATTGGAATTGTTCAAAACACTAAAATATACTGCTTCTCAGTACTTCTAAGCTGTTTCAAAGATTATGAAGCTGAACTTTCATAAATTTGCAGAAAATTACACTGTGGTGCATTTTTGACTTATTTCACTGAGAGAAAGCTTTTTTCGTCTTAGTCTTATTTTTGACTTCTTTCACTGAGATCAACACTGGAATTGTTCAAAACACTAAAATATACTGCTTCTCAGTACTTCTAAGCTGTTTCAAAGATTATGAAGCTGAACTTTCATGAATTTGCACAAAATTACACAGTGGTGCATTTTTGACTTATTTCACTGAGAGAAAGCTTTTTTCGTCTTAGTCTTATTTTTGACTTCTTTCACTGAGATCAACATTGGAATTGTTCAAAACACTAAAATATACTGCTTCTCAGTACTTCTAAGCTGTTTCAAAGATTATGAAGTTGAACTTTCATGAATTTGCAGAAAATTACACTGTGGTGCATTTTTGACTTATTTCACTGAGAGAAAGCTTTTTTCGTCTTACTCTTATTTTTGACTTCTTTCACTGAGATCAACACTGGAATTGTTCAAAACACTAAAATATACTGCTTCTCAGTACTTCTAAGCTGTTTCAAAGATTATGAAGCTGAACTTTCATGAATTTGCACAAAATTACACAGTGGTGCATTTTTGACTTATTTCACTGAGAGAAAGCTTTTTTCGTCTTAGTCTTACTTTTTGACTTCTATCACTGAGATCAACACTGGAATTGTTCAAAACACTAAAATATACTGCTTCTCAGTACTTCTAAGCTGTTTCAAAGATTATGAAGCTGAACTTTCATGAATTTGCAGAAAATTACACAGTGGTGCATTTTTGACTTATTTCACTGAGAGAAAGCTTTTTCGTCTTAGTCTTATTTTTTGACTTCTTTCACTGAGATCAACACTGGAATTGTTCAAAACACTAAAATATACTGCTTCTCAGTACTTCTAAGCTGTTTCAAAGATTATGAAGCTGAACTTTCATGAATTTGCACAAAATTACACAGTGGTGCATTTTTGACTTATTTCACTGAGAGAAAGCTTTTTTCGTCTTAGTCTTACTTTTTGACTTCTTTCACTGAGATCAACACTGGAATTGTTCAAAACACTAAAATATACTGCTTCTCAGTACTTCTAAGCTGTTTCAAAGATTATGAAGCTGAACTTTCATGAATTTGCAGAAAATTACACAGTGGTGCATTTTTGACTTATTTCACTGAGAGAAAGCTTTTTTCGTCTTAGTCTTATTTTGACTTCTTTCACTGAGATCAACACTGGAATTGTTCAAAACACTAAAATATACTGCTTCTCAGTACTTCTAAGCTGTTTCAAAGATTATGAAGCTGAACTTTCATGAATTTGCAGAAAATTTCACAGTGGTGCATTTTTGACTTATTTCACTGAGAGAAAGCTTTTTTCATCTTAGTCTTATTTTTTACTTCTTTCACTGAGATCAACACTGGAATTGTTCAAAACACTAAAATATACTGCTTCTCAGTACTTCTAAGCTGTTTCAAAGATTATGAAGCTGAACTTTCATGAATTTGCACAAAATTACACAGTGGTGCATTTTTGACTTATTTCACTGAGAGAAAGCTTTTTTCGTCTTAGTCTTACTTTTTGACTTCTTTCACTGAGATCAACACTGGAATTGTTCAAAACACTAAAATATACTGCTTCTCAGTACTTCTAAGCTGTTTCAAAGATTATGAAGCTGAACTTTCATGAATTTGCAGAAAATTTCACAGTGGTGCATTTTTACTTATTTCACTGAGAGAAAGCTTTTTTCGTCTTAGTCTTATTTTTGACTTCTTTCACTGAGATCAACACTGGAATTGTTCAAAACACTAAAATATACTGCTTCTCAGTACTTCTAAGCTGTTTCAAAGATTATGAAGCTGAACTTTCATGAATTTGCAGAAAACTACACAGTGGTGCATTTTTGACTTATTTCACTGAGAGAAAGCTTTTTTCGTCTTAGTCTTATTTTTGACTTCTTTCACTGAGATCAACATTGGAATTGTTCAAAACACTAAAATATACTGCTTCTCAGTACTTCTAAGCTGTTTCAAAGATTATGAAGCTGAACTTTCATGAATTTGCAGAAAATTACACTGTGGTGCATTTTTGACTTATTTCACTGAGAGAAAGCTTTTTTCGTCTTACTCTTATTTTTGACTTCTTTCACTGAGATCAACACTGGAATTGTTCAAAACACTAAAATATACTGCTTCTCAGTACTTCTAAGCTGTTTCAAAGATTATGAAGCTGAACTTTCATGAATTTGCACAAAATTACACAGTGGTGCATTTTTGACTTATTTCACTGAGAGAAAGCTTTTTTCGTCTTAGTCTTACTTTTTGACTTCTTTCACTGAGATCAACACTGGAATTGTTCAAAACACTAAAATATACTGCTTCTCAGTACTTCTAAGCTGTTTCAAAGATTATGAAGCTGAACTTTCATGAATTTGCAGAAAATTAAACAGTGGTGCATTTTTGACTTATTTCACTGAGAGAAAGCTTTTTTCGTCTTAGTCTTATTTTTTGACTTCTTTCACTGAGATCAACACTGGAATTGTTCAAAACACTAAAATATACTGCTTCTCAGTACTTCTAAGCTGTTTCAAAGATTATGAAGCTGAACTTTCATGAATTTGCAGAAAATTTCACAGTGGTGCATTTTTGACTTATTTCACTGAGAGAAAGCTTTTTTCGTCTTACTCTTATTTTTGACTTCTTTCACTGAGATCAACACTGGAATTGTTCAAAACACTAAAATATACTGCTTCTCAGTACTTCTAAGCTGTTTCAAAGATTATGAAGCTGAACTTTCATGAATTTGCACAAAATTACACAGTGGTGCATTTTTGACTTATTTCACTGAGAGAAAGCTTTTTTCGTCTTAGTCTTACTTTTTGACTTCTTTCACTGAGATCAACACTGGAATTGTTCAAAACACTAAAATATACTGCTTCTCAGTACTTCTAAGCTGTTTCAAAGATTATGAAGCTGAACTTTCATGAATTTGCAGAAAATTACACAGTGGTGCATTTTTGACTTATTTCACTGAGAGAAAGCTTTTTTCGTCTTAGTCTTATTTTTGACTTCTTTCACTGAGATCAACACTGGAATTGTTCAAAACACTAAAATATACTGCTTCTCAGTACTTCTAAGCTGTTTCAAAGATTATGAAGCTGAACTTTCATGAATTTGCAGAAAATTTCACAGTGGTGCATTTTTGACTTATTTCACTGAGAGAAAGCTTTTTCGTCTTAGTCTTACTTTTTGACTTCTTTCACTGAGATCAACACTGGAATTGTTCAAAACACTAAAATATACTGCTTCTCAGTACTTCTAAGCTGTTTCAAAGATTATGAAGCTGAACTTTCATGAATTTGCAGAAAATTTCACAGTGGTGCATTTTTGACTTATTTCACTGAGAGAAAGCTTTTTTCGTCTTACTCTTATTTTTGACTTCTTTCACTGAGATCAACACTGGAATTGTTCAAAACACTAAAATATACTGCTTCTCAGTACTTCTAAGCTGTTTCAAAGATTATGAAGCTGAACTTTCATGAATTTGCACAAAATTACACAGTGGTGCATTTTTGACTTATTTCACTGAGAGAAAGCTTTTTTCGTCTTAGTCTTACTTTTTGACTTCTTTCACTGAGATCAACACTGGAATTGTTCAAAACACTAAAATATACTGCTTCTCAGTACTTCTAAGCTGTTTCAAAGATTATGAAGCTGAACTTTCATGAATTTGCAGAAAATTACACAGTGGTGCATTTTTGACTTATTTCACTGAGAGAAAGCTTTTTTCGTCTTAGTCTTATTTTGACTTCTTTCACTGAGATCAACACTGGAATTGTTCAAAACACTAAAATATACTGCTTCTCAGTACTTCTAAGCTGTTTCAAAGATTATGAAGCTGAACTTTCATGAATTTGCAGAAAATTTCACAGTGGTGCATTTTTGACTTATTTCACTGAGAGAAAGCTTTTTTCGTCTTACTCTTATTTTTGACTTCTTTCACTGAGATCAACACTGGAATTGTTCAAAACACTAAAATATACTGCTTCTCAGTACTTCTAAGCTGTTTCAAAGATTATGAAGCTGAACTTTCATGAATTTGCAGAAAATTACACAGTGGTGCATTTTTGACTTATTTCACTGAGAGAAAGCTTTTTTCGTCTTAGTCTTATTTTTGACTTCTTTCACTGAGATCAACATTGGAATTGTTCAAAACACTAAAATATACTGCTTCTCAGTACTTCTAAGCTGTTTCAAAGATTATGAAGCTGAACTTTCATAAATTTGCAGAAAATTACACTGTGGTGCATTTTTGACTTATTTCACTGAGAGAAAGCTTTTTTCGTCTTAGTCTTATTTTTGACTTCTTTCACTGAGATCAACACTGGAATTGTTCAAAACACTAAAATATACTGCTTCTCAGTACTTCTAAGCTGTTTCAAAGATTATGAAGCTGAACTTTCATGAATTTGCACAAAATTACACAGTGGTGCATTTTTGACTTATTTCACTGAGAGAAAGCTTTTTCGTCTTAGTCTTATTTTTGACTTCTTTCACTGAGATCAACATTGGAATTGTTCAAAACACTAAAATATACTGCTTCTCAGTACTTCTAAGCTGTTTCAAAGATTATGAAGCTGAACTTTCATGAATTTGCAGAAAATTACACTGTGGTGCATTTTTGACTTATTTCACTGAGAGAAAGCTTTTTTCGTCTTACTCTTATTTTTGACTTCTTTCACTGAGATCAACACTGGAATTGTTCAAAACACTAAAATATACTGCTTCTCAGTACTTCTAAGCTGTTTCAAAGATTATGAAGCTGAACTTTCATGAATTTGCACAAAATTACACAGTGGTGCATTTTTGACTTATTTCACTGAGAGAAAGCTTTTTTCGTCTTAGTCTTACTTTTGACTTCTATCACTGAGATCAACACTGGAATTGTTCAAAACACTAAAATATACTGCTTCTCAGTACTTCTAAGCTGTTTCAAAGATTATGAAGCTGAACTTTCATGAATTTGCAGAAAATTACACAGTGGTGCATTTTGACTTATTTCACTGAGAGAAAGCTTTTTTCGTCTTAGTCTTATTTTTTGACTTCTTTCACTGAGATCAACACTGGAATTGTTCAAAACACTAAAATATACTGCTTCTCAGTACTTCTAAGCTGTTTCAAAGATTATGAAGCTGAACTTTCATGAATTTGCAGAAAATTTCACAGTGGTGCATTTTTGACTTATTTCACTGAGAGAAAGCTTTTTTCGTCTTACTCTTATTTTTGACTTCTTTCACTGAGATCAACACTGGAATTGTTCAAAACACTAAAATATACTGCTTCTCAGTACTTCTAAGCTGTTTCAAAGATTATGAAGCTGAACTTTCATGAATTTGCACAAAATTACACAGTGGTGCATTTTTGACTTATTTCACTGAGAGAAAGCCTTTTTCGTCTTAGTCTTACTTTTTGACTTCTTTCACTGAGATCAACACTGGAATTGTTCAAAACACTAAAATATACTGCTTCTCAGTACTTCTAAGCTGTTTCAAAGATTATGAAGCTGAACTTTCATGAATTTGCAGAAAATTACACAGTGGTGCATTTTTGACTTATTTCACTGAGAGAAAGCTTTTTTCGTCTTAGTCTTATTTTTGACTTCTTTCACTGAGATCAACACTGGAATTGTTCAAAACACTAAAATATACTGCTTCTCAGTACTTCTAAGCTGTTTCAAAGATTATGAAGCTGAACTTTCATGAATTTGCAGAAAATTTCACAGTGGTGCATTTTTGACTTATTTCACTGAGAGAAAGCTTTTTTCATCTTAGTCTTATTTTTTACTTCTTTCACTGAGATCAACACTGGAATTGTTCAAAACACTAAAATATACTGCTTCTCAGTACTTCTAAGCTGTTTCAAAGATTATGAAGCTGAACTTTCATGAATTTGCACAAAATTACACAGTGGTGCATTTTTGACTTATTTCACTGAGAGAAAGCTTTTTTCGTCTTAGTCTTACTTTTTGACTTCTTTCACTGAGATCAACACTGGAATTGTTCAAAACACTAAAATATACTGCTTCTCAGTACTTCTAAGCTGTTTCAAAGATTATGAAGCTGAACTTTCATGAATTTGCAGAAAATTTCACAGTGGTGCATTTTTTACTTATTTCACTGAGAGAAAGCTTTTTTCGTCTTAGTCTTATTTTTGACTTCTTTCACTGAGATCAACACTGGAATTGTTCAAAACACTAAAATATACTGCTTCTCAGTACTTCTAAGCTGTTTCAAAGATTATGAAGCTGAACTTTCATGAATTTGCAGAAAACTACACAGTGGTGCATTTTTGACTTATTTCACTGAGAGAAAGCTTTTTTCGTCTTAGTCTTATTTTTGACTTCTTTCACTGAGATCAACATTGGAATTGTTCAAAACACTAAAATATACTGCTTCTCAGTACTTCTAAGCTGTTTCAAAGATTATGAAGCTGAACTTTCATGAATTTGCAGAAAATTACACTGTGGTGCATTTTTGACTTATTTCACTGAGAGAAAGCTTTTTTCGTCTTACTCTTATTTTTGACTTCTTTCACTGAGATCAACACTGGAATTGTTCAAAACACTAAAATATACTGCTTCTCAGTACTTCTAAGCTGTTTCAAAGATTATGAAGCTGAACTTTCATGAATTTGCACAAAATTACACAGTGGTGCATTTTTGACTTATTTCACTGAGAGAAAGCTTTTTTCGTCTTAGTCTTACTTTTTGACTTCTTTCACTGAGATCAACACTGGAATTGTTCAAAACACTAAAATATACTGCTTCTCAGTACTTCTAAGCTGTTTCAAAGATTATGAAGCTGAACTTTCATGAATTTGCAGAAAATTACACAGTGGTGCATTTTTGACTTATTTCACTGAGAGAAAGCTTTTTTCGTCTTAGTCTTATTTTTTGACTTCTTTCACTGAGATCAACACTGGAATTGTTCAAAACACTAAAATATACTGCTTCTCAGTACTTCTAAGCTGTTTCAAAGATTATGAAGCTGAACTTTCATGAATTTGCAGAAAATTTCACAGTGGTGCATTTTTGACTTATTTCACTGAGAGAAAGCTTTTTTCGTCTTACTCTTATTTTTGACTTCTTTCACTGAGATCAACACTGGAATTGTTCAAAACACTAAAATATACTGCTTCTCAGTACTTCTAAGCTGTTTCAAAGATTATGAAGCTGAACTTTCATGAATTTGCACAAAATTACACAGTGGTGCATTTTTGACTTATTTCACTGAGAGAAAGCTTTTTTCGTCTTAGTCTTACTTTTTGACTTCTTTCACTGAGATCAACACTGGAATTGTTCAAAACACTAAAATATACTGCTTCTCAGTACTTCTAAGCTGTTTCAAAGATTATGAAGCTGAACTTTCATGAATTTGCAGAAAATTACACAGTGGTGCATTTTTGACTTATTTCACTGAGAGAAAGCTTTTTTCGTCTTAGTCTTATTTTTTGACTTCTTTCACTGAGATCAACACTGGAATTGTTCAAAACACTAAAATATACTGCTTCTCAGTACTTCTAAGCTGTTTCAAAGATTATGAAGCTGAACTTTCATGAATTTGCAGAAAATTTCACAGTGGTGCATTTTTGACTTATTTCACTGAGAGAAAGCTTTTTTCGTCTTAGTCTTACTTTTGACTTCTTTCACTGAGATCAACACTGGAATTGTTCAAAACACTAAAATATACTGCTTCTCAGTACTTCTAAGCTGTTTCAAAGATTATGAAGCTGAACTTTCATGAATTTGCAGAAAATTTCACAGTGGTGCATTTTTGACTTATTTCACTGAGAGAAAGCTTTTTTCGTCTTACTCTTATTTTTGACTTCTTTCACTGAGATCAACACTGGAATTGTTCAAAACACTAAAATATACTGCTTCTCAGTACTTCTAAGCTGTTTCAAAGATTATGAAGCTGAACTTTCATGAATTTGCACAAAATTACACAGTGGTGCATTTTTGACTTATTTCACTGAGAGAAAGCTTTTTTCGTCTTAGTCTTACTTTTTGACTTCTTTCACTGAGATCAACACTGGAATTGTTCAAAACACTAAAATATACTGCTTCTCAGTACTTCTAAGCTGTTTCAAAGATTATGAAGCTGAACTTTCATGAATTTGCAGAAATTACACAGTGGTGCATTTTTGACTTATTTCACTGAGAGAAAGCTTTTTTCGTCTTAGTCTTATTTTTGACTTCTTTCACTGAGATCAACACTGGAATTGTTCAAAACACTAAAATATACTGCTTCTCAGTACTTCTAAGCTGTTTCAAAGATTATGAAGCTGAACTTTCATGAATTTGCAGAAAATTTCACAGTGGTGCATTTTTGACTTATTTCACTGAGAGAAAGCTTTTTTCGTCTTACTCTTATTTTTGACTTCTTTCACTGAGATCAACACTGGAATTGTTCAAAACACTAAAATATACTGCTTCTCAGTACTTCTAAGCTGTTTCAAAGATTATGAAGCTGAACTTTCATGAATTTGCAGAAAATTACACAGTGGTGCATTTTTGACTTATTTCACTGAGAGAAAGCTTTTTTCGTCTTAGTCTTACTTTTTGACTTCTTTCACTGAGATCAACACTGGAATTGTTCAAAACACTAAAATATACTGCTTCTCAGTACTTCTAAGCTGTTTCAAAGATTATGAAGCTGAACTTTCATGAATTTGCAGAAAATTACACAGTGGTGCATTTTTGACTTATTTCACTGAGAGAAAGCTTTTTTCGTCTTAGTCTTATTTTTTGACTTCTTTCACTGAGATCAACACTGGAATTGTTCAAAACACTAAAATATACTGCTTCTCAGTACTTCTAAGCTGTTTCAAAGATTATGAAGCTGAACTTTCATGAATTTGCAGAAAATTTCACAGTGGTGCATTTTTGACTTATTTCACTGAGAGAAAGCTTTTTTCGTCTTAGTCTTACTTTTTGACTTCTTTCACTGAGATCAACACTGGAATTGTTCAAAACACTAAAATATACTGCTTCTCAGTACTTCTAAGCTGTTTCAAAGATTATGAAGCTGAACTTTCATGAATTTGCAGAAAATTTCACAGTGGTGCATTTTTGACTTATTTCACTGAGAGAAAGCTTTTTTCGTCTTACTCTTATTTTTGACTTCTTTCACTGAGATCAACACTGGAATTGTTCAAAACACTAAAATATACTGCTTCTCAGTACTTCTAAGCTGTTTCAAAGATTATGAAGCTGAACTTTCATGAATTTGCACAAAATTACACAGTGGTGCATTTTTGACTTATTTCACTGAGAGAAAGCTTTTTTCGTCTTAGTCTTACTTTTTGACTTCTTTCACTGAGATCAACACTGGAATTGTTCAAAACACTAAAATATACTGCTTCTCAGTACTTCTAAGCTGTTTCAAAGATTATGAAGCTGAACTTTCATGAATTTGCAGAAAATTACACAGTGGTGCATTTTTGACTTATTTCACTGAGAGAAAGCTTTTTTCGTCTTAGTCTTATTTTTGACTTCTTTCACTGAGATCAACACTGGAATTGTTCAAAACACTAAAATATACTGCTTCTCAGTACTTCTAAGCTGTTTCAAAGATTATGAAGCTGAACTTTCATGAATTGCAGAAAATTTCACAGTGGTGCATTTTTGACTTATTTCACTGAGAGAAAGCTTTTTTCATCTTAGTCTTATTTTTTACTTCTTTCACTGAGATCAACACTGGAATTGTTCAAAACACTAAAATATACTGCTTCTCAGTACTTCTAAGCTGTTTCAAAGATTATGAAGCTGAACTTTCATGAATTTGCACAAAATTACACAGTGGTGCATTTTTGACTTATTTCACTGAGAGAAAGCTTTTTTCGTCTTAGTCTTACTTTTTGACTTCTTTCACTGAGATCAACACTGGAATTGTTCAAAACACTAAAATATACTGCTTCTCAGTACTTCTAAGCTGTTTCAAAGATTATGAAGCTGAACTTTCATGAATTTGCAGAAAATTTCACAGTGGTGCATTTTTGACTTATTTCACTGAGAGAAAGCTTTTTTCGTCTTAGTCTTATTTTTGACTTCTTTCACTGAGATCAACACTGGAATTGTTCAAAACACTAAAATATACTGCTTCTCAGTACTTCTAAGCTGTTTCAAAGATTATGAAGCTGAACTTTCATGAATTTGCAGAAAATTACACAGTGGTGCATTTTTGACTTATTTCACTGAGAGAAAGCTTTTTTCGTCTTAGTCTTATTTTGACTTCTTTCACTGAGATCAACATTGGAATTGTTCAAAACACTAAAATATACTGCTTCTCAGTACTTCTAAGCTGTTTCAAAGATTATGAAGCTGAACTTTCATGAATTTGCAGAAAAATTACACTGTGGTGCATTTTTGACTTATTTCACTGAGAGAAAGCTTTTTTCGTCTTACTCTTATTTTTGACTTCTTTCACTGAGATCAACACTGGAATTGTTCAAAACACTAAAATATACTGCTTCTCAGTACTTCTAAGCTGTTTCAAAGATTATGAAGCTGAACTTTCATGAATTTGCACAAAATTACACAGTGGTGCATTTTTGACTTATTTCACTGAGAGAAAGCTTTTTTCGTCTTAGTCTTACTTTTTGACTTCTTTCACTGAGATCAACACTGGAATTGTTCAAAACACTAAAATATACTGCTTCTCAGTACTTCTAAGCTGTTTCAAAGATTATGAAGCTGAACTTTCATGAATTTGCAGAAAATTACACAGTGGTGCATTTTTGACTTATTTCACTGAGAGAAAGCTTTTTTCGTCTTAGTCTTATTTTTTGACTTCTTTCACTGAGATCAACACTGGAATTGTTCAAAACACTAAAATATACTGCTTCTCAGTACTTCTAAGCTGTTTCAAAGATTATGAAGCTGAACTTTCATGAATTTGCAGAAAATTTCACAGTGGTGCATTTTTGACTTATTTCACTGAGAGAAAGCTTTTTTTCGTCTTACTCTTATTTTTGACTTCTTTCACTGAGATCAACACTGGAATTGTTCAAAACACTAAAATATACTGCTTCTCAGTACTTCTAAGCTGTTTCAAAGATTATGAAGCTGAACTTTCATGAATTTGCACAAAATTACACAGTGGTGCATTTTTGACTTATTTCACTGAGAGAAAGCTTTTTTCGTCTTAGTCTTACTTTTTGACTTCTTTCACTGAGATCAACACTGGAATTGTTCAAAACACTAAAATATACTGCTTCTCAGTACTTCTAAGCTGTTTCAAAGATTATGAAGCTGAACTTTCATGAATTTGCAGAAAATTACACAGTGGTGCATTTTTGACTTATTTCACTGAGAGAAAGCTTTTTTCGTCTTAGTCTTATTTTTTTTGACTTCTTTCACTGAGATCAACACTGGAATTGTTCAAAACACTAAAATATACTGCTTCTCAGTACTTCTAAGCTGTTTCAAAGATTATGAAGCTGAACTTTCATGAATTTGCAGAAAATTTCACAGTGGTGCATTTTTGACTTATTTCACTGAGAGAAAGCTTTTTTCGTCTTAGTCTTACTTTTTGACTTCTTTCACTGAGATCAACACTGGAATTGTTCAAAACACTAAAATATACTGCTTCTCAGTACTTCTAAGCTGTTTCAAAGATTATGAAGCTGAACTTTCATGAATTTGCAGAAAATTTCACAGTGGTGCATTTTTGACTTATTTCACTGAGAGAAAGCTTTTTTCGTCTTAGTCTTATTTTTGACTTCTTTCACTGAGATCAACACTGGAATTGTTCAAAACACTAAAATATACTGCTTCTCAGTACTTCTAAGCTGTTTCAAAGATTATGAAGCTGAACTTTCATGAATTTGCAGAAAATTTCACAGTGGTGCATTTTTGACTTATTTCACTGAGAGAAAGCTTTTTTCGTCTTAGTCTTATTTTTGACTTCTTTCACTGAGATCAACACTGGAATTGTTCAAAACACTAAAATATACTGCTTCTCAGTACTTCTAAGCTGTTTCAAAGATTATGAAGCTGAACTTTCATGAATTTGCAGAAAATTTCACAGTGGTGCATTTTTGACTTATTTCACTGAGAGAAAGCTTTTTTCGTCTTAGTCTTATTTTTTACTTCTTTCACTGAGATCAACACTGGAATTGTTCAAAACACTAAAATATACTGCTTCTCAGTACTTCTAAGCTGTTTCAAAGATTATGAAGCTGAACTTTCATGAATTTGCAGAAAATTTCACAGTGGTGCATTTTTGACTTATTTCACTGAGAGAAAGCTTTTTTCATCTTAGTCTTACTTTTTGACTTCTTTCACTGAGATCAACACTGGAATTGTTCAAAACACTAAAATATACTGCTTCTCAGTACTTCTTAGTTGTTTCAAAGATTATGAAGCTGAACTTTCATGAATTTGCACAAAATTACACAGTGGTGCATTTTTGACTTATTTCACTGAGAGAAAGCTTTTTTCGTCTTAGTCTTATTTTTGACTTCTTTCACTGAGATCAACACTGGAATTGTTCAAAACACTAAAATATACTGCTTCTCAGTACTTCTAAGCTGTTTCAAAGATTATGAAGCTGAACTTTCATAAATTTGCACAAAATTACACAGTGGTGCATTGTTACGCCCCTATTGGTCTAGGGGTTCAGGGCGGTAACATAAAAAAATGTCCAGAGAATAGGAGGGATAAATAAAAAGGTGATTTATTACAAAAAGAAACAAAGTTCTCACAAAACCAAGACGCAATACCACTTAATCCAATTAAAACAAAAGAAAGGGCTGACAGCATTAAAAAAAAAAGGTAAGTGCGAAGTAAATCACAAAGTGCCCAAACAAGTCAGTCCATAGCAATTCAAATAAACCAAAAGGAAAATGAAAAAAAGAACAAACACACAAAAGGAGCAGCAAGCCTCCTAAATACAAGTGTCTGGCTTGTGTTATCAACCAAATCAAAGTCAACCTGCTCTAGCAGAACAAACAACCAAAATATTCACAAAATTGTCAAAGACAATCACAAATCAAAGGTGGGGAACAGCAGAGCAAAACCTACTCCTACAAGCTGTCCCCCTGAGGAAATGATTTCAGGAGCCTTTTATAGAACCAGGTGAGTCTCATTAACATCTGGTGGCTTGCAGTTCCCTTCTGGTCCAATGGGTGTAGTTCCTGCAGCTTCCAGGTAGCCAATCAGGAGATGAGCCATCACAGCTGAACCTACATAACAAAACCCTACACACAGCCAAGAGGCCAGGGGCTGTAACATCCCCCCCCTTAAATTACAAAATCAAATTTTGTAACTACAAAACAAATCCATACTTACATTCTGGACAGGCCATCTGCGAGAACATTGTCTGTTCCTTTCTTATGTTGAATGTTCAGGTTGAATTCTTGTAAAAGCAATGCCCACCGCATAAGGCGCTGATTGTGGTTGTACATACGTGAAAGAAATACTAGCGGATTATGGTCAGTGAACACATCGATCGGCAAACTACTGGAACCAAGGTAAACATGGAAGTGCTGAAGAGCCAACAACAGAGCCAAGGTTTCTTTTTCAATGGTGGAGTAGTTCAGTTGATGTTTGTTAAATTTGCGGGAGAAATAACAAATAGGATGATCTAAACCCTGCAAATCTTCCTGAATTAGCACTGCCCCAGCCCCAACAGCACTAGCATCCACCTCTAACTTGAAAGGTCGGGTCAGATCAGGTGCAGCTAATACTGGTGTGTGGCAAAGGAGAAACTTAGCACTTTCAAAAGCAGTTTGGCATTCATCTGACCAAACAAAGTCAGTTTTTGGGCTAAGTAGATTGGTTAGTGGTTGAACTACTGAGGAGAAGTTTCTACAAAAGTTCCGGTAATAGCCAACCATGCCCAGAAATCTACGCAGCTCACGTCGTGTTTTGGGTGTGGGATAATCAGTAATTGCCACAATTTTAGCGTTGAGGGGACGGACTTGGCCTTGTCCCACCTCTCTGCCTAAGTATGTTACTGTGGCCTTGCCGAATTCACACTTTGCAAGGTTAAGGGTCAAGGAAGCTTGGGCCAAACTGTGAAATACTTGATATAGTGTTTGCAAATGTTCCTGCCAGGTTTTAGTATACACCACCAGATCATCTAAATAAGCACTGCAGTTGGAGATGCCGCGCAGTACTGTATTTATTAGCCTCTGAAAGGTAGCAGGAGCATTACACATACCAAATGCCATAACAGTGTATTGTAAAAAGTCATCTGGGGTCACAAAAGCTGAAATGGTGGAAGCCCTTTCAGTCAAAGGGACTTGCCAATAACCCTTGAGAAGGTCTAACTTTGTGACATATTTTGCGGCTCCAATATTGTCCACACAGTCCTCAATTCTGGGGAGAGGATAGGCATCAGGTACAGTGACAGAATTTACCTTACGAAAGTCAGTGATAAAACGTGGTGAACCATCTGACTTGGTTTCTAACAAACACGGTGAGCTGCAGGGACTCTGACTTGGCTTAGCTAAACCATGTTCCAGCAGGTATTCAGTTTCCTGTTTCATTAGAGAACGTTTTGTGGGATTAGCCCGATAAGGATGCTGTTTGATTGGTTTTGCATTCTGAACATCTATGTCATGTTCTAGGACTGTTGTAACTGTTGGTACATCATTGAATAAGCATGTGTACTTATCAATTAAAACCGTTATATCCTTTTGATGTTCAGGGGACAAGTGTTCAAGCTGGCTTTGCAGAGATTTTAGCATCTCTGAGTTTGTAAGGCGGGGACTAGAACAGATGGGATAATTCATTCTTAATCCGTCGGCATTGTTTAGCTCATCTACTTCTAGCTGCGTTGTGACCGCAACTGGAGCATACACCTCAGTAGGGTGTGGTGCAGGTCGAGAATGGTACAATTTAAGCATGTTTACATGGCAAACACGGGTTTTGCGCCGCCGATTAGGGGTGCCAATGATATAATCATTTTCCCCTACTTTGTCTAGGATGTCATAAGGGCCATCAAATTTGGCAGACAAGGCTGAGCCAAGAACAGGTAGGAGGACAACAACCTGATCTCCTACTTGAAAAACTCTTTTGACAGATGTTTTATCATGGTGATGTTTCATTTTTCTTTGAGAGTCAACTAGATGCTTCTGAGCTAGAGCATTAGCTTGAGACAGGCGCGCACGAAAGTCTTGCACATACTTAGTCACCCTCTTCTTAGTACCTTCTGCAGGAACTAAGAAAGTTTCTTTTAAAGCTCTTAAAGGGCCACGGGGTGTGTGTCCAAATACTAATTCCGCTGGACTGAACCCAAGGGATTCCTGAACAGCCTCTCTAGCAGCAAATAATACAAATGGAACCCCCTCATCCCAACTTTTGTCAGTTTCCAAGCAGTACTTGCGTAGCATTGATTTCAAGGTCTGATGCCAGCGTTCTAAAGCACCTTGGGACTCTGGGTGGTAAGCAGATGAAACAACATGCTTAATGTTTAAGCTTTTAGCCACCTGTTTGAACAGTTTTGATTGAAAGTTTGTTCCTTGATCTGTTTGTAGAGTTTTAGGTAAACCAAACACAGAAAAGAACTTTGTCAGAGCTTTAACCACAGATTTGGCTGTAATCTTATTCAATGGGATGGCTTCTGGGAATCGCGTTGCAGCACACATAATTGTGAGCAAATATTGATTTCCACTCTTTGTTCTGGGTAAAGGTCCCACACAGTCTACTATGACACGGTCAAATGGTTGGTCTTTCACTGGAATAGGGCATAATGGAGCGGATGGTATTACTTGATTTGGTTTACCAGTAATTTGGCACACATGACAACTACGACAGAATTTGGAAACATCATGTTTCATACCAGGCCAGAAAAAGTGCTTTAACAGAAGCTGGTATGTTTTGGTCACACCTAAGTGACCGGACCACTGACTTTCATGAGCCAGGGATAGAACTTTCTGTCTATATGTGGTGGGCATAACAATCTGTTTAACTTTACTCCAGTCCGAACCTTCTGCACCTGATGGAGACCATTGACGCATTAAGACACCCTGTTCCACCATATATGCTTGTTTCTCTTTATTGGCTTGCTCAGCACTTACCACATTCTTGAAACATCTTTGTAACGTCTCATCAGCTTGTTGAGCAGATGACAAATGTTGTCTGGTCATTGGGATAGACGCTTTCTCCCAGAGTGGACTAGGCTCCTCCAGCACCATCGAATCTGGAAGTAACGGCATGTTGTTACTTGTGGTTTGTGTATCACCCTCACTGGAAAATGGAGACATCAAAACGGAGTCAGAAATGGAAATCTCAGGGTGCTTGCGTGCCTGGGCACGGGTGACCACACAGGCTGGGTACAGCCCAGGGTCTGAAGGGTCTGGGGTTGTCTGACCTAAGGGATTATCTAAAACCTCCAGACTGGGAAGTACTAAACCTCCAGCAATGTCATTCCCCATTAACATAGCCACCCCACCTATGGGTAAATCTGGGCAGACAGCCACTGGGTAAAATCCTGTGACCAGCTTTGATTTTATGTACACTCTATGGACTGGTCTAGGAGCGTAGCCCATCTCTATTCCCCTCAGAACAGTGTTGTAACCACAAGCACTCTCAGATGAGAAAGGTAAAACATTTGAGAGGATGATTGATTGGGCACCTCCAGTGTCTCTTAGGATATGCACCGGCTTTAAGTCAGAGGGATCAGCAGTCAGAGAGATCAGACCTTCAAAATGAACGGGGCAAAACATGGATCCAGTAGTTTGTCACCACAACCAGCGTTCTTATCACGGGGTCCTTTTTTTACAAAACCAACACCTTTAGTTTGTTGATGTAGCTGCGTTTTGCGTTTTAAAGCTAAACAATCAGCGATGACATGTCCAGGTTTATGACAGTAAAAACATTCACGGCTTTCTTTTGAAAGGGTGTTTTTGACCATCTGGGACTGTGGCACAGAGTTAGCATGTGACTTTTCATTACAGACAAAAGATGACTTATGGGTAAGCACATACTCGTCAGCAAGAACAGCAGCAGATGCTAAAGTGTTCATTTTCTGCTCATTCAAATACACCACCACCCGATCAGGAATGCACTTTTTAAAGTCTTCCAACAATATCAGCTCACGCAAGGTCTCATAATTATTGACCTTGGATGCAGCACACCATTTATCAAAGAGAATGCCTTTCTCTCTGGCAAACTCAACATGTGTTTGTCCAGCAATTTTCTTTTGCTGTCGAAACTTCTGTCGATAAGCCTCTGGAACCAATTCATAGGCTTGTAGGACAGCAGCTTTGACCTGATCATAATCTAAGCTATCTTGTAAAGGAAGGGCTGCTAACACTTCTTGAGCTTTTCCAGAAAATTTACATTGTAACAAAAGAGGCCAGGTTTCCCTAGGCCACTGCAAAGCACCAGCAATGCGTTCAAATGCTGCAAAGTATGAGTCAACTTCAGATTCTCTAAAAGCAGGTACTAAAGAAATATACTTACTGATGTCGAATGAAATAGCAGACATGGAGGTGGAACCTGGTGGGTCAGAGGCAGAGGGCACTCGAGTCTGGGCCTCCAGCTCAAGTTTGCGCAGCTTTATAACTTTGTCAGCCTCTATTTCCAGCCTTCTGATCTCAAGCTCCAGCTGAGCTTTTCTGTCCTGGGCTTTTTCCTCAGCCTCCATCTGGAGACGTGCCAGCCGCACCTTCAAACGAGCTCCATCTCGTCCTTCTGAACTCACAGAAGACAGTGGGTCATAGCGAGGGAGTGTACAAGGTGTCCTCCCCGGTCACTCACTGCTTCTGACACCACTGTAGGACCATCTTTGCGATCCTCCACAGACAAGGCCTCCTGGCTTGGCACTGCAGCAGCCTCAGGCAGATCAGGCTTTTTAATCACCCCAATTTCCACCAACTGGTCCACTATTAAAAGCTTTAGGTCACCTTTAAGGACCTGTTTTGGGACCTGCAGCTGAAAGTGATCCACAATTTGCAGCAGTTCACTCTTGCGGCAGCTATCAATAAGCTCAAGAGAGGGGTCAGCTAAAAAGTGCTCCAGACTGAATGAGGTTGACATGATGCTGAATACAGAACCCAAAATCTTCCTCTTAACTCTGGACAGGAGGATCCACCTAACAAGTAGGTGTATATCCCGGACGAGCCCCCACTTATGTTACGCCCCTATTGGTCTAGGGGTTCAGGGCGGTAACATAAAAAAATGTCCAGAGAATAGGAGGGATAAATAAAAAGGTGATTTATTACAAAAAGAAACAAAGTTCTCACAAAACCAAGACGCAATACCACTTAATCCAATTAAAACAAAAGAAAGGGCTGACAGCATTAAAAAAAAGGTAAGTGCGAAGTAAATCACAAAGTGCCCAAACAAGTCAGTCCATAGCAATTCAAATAAACCAAAAGGAAAATGAAAAAAAGAACAAACACACAAAAGGAGCAGCAAGCCTCCTAAATACAAGTGTCTGGCTTGTGTTATCAACCAAATCAAAGTCAACCTGCTCTAGCAGAACAAACAACCAAAATATTCACAAAATTGTCAAAGACAATCACAAATCAAAGGTGGGGAACAGCAGAGCAAAACCTACTCCTACAAGCTGTCCCCCTGAGGAAATGATTTCAGGAGCCTTTTATAGAACCAGGTGAGTCTCATTAACATCTGGTGGCTTGCAGTTCCCTTCTGGTCCAATGGGTGTAGTTCCTGCAGCTTCCAGGTAGCCAATCAGGAGATGAGCCATCACAGCTGAACCTACATAACAAAACCCTACACACAGCCAAGAGGCCAGGGGCTGTAACATGCATTTTTGACTTATTTCACTGAGAGAAAGCTTTTATCGTCTTAGTCTTATTTTTGACTTCTTTCACTGAGATCAACATTGGAATTGTTCAAAACACTAAAATATACTGCTTCTCAGTACTTCTAAGCTGTTTCAAAGATTATGAAGCTGAACTTTCATGAATTTGCACAAAATTACACAGTGGTGCATTTTTGACTTATTTCACTGAGAGAAAGCTTTTTTCGTCTTAGTCTTATTTTCGACTTCTTTCACTGAGATCAACACTGGAATTGTTCAAAACACTAAAATATACTGCTTCTCAGTACTTCTAAGCTGTTTCAAAGATTATGAAGCTGAACTTTCATGAATTTGCAGAAAATTACACAGTGGTGCATTTTTGACTTATTTCACTGAGAGAAAGCTTTTTTCGTCTTAGTCTTACTTTTTGACTTCTTTCACTGAGATCAACACTGGAATTGTTCAAAACACTAAAATATACTGCTTCTCAGTACTTCTAAGCTGTTTCAAAGATTATGAAGCTGAACTTTCATGAATTTGCAGAAAATTTCACAGTGGTGCATTTTTGACTTATTTCACTGAGAGAAAGCTTTTTTCGTCTTAGTCTTATTTTTGACTTCTTTCAATGAGATCAACATTGGAATTGTTCAAAACACTAAAATATACTGCTTCTCAGTACTTCTAAGCTGTTTCAAAGATTATGAAGCTGAACTTTCATAAATTTGCACAAAATTAAACAGTGGTGCATTTTTGACTTATTTCACTGAGAGAAAGCTTTTTTCGTCTTAGTCTTATTTTTGACTTCTTTCACTGAGATCAACATTGGAATTGTTCAAAACACTAAAATATACTGCTTCTCAGTACTTCTAAGCTGTTTCAAAGATTATGAAGCTGAACTTTCATAAATTTGCACAAAATTACACAGTGGTGCATTTTTGACTTATTTCACTGAGAGAAAGCTTTTTTCGTCTTAGTCTTACTTTTTGACTTCTTTCACTGAGATCAACACTGGAATTGTTCAAAACACTCAAATATACTGCTTCTCAGTACTTCTAAGCCGTTTCAAAGATTATGAAGCTGAACTTTCATGAATTTGCAGAAAATTACACAGTGGTGCATTTTTGACTTATTTCACTGAGAGAAAGCTTTTTTCGTCTTAGTCTTATTTTCGACTTCTTTCACTGAGATCAACACTGGAATTGTTCAAAACACTAAAATATACTGCTTCTCAGTACTTCTAAGTTGTTTCAAAGATTATGAAGCTGAACTTTCATGAATTTGCAGAAAATTACACTGTGGTGCATTTTTGACTTATTTCACTGAGAGAAAGCTTTTTTCGTCTTAGTCTTATTTTTGACTTCTTTCACTGAGATCAACACTGGAATTGTTCAAAACACTAAAATATACTGCTTCTCAGTACTTCTAAGCTGTTTCAAAGATTATGAAGCTGAACTTTCATAAATTTGCACAAAATTACACAGTGGTGCATTTTTGACTTATTTCACTGAGAGAAAGCTTTTTTCGTCTTAGTCTTATTTTTTACTTCTTTCACTGAGATCAACACTGGAATTGTTCAAAACACTAAAATATACTGCTTCTCAGTACTTCTAAGCTGTTTCAAAGATTATGAAGCTGAACTTTCATGAATTTGCAGAAAATTTCACAGTGGTGCATTTTTGACTTATTTCACTGAGAGAAAGCTTTTTCGTCTTAGTCTTATTTTTTACTTCTTTCACTGAGATCAACACTGGAATTGTTCAAAACACTAAAATATACTGCTTCTCAGTACTTCTAAGCTGTTTCAAAGATTATGAAGCTGAACTTTCATGAATTTGCAGAAAATTTCACAGTGGTGCAATTTTGACTTATTTCACTGAGAGAAAGCTTTTTTCGTCTTAGTCTTACTTTTTGACTTCTTTCACTGAAATCAACACTGGAATTGTTCAAAACACTCAAATACTGCTTCTCAGTACTTCTAAGCTGTTTCAAAGATTATGAAGCTGAACTTTCATGAATTTGCAGAAAATTACACAGTGGTGCATTTTTGACTTATTTCACTGAGAGAAAGCTTTTTTCGTCTTAGTCTTATTTTTGACTTCTTTCACTGAGATCAACACTGGAATTGTTCAAAACACTAAAATATACTGCTTCTCAGTACTTCTAAGCTGTTTCAAAGATTATGAAGCTGAACTTTCATAAATTTGCACAAAATTACACAGTGGTGCATTTTTGACTTATTTCACTGAGAGAAAGCTTTTTTCGTCTTAGTCTTATTTTTGACTTCTTTCACTGAGATCAACACTGGAATTGTTCAAAACACTAAAATATACTGCTTCTCAGTACTTCTAAGTTGTTTCAAAGATTATGAAGCTGAACTTTCATGAATTTTCAGAAAATTACACAGTGGTGCATTTTTGACTTATTTCACTGAGAGAAAGCTTTTTTCGTCTTAGTCTTATTTTTGACTTCTTTCACTGAGATCAACATTGGAATTGTTCAAAACACTAAAATATACTGCTTCTCAGTACTTCTAAGCTGTTTCAAAGATTATGAAGCTGAACTTTCATAAATTTGCACAAAATTAAACAGTGGTGCATTTTTGACTTATTTCACTGAGAGAAAGCTTTTTTCGTCTTAGTCTTATTTTTGACTTCTTTCACTGAGATCAACACTGGAATTGTTCAAAACACTCAAATATACTGCTTCTCAGTACTTCTAAGCTGTTTCAAAGATTATGAAGCTGAACTTTCATGAATTTGCAGAAAATTACACAGTGGTGCATTTTTGACTTATTTCACTGAGAGAAAGCTTTTTTCGTCTTAGTCTTATTTTCGACTTCTTTCACTGAGATCAACACTGGAATTGTTCAAAACACTAAAATATACTGCTTCTCAGTACTTCTAAGTTGTTTCAAAGATTATGAAGCTGAACTTTCATGAATTTTCAGAAAATTACACAGTGGTGCATTTTTGAATTATTTCACTGAGAGAAAGCTTTTTTCGTCTTAGTCTTATTTTTGACTTCTTTCACTGAGATCAACATTGGAATTGTTCAAAACACTAAAATATACTGCTTCTCAGTACTTCTAAGCTGTTTCAAAGATTATGAAGCTGAACTTTCATAAATTTGCACAAAATTACACAGTGGTGCATTTTTGACTTATTTCACTGAGAGAAAGCTTTTTTCGTCTTAGTCTTACTTTTTGACTTCTTTCACTGAGATCAACACTTGAATTGTTCAAAACACTCAAATATACTGCTTCTCAGTACTTCAAAGCTGTTTCAAAGATTATGAAGCTGAACTTTCATGAATTTGCAGAAAATTTCACAGTGGTGCATTTTTGACTTATTTCACTGAGAGAAAGCTTTTTTCGTCTTAGTCTTACTTTTTGACTTCTTTCACTGAGATCAACACTGGAATTGTTCAAAACACTAAAATATACTGCTTCTCAGTACTTCTAAGCTGTTTCAAAGATTATGAAGCTGAACTTTCATGAATTTTCAGAAAATTACACAGTGGTGCATTTTTGACTTATTTCACTGAGAGAAAGTTTTTTTCGTCTTAGTCTTATTTTTGACTTCTTTCACTGAGATCAACACTGGAATTGTTCAAAACACTAAAATATACTGCTTCTCAGTACTTCTAAGCTGTTTCAAAGATTATGAAGCTGAACTTTCATAAATTTGCAGAAAATTACACAGTGGTGCATTTTTGACTTATTTCACTGAGAGAAAGCTTTTTTCGTCTTAGTCTTATTTTTGACTTCTTTCACTGAGATCAACACTGGAATTGTTCAAAACACTAAAATATACTGCTTCTCAGTACTTCTAAGCTGTTTCAAAGATTATGAAGCTGATCTTTCATGAATTTGCAGAAAATTACAGTGGTGCATTTTTGACTTATTTCACTGAGAGAAAGCTTTTTCGTCTTAGTCTTATTTTTGACTTCTTTCACTGAGATCAACATTGGAATTGTTCAAAACACTAAAATATACTGCTTCTCAGTACTTCTAAGCTGTTTCAAAGATTATGAAGCTGAACTTTCATGAATTTGCAGAAAATTACACTGTGGTGCATTTTTGACTTATTTCACTGAGAGAAAGCTTTTCGTCTTAGTCTTATTTTTGACTTCTTTCACTGAGATCAACACTGGAATTGTTCAAAACACTAAAATATACTGCTTCTCAGTACTTCTAAGCTGTTTCAAAGATTATGAAGCTGAACTTTCATGAATTTGCAGAAAATTACACAGTGGTGCATTTTTGACTTATTTCACTGAGAGAAAGCTTTTTTCGTCTTAGTCTTATTTTCGACTTCTTTCACTGAGATCAACACTGGAATTGTTCAAAACACTAAAATATACTGCTTCTCAGTACTTCTAAGCTGTTTCAAAGATTATGAAGCTGAACTTTCATGAATTTGCAGAAAATTTCACAGTGGTGCATTTTTGACTTATTTCACTGAGAGAAAGCTTTTTTCGTCTTAGTCTTATTTTTGACTTCTTTCACTGAGATCAACACTGGAATTGTTCAAAACACTAAAATATACTGCTTCTCAGTACTTCTAAGCTGTTTCAAAGATTATGAAGCTGAACTTTCATGAATTTGCAGAAAATTTCACAGTGGTGCATTTTTGACTTATTTCACTGAGAGAAAGCTCTTTTCGTCTTAGTCTTATTTTTGACTTCTTTCACTGAGATCAACACTGGAATTGTTCAAAACACTAAAATATACTGCTTCTCAGTACTTCTAAGCTGTTTCAAAGATTATGAAGCTGAACTTTCATGAATTTGCAGAAAATTACACAGTGGTGCATTTTTGACTTATTTCACTGAGAGAAAGCTTTTTTCGTCTTAGTCTTATTTTCGACTTCTTTCACTGAGATCAACACTGGAATTGTTCAAAACACTAAAATATACTGCTTCTCAGTACTTCTAAGCTGTTTCAAAGATTATGAAGCTGAACTTTCATGAATTTGCAGAAAATTACACAGTGGTGCATTTTTGACTTATTTCACTGAGAGAAAGCTTTTTTCGTCTTAGTCTTACTTTTTGACTTCTTTCACTGAGATCAACACTGGAATTGTTCAAAACACTAAATATACTGCTTCTCAGTACTTCTAAGCTGTTTCAAAGATTATGAAGCTGAACTTTCATGAATTTCCAGAAAATTACACAGTGGTGCATTTTTGACTTATTTCACTGAGAGAAAGCTTTTTTCGTCTTAGTCTTATTTTCGACTTCTTTCACTGAGATCAACACTGGAATTGTTCAAAACACTAAAATATACTGCTTCTCAGTACTTCTAAGTTGTTTCAAAGATTATGAAGCTGAACTTTCATGAATTTTCAGAAATTACACAGTGGTGCATTTTTGACTTAATTCACTGAGACAAAGCTTTTTCGTCTTAGTCTTATTTTTGACTTCTTTCACTGAGATCAACACTGGAATTGTTCAAAACACTAAAATATACTGCTTCTCAGTACTTCTAAGCTGTTTCAAAGATTATGAAGCTGAACTTTCATGAATTTGCAGAAAATTTCACAGTGGTGCATTTTTTGACTTATTTCACTGAGAGAAAGCTCTTTTCGTCTTAGTCTTATTTTTGACTTCTTTCACTGAGATCAACACTGGAATTGTTCAAAACACTAAAATACTGCTTCTCAGTACTTCTAAGCTGTTTCAAAGATTATGAAGCTGAACTTTCATGAATTTGCAGAAAATTACACAGTGGTGCATTTTTGACTTATTTCACTGAGAGAAAGCTTTTTTCGTCTTAGTCTTATTTTCGACTTCTTTCACTGAGATCAACACTGGAATTGTTCAAAACACTAAAATATACTGCTTCTCAGTACTTCTAAGCTGTTTCAAAGATTATGAAGCTGAACTTTCATGAATTTGCAGAAATTACACAGTGGTGCATTTTTGACTTATTTCACTGAGAGAAAGCTTTTTTCGTCTTAGTCTTACTTTTTGACTTCTTTCACTGAGATCAACACTGGAATTGTTCAAAACACTAAAATATACTGCTTCTCAGTACTTCTAAGCTGTTTCAAAGATTATGAAGCTGAACTTTCATGAATTTCCAGAAAATTACACAGTGGTGCATTTTTGACTTATTTCACTGAGAGAAAGCTTTTTTCGTCTTAGTCTTATTTTCGACTTCTTTCACTGAGATCAACACTGGAATTGTTCAAAACACTAAAATATACTGCTTCTCAGTACTTCTAAGTTGTTTCAAAGATTATGAAGCTGAACTTTCATGAATTTTCAGAAAATTACACAGTGGTGCATTTTTGACTTATTTCACTGAGAGAAAGCTTTTTTCGTCTTAGTCTTATTTTTGACTTCTTTCACTGAGATCAACACTAGAATTGTTCAAAACACTCAAATATACAGCTTCTCAGTACTTTCAAGCTGTTTCAAATTATGAAGCTGAACTTTCATGAATTTGCAGAAAATTTCACAGTGGTGCATTTTTGACTTATTTCACTGAGAGAAAGCTCTTTTCGTCTTAGTCTTATTTTTTACTTCTTTCACTGAGATCAACACTGGAATTGTTCAAAACACTAAAATATACTGCTTCTCAGTACTTCTAAGCTGTTTCAAAGATTATGAAGCTGAACTTTCATGAATTTGCAGAAAATTACACAGTGGTGCATTTTTGACTTATTTCACTGAGAGAAAGCTTTTTTCGTCTTAGTCTTATTTTCGACTTCTTTCACTGAGATCAACACGAATTGTTCAAAACACTAAAATATACTGCTTCTCAGTACTTCTAAGCTGTTTCAAAGATTATGAAGCTAAACTTTCATGAATTTGCAGAAAATTACACAGTGGTGCATTTTTGACTTATTTCACTGAGAGAAAGCTTTTTTCGTCTTAGTCTTACTTTTTGACTTCTTTCACTGAGATCAACACTGGAATTGTTCAAAACACTAAAATATCTGCTTCTCAGTACTTCTAAGCTGTTTCAAAGATTATGAAGCTGAACTTTCATGAATTTGCAGAAAATTTCACAGTGGTGCATTTTTGACTTATTTCACTGAGAGAAAGCTTTTTTCGTCTTAGTCTTATTTTTGACTTCTTTCACTGAGATCAACACTGGAATTGTTCAAAACACTAAAATACTGCTTCTCAGTACTTCTAAGCTGTTTCAAAGATTATGAAGCTGAACTTTCATAAATTTGCACAACATTAAACAGTGGTGCATTTTTGACTTATTTCACTGAGAGAAAGCTTTTTTCGTCTTAGTCTTATTTTTGACTTCTTTCACTGAGATCAACATTGGAATTGTTCAAAACACTAAAATATACTGCTTCTCAGTACTTCTAAGCTGTTTCAAAGATTATGAAGCTGAACTTTCATAAATTTGCACAAAATTACACAGTGGTGCATTTTTGACTTATTTCACTGAGAGAAAGCTTTTTTCGTCTTAGTCTTATTTTTGACTTCTTTCACTGAGATCAACACTGGAATTGTTCAAAACACTCAAATATACTGCTTCTCAGTACTTCTAAGCTGTTTCAAAGATTATGAAGCTGAACTTTCATGAATTTGCAGAAAATTACACAGTGGTGCATTTTTGACTTATTTCACTGAGAGAAAGCTTTTTTCGTCTTAGTCTTATTTTCGACTTCTTTCACTGAGATCAACACTGGAATTGTTCAAAACACTAAAATATACTGCTTCTCAGTACTTCTAAGTTGTTTCAAAGATTATGAAGCTGAACTTTCATGAATTTTCAGAAAATTACACAGTGGTGCATTTTTGACTTATTTCACTGAGAGAAAGCTTTTTTCGTCTTAGTCTTATTTTTGACTTCTTTCACTGAGATCAACATTGGAATTGTTCAAAACACTAAAATATACTGCTTCTCAGTACTTCTAAGCTGTTTCAAAGATTATGAAGCTGAACTTTCATAAATTTGCACAAAATTACACAGTGGTGCATTTTTGACTTATTTCACTGAGAGAAAGCTTTTTTCGTCTTAGTCTTACTTTTTGACTTCTTTCACTGAGATCAACACTTGAATTGTTCAAAACACTCAAATATACTGCTTCTCAGTACTTCAAAGCTGTTTCAAAGATTATGAAGCTGAACTTTCATGAATTTGCAGAAAATTACACAGTGGTGCATTTTTGACTTATTTCACTGAGAGAAAGCTTTTTTCGTCTTAGTCTTACTTTTTGACTTCTTTCACTGATATCAACACTGGAATTGTTCAAAACACTAAATATACTGCTTCTCAGTACTTCTAAGCTGTTTCAAAGATTATGAAGCTGAACTTTCATGAATTTGCAGAAAATTACACTGTGGGCATTTTTGACTTATTTCACTGAGAGAAAGTTTTTTTCGTCTTAGTCTTATTTTTGACTTCTTTCACTGAGATCAACACTGGAATTGTTCAAAACACTAAAATATACTGCTCTCAGTACTTCTAAGCTGTTTCAAAGATTATGAAGCTGAACTTTCATAAATTTGCAGAAAATTACACAGTGGTGCATTTTTGACTTAATTCACTGAGAGAAAGCTTTTTTCGTCTTAGTCTTATTTTTGACTTCTTTCACTGAGATCAACACTGGAATTGTTCAAAACACTAAAATATACTGCTTCTCAGTACTTCTAAGCTGTTTCAAAGATTATGAAGCTGAACTTTCATGAATTTGCAGAAAATTACACAGTGGTGCATTTTTGACTTATTTCACTGAGAGAAAGCTTTTTTCGTCTTAGTCTTATTTTTGACTTCTTTCACTGAGATCAACACTGGAATTGTTCAAAACACTAAAATATACTGCTTCTCAGTACTTCTAAGCTGTTTCAAAGATTATGAAGCTGAACTTTCATGAATTTGCACAAAATTACACTGTGGTGCATTTTTGACTTATTTCACTGAGAGAAAGCTTTTTTCGTCTTACTCTTATTTTTGACTTCTTTCACTGAGATCAACACTGGAATTGTTCAAAACACTAAAATATACTGCTTCTCAGTACTTCTAAGCTGTTTCAAAGATTATGAAGCTGAACTTTCATGAATTTGCAGAAAATTTCACAGTGGTGCATTTTTGACTTATTTCACTGAGAGAAAGCTCTTTTCGTCTTAGTCTTATTATTTACTTCTTTCACTGAGATCAACACTGGAATTGTTCAAAACACTAAAATATACTGCTTCTCAGTACTTCTAAGCTGTTTCAAAGATTATGAAGCTGTTCTTTCATGAATTTGCAGAAAATTACACAGTGGTGCATTTTTGACTTATTTCACTGAGAGAAAGCTTTTTTCGTCTTAGTCTTATTTTCGACTTCTTTCACTGAGATCAACACTGGAATTGTTCAAAACACTAAAATATACTGCTTCTCAGTACTTCTAAGCTGTTTCAAAGATTATGAAGCTGAACTTTCATGAATTTGCAGAAAATTACACAGTGGTGCATTTTTGACTTATTTCACTGAGAGAAAGCTTTTTTCGTCTTAGTCTTACTTTTTGACTTCTTTCACTGAGATCAACACTTGAATTGTTCAAAACACTAAAATATACTGCTTCTCAGTACTTCAAAGCTGTTTCAAAGATTATGAAGCTGAACTTTCATGAATTTGCAGAAAATTACACAGTGGTGCATTTTTGACTTATTTCACTGAGAAAGCTTTTTTCGTCTTAGTCTTACTTTTTGACTTCTTTCACTGATATCAACACTGGAATTGTTCAAAACACTAAAATATACTGCTTCTCAGTACTTCTAAGCTGTTTCAAAGATTATGAAGCTGAACTTTCATGAATTTGCAGAAAAATTACACTGTGGTGCATTTTTGACTTATTTCACTGAGAGAAAGTTTTTTTCGTCTTAGTCTTATTTTTGACTTCTTTCACTGAGATCAACACTGGAATTGTTCAAAACACTAAAATATACTGCTCTCAGTACTTCTAAGCTGTTTCAAAGATTATGAAGCTGAACTTTCATAAATTTGCAGAAAATTACACAGTGGTGCATTTTTGACTTATTTCACTGAGAGAAAGCTTTTTTCGTCTTAGTCTTATTTTTGACTTCTTTCACTGAGATCAACACTGGAATTGTTCAAAACACTAAAATATACTGCTTCTCAGTACTTCTAAGCTGTTTCAAAGATTATGAAGCTGAACTTTCATGAATTTGCAGAAAATTACACAGTGGTGCATTTTTGACTTATTTCACTGAGAGAAAGCTTTTTCGTCTTAGTCTTATTTTTGACTTCTTTCACTGAGATCAACATTGGAATTGTTCAAAACACTAAAATATACTGCTTCTCAGTACTTCTAAGCTGTTTCAAAGATTATGAAGCTGAACTTTCATGAATTTGCAGAAAATTACACTGTGGTGCATTTTTGACTTATTTCACTGAGAGAAAGCTTTTTTCGTCTTAGTCTTATTTTTGACTTCTTTCACTGAGATCAACACTGGAATTGTTCAAAACACTAAAATATACTGCTTCTCAGTACTTCTAAGCTGTTTCAAAGATTATGAAGCTGAACTTTCATGAATTTGCACAAAATTACACTGTGGTGCATTTTTGACTTATTTCACTGAGAGAAAGCTTTTTTCGTCTTACTCTTATTTTTGACTTCTTTCACTGAGATCAACACTGGAATTGTTCAAAACACTAAAATATACTGCTTCTCAGTACTTCTAAGCTGTTTCAAAGATTATGAAGCTGAACTTTCATGAATTTGCAGAAAATTTCACAGTGGTGCATTTTTGACTTATTTCACTGAGAGAAAGCTTTTTCGTCTTAGTCTTATTTTTGACTTCTTTCTCTGAGATCAACACTGGAATTGTTCAAAACACTAAAATATACTGCTTCTCAGTACTTCTAAGCTGTTTCAAAGATTATGAAGCTGAACTTTCATGAATTTGCAGAAAATTTCACAGTGGTGCATTTTGACTTATTTCACTGAGAGAAAGCTCTTTTCGTCTTAGTCTTATTTTTGACTTCTTTCACTGAGATCAACACTGGAATTGTTCAAAACACTAAAATATACTGCTTCTCAGTACTTCTAAGCTGTTTCAAAGATTATGAAGCTGAACTTTCATGAATTTGCAGAAAATTTCACAGTGGTGCATTTTTGACTTATTTCACTGAGAGAAAGCTCTTTTCGTCTTAGTCTTATTTTTACTTCTTTCACTGAGATCAACACTGGAATTGTTCAAAACACTAAAATATACTGCTTCTCAGTACTTCTAAGCTGTTTCAAAGATTATGAAGCTGAACTTTCATGAATTTGCAGAAAATTACACAGTGGTGCATTTTTGACTTATTTCACTGAGAGAAAGCTTTTTCGTCTTAGTCTTACTTTTTGACTTCTTTCACTGAGATCAACACTGGAATTGTTCAAAACACTAAAATATACTGCTTCTCAGTACTTCTAAGCTGTTTCAAAGATTATGAAGCTGAACTTTCATGAATTTGCAGAAAATTACACAGTGGTGCATTTTTGACTTATTTCACTGAGAGAAAGCTTTTTTCGTCTTAGTCTTATTTTCGACTTCTTTCACTGAGATCAACACTGGAATTGTTCTAAACACTAAAATATACTGCTTCTCAGTACTTCTAAGCTGTTTCAAAGATTATGAAGCTGAACTTTCATGAATTTGCAGAAAATTACACAGTGGTGCATTTTTGACTTATTTCACTGAGAGAAAGCTTTTTTCGTCTTACTCTTATTTTTGACTTCTTTCACTGAGATCAACACTGGAATTGTTCAAAACACTAAAATATACTGCTTCTCAGTACTTCTAAGCTGTTTCAAAGATTATGAAGCTGAACTTTCATGAATTTGCAGAAAATTACACAGTGGTGCATTTTTGACTTATTTCACTGAGAGAAAGCTTTTTTCGTCTTAGTCTTACTTTTTGACTTCTTTCACTGAGATCAACACTGGAATTGTTCAAAACACTAAAATATACTGCTTCTCAGTACTTCTAAGCTGTTTCAAAGATTATGAAGCTGAACTTTCATGAATTTGCAGAAAATTTCACAGTGGTGCATTTTTGACTTATTTCACTGAGAGAAAGCTTTTTTCGTCTTAGTCTTATTTTTGACTTCTTTCACTGAGATCAACACTGGAATTGTTCAAAACACTAAAATATACTGCTTCTCAGTACTTCTAAGCTGTTTCAAAGATTATGAAGCTGAACTTTCATGAATTTGCAGAAAATTTCACAGTGGTGCATTTTTGACTTATTTCACTGAGAGAAAGCTCTTTTCGTCTTAGTCTTATTTTTGACTTCTTTCACTGAGATCAACACTGGAATTGTTCAAAACACTAAAATATACTGCTTCTCAGTACTTCTAAGCTGTTTCAAAGATTATGAAGCTGAACTTTCATGAATTTGCAGAAAATTTCACAGTGGTGCATTTTTGACTTATTTCACTGAGAGAAAGCTCTTTTCGTCTTAGTCTTATTTTTTACTTCTTTCACTGAGATCAACACTGGAATTGTTCAAAACACTAAAATATACTGCTTCTCAGTACTTCTAAGCTGTTTCAAAGATTATGAAGCTGAACTTTCATGAATTTGCAGAAAATTACACAGTGGTGCATTTTTGACTTATTTCACTGAGAGAAAGCTTTTTTCGTCTTAGTCTTACTTTTTGACTTCTTTCACTGAGATCAACACTGGAATTGTTCAAAACACTAAAATATACTGCTTCTCAGTACTTCTAAGCTGTTTCAAAGATTATGAAGCTGAACTTTCATGAATTTGCAGAAAATTACACTGTGGTGCATTTTTGACTTATTTCACTGAGAGAAAGCTTTTTTCGTCTTACTCTTATTTTTGACTTCTTTCACTGAGATCAACACTGGAATTGTTCAAAACACTAAAATATACTGCTTCTCAGTACTTCTAAGCTGTTTCAAAGATTATGAAGCTGAACTTTCATGAATTTGCAGAAAATTACACAGTGGTGCATTTTTGACTTATTTCACTGAGAGAAAGCTTTTTTCGTCTTACTCTTATTTTTGACTTCTTTCACTGAGATCAACACTGGAATTGTTCAAAACACTAAAATATACTGCTTCTCAGTACTTCTAAGCTGTTTCAAAGATTATGAAGCTGAACTTTCATGAATTTGCAGAAAAATTCACAGTGGTGCATTTTGACTTATTTCACTGAGAGAAAGCTCTTTTCGTCTTAGTCTTATTATTTACTTCTTTCACTGAGATCAACACTGGAATTGTTCAAAACACTAAAATATACTGCTTCTCAGTACTTCTAAGCTGTTTCAAAGATTATGAAGCTGAACTTTCATGAATTTGCAGAAAATTACACAGTGGTGCATTTTTGACTTATTTCACTGAGAGAAAGCTTTTTTCGTCTTAGTCTTATTTTGACTTCTTTCACTGAGATCAACACTGGAAATGTTCAAAACACTAAAATATACTGCTTCTCAGTACTTCTAAGCTGTTTCAAAGATTATGAAGCTGAACTTTCATGAATTTGCAGAAAATTACACAGTGGTGCATTTTTGACTTATTTCACTGAGAGAAAGCTTTTTTCGTCTTAGTCTTACTTTTTGACTTCTTTCACTGAGATCAACACTGGAATGTTCAAAACACTAAAATATACTGCTTCTCAGTACTTCTAAGCTGTTTCAAAGATTATGAAGCTGAACTTTCATGAATTTGCAGAAAATTTCACAGTGGTGCATTTTTGACTTATTTCACTGAGAGAAAGCTCTTTTCGTCTTAGTCTTATTTTTTACTTCTTTCACTGAGATCAACACTGGAATTGTTCAAAACACTAAAATATACTGCTTCTCAGTACTTCTAAGCTGTTTCAAAGATTATGAAGCTGAACTTTCATGAATTTGCAGAAAATTTCACAGTGGTGCATTTTTGACTTATTTCACTGAGAGAAAGCTCTTTTCGTCTTAGTCTTATTTTTTACTTCTTTCACTGAGATCAACACTGGAATTGTTCAAAACACTAAAATATACTGCTTCTCAGTACTTCTAAGCTGTTTCAAAGATTATGAAGCTGAACTTTCATGAATTTGCAGAAAATTACACAGTGGTGCATTTTTGACTTATTTCACTGAGAGAAAGCTTTTTTCGTCTTAGTCTTACTTTTTGACTTCTTTCACTGAGATCAACACTGGAATTGTTCAAAACACTAAAATATACTGCTTCTCAGTACTTCTAAGCTGTTTCAAAGATTATGAAGCTGAACTTTCATGAATTTGCAGAAAATTACACTGTGGTGCATTTTTGACTTATTTCACTGAGAGAAAGCTTTTTTCGTCTTAGTCTTATTTTCGACTTCTTTCACTGAGATCAACACTGGAATTGTTCAAAACACTAAAATATACTGCTTCTCAGTACTTCTAAGCTGTTTCAAAGATTATGAAGCTGAACTTTTATGAATTTGCAGAAAATTACACAGTGGTGCATTTTTGACTTATTTCACTGAGAGAAAGCTTTTTTCGTCTTAGTCTTATTTTTGACTTCTTTCACTGAGATCAACACTGGAATTGTTCAAAACACTAAAATATACTGCTTCTCAGTACTTCTAAGCTGTTTCAAAGATTATGAAGCTGAACTTTCATGAATTTGCAGAAAATTACACTGTGGTGCATTTTTGACTTATTTCACTGAGAGAAAGCTTTTTTCGTCTTAGTCTTATTTTTGACTTCTTTCACTGAGATCAACACTGGAATTGTTCAAAACACTAAAATATACTGCTTCTCAGTACTTCTAAGCTGTTTCAAAGATTATGAAGCTGAACTTTCATGAATTTGCAGAAAATTACACTGTGGTGCATTTTTGACTTATTTCACTGAGAGAAAGCTTTTCGTCTTACTCTTATTTTGACTTCTTTCACTGAGATCAACACTGGAATTGTTCAAAACACTAAAATATACTGCTTCTCAGTACTTCTAAGCTGTTTCAAAGATTATGAAGCTGAACTTTCATGAATTTGCAGAAAATTACACTGTGGTGCATTTTTGACTTATTTCACTGAGAGAAAGCTTTTTTCGTCTTAGTCTTATTTTTGACTTCTTTCACTGAGATCAACACTGGAATTGTTCAAAACACTAAAATATACTGCTTCTCAGTACTTCTAAGCTGTTTCAAAGATTATGAAGCTGAACTTTCATGAATTTGCAGAAAATTTCACAGTGGTGCATTTTTGACTTATTTCACTGAGAGAAAGCTCTTTTCGTCTTAGTCTTATTTTTTACTTCTTTCACTGAGATCAACACTGGAATTGTTCAAAACACTAAAATATACTGCTTCTCAGTACTTCTAAGCTGTTTCAAAGATTATGAAGCTGAACTTTCATGAATTTGCAGAAAATTTCACAGTGGTGCATTTTTGACTTATTTCACTGAGAGAAAGCTCTTTTCGTCTTAGTCTTATTTTTTACTTCTTTCACTGAGATCAACACTGGAATTGTTCAAAACACTAAAATATACTGCTTCTCAGTACTTCTAAGCTGTTTCAAAGATTATGAAGCTGAACTTTCATGAATTTGCAGAAAATTACACAGTGGTGCATTTTTGACTTATTTCACTGAGAGAAAGCTTTTTTCGTCTTAGTCTTACTTTTTGACTTCTTTCACTGAGATCAACACTGGAATTGTTCAAAACACTAAAATATACTGCTTCTCAGTACTTCTAAGCTGTTTCAAAGATTATGAAGCTGAACTTTCATGAATTTGCAGAAAATTACACTGTGGTGCATTTTTGACTTATTTCACTGAGAGAAAGCTTTTTTCGTCTTAGTCTTATTTTCGACTTCTTTCACTGAGATCAACACTGGAATTGTTCAAAACACTAAAATATACTGCTTCTCAGTACTTCTAAGCTGTTTCAAAGATTATGAAGCTGAACTTTTATGAATTTGCAGAAAATTACACAGTGGTGCATTTTTGACTTATTTCACTGAGAGAAAGCTTTTTTCGTCTTAGTCTTATTTTTGACTTCTTTCACTGAGATCAACACTGGAATTGTTCAAAACACTAAAATATACTGCTTCTCAGTACTTCTAAGCTGTTTCAAAGATTATGAAGCTGAACTTTCATGAATTTGCAGAAAATTACACTGTGGTGCATTTTTGACTTATTTCACTGAGAGAAAGCTTTTTTCGTCTTAGTCTTATTTTTGACTTCTTTCACTGAGATCAACACTGGAATTGTTCAAAACACTAAAATATACTGCTTCTCAGTACTTCTAAGCTGTTTCAAAGATTATGAAGCTGAACTTTCATGAATTTGCAGAAAATTACACTGTGGTGCATTTTTGACTTATTTCACTGAGAGAAAGCTTTTTTCTTAGTCTTATTTTTGACTTCTTTCACTGAGATCAACACTGGAATTGTTCAAAACACTAAAATATACTGCTTCTCAGTACTTCTAAGCTGTTTCAAAGATTATGAAGCTGAACTTTCATGAATTTGCACAAAATTTCACAGTGGTGCATTTTTGACTTATTTCACTGAGAGAAAGCTCTTTTCGTCTTAGTCTTATTTTTTACTTCTTTCACTGAGATCAACACTGGAATTGTTCAAAACACTAAAATATACTGCTTCTCAGTACTTCTAAGCTGTTTCAAAGATTATGAAGCTGAACTTTCATGAATTTGCAGAAAATTTCACAGTGGTGCATTTTTGACTTATTTCACTGAGAGAAAGCTCTTTTCGTCTTAGTCTTATTTTTTACTTCTTTCACTGAGATCAACACTGGAATTGTTCAAAACACTAAAATATACTGCTTCTCAGTACTTCTAAGCTGTTTCAAAGATTATGAAGCTGAACTTTCATGAATTTGCAGAAAATTACACAGTGGTGCATTTTTGACTTATTTCACTGAGAGAAAGCTTTTTTCGTCTTAGTCTTACTTTTTGACTTCTTTCACTGAGATCAACACTGGAATTGTTCAAAACACTAAAATATACTGCTTCTCAGTACTTCTAAGCTGTTTCAAAGATTATGAAGCTGAACTTTCATGAATTTGCAGAAAATTACACTGTGGTGCATTTTTGACTTATTTCACTGAGAGAAAGCTTTTTTCGTCTTAGTCTTATTTTCGACTTCTTTCACTGAGATCAACACTGGAATTGTTCAAAACACTAAAATATACTGCTTCTCAGTACTTCTAAGCTGTTTCAAAGATTATGAAGCTGAACTTTTATGAATTTGCAGAAAATTACACAGTGGTGCATTTTTGACTTATTTCACTGAGAGAAAGCTTTTTTCGTCTTAGTCTTATTTTTGACTTCTTTCACTGAGATCAACACTGGAATTGTTCAAAACACTAAAATATACTGCTTCTCAGTACTTCTAAGCTGTTTCAAAGATTATGAAGCTGAACTTTCATGAATTTGCAGAAAATTACACTGTGGTGCATTTTTGACTTATTTCACTGAGAGAAAGCTTTTTTCGTCTTAGTCTTATTTTTGACTTCTTTCACTGAGATCAACACTGGAATTGTTCAAAACACTAAATATACTGCTTCTCAGTACTTCTAAGCTGTTTCAAAGATTATGAAGCTGAACTTTCATGAATTTGCAGAAAATTACACTGTGGTGCATTTTTGACTTATTTCACTGAGAGAAAGCTTTTTTCGTCTTACTCTTATTTTTGACTTCTTTCACTGAGATCAACACTGGAATTGTTCAAAACACTAAAATATACTGCTTCTCAGTACTTCTAAGCTGTTTCAAAGATTATGAAGCTGAACTTTCATGAATTTGCAGAAAATTACACTGTGGTGCATTTTTGACTTATTTCACTGAGAGAAAGCTTTTTTCGTCTTAGTCTTATTTTTTGACTTCTTTCACTGAGATCAACACTTGAATTGTTCAAAACACTCAAATATACTGCTTCTCAGTACTTCAAAGCTGTTTCAAAGATTATGAAGCTGAACTTTCATGAATTTGCAGAAAATTACACAGTGGTGCATTTTTGACTTATTTCACTGAGAGAAAGCTTTTTTCGTCTTAGTCTTACTTTTGACTTCTTTCACTGAGATCAACACTGGAATTGTTCAAAACACTAAAATATACTGCTTCTCAGTACTTCTAAGCTGTTTCAAAGATTATGAAGCTGAACTTTCATAAATTTGCAGAAAATTACACAGTGGTGCATTTTTGACTTATTTCACTGAGAGAAAGCTTTTTTCGTCTTAGTCTTATTTTTGACTTCTTTCACTGAGATCAACACTGGAATTGTTCAAAACACTAAAATATACTGCTTCTCAGTACTTCTAAGCTGTTTCAAAGATTATGAAGCTGAACTTTCATGAATTTGCAGAAAATTACACAGTGGTGCATTTTTGACTTATTTCACTGAGAGAAAGCTTTTTTCGTCTTAGTCTTATTTTTGACTTCTTTCACTGAGATCAACATTGGAATTGTTCAAAACACTAAAATATACTGCTTCTCAGTACTTCTAAAATGTTTCAAAGATTATGAAGCTGAACTTTCATGAATTTGCAGAAAATTACACTGGTGCATTTTTGACTTATTTCACTGAGAGAAAGCTTTTTTCGTCTTAGTCTTATTTTTGACTTCTTTCACTGAGATCAACACTGGAATTGTTCAAAACACTAAAATATACTGCTTCTCAGTACTTCTAAGCTGTTTCAAAGATTATGAAGCTGAACTTTCATGAATTTGCACAAAATTACACTGTGGTGCATTTTTGACTTATTTCACTGAGAGAAAGCTTTTTTCGTCTTAGTCTTATTTTTGACTTCTTTCACTGAGATCAACATTGGAATTGTTCAAAACACTAAAATATACTGCTTCTCAGTACTTCTAAGCTGTTTCAAAGATTATGAAGCTGAACTTTCATGAATTTGCAGAAAATTACACTGGTGCATTTTTGACTTATTTCACTGAGAGAAAGCTTTTTTCGTCTTAGTCTTATTTTTGACTTCTTTCACTGAGATCAACACTGGAATTGTTCAAAACACTAAAATATACTGCTTCTCAGTACTTCTAAGCTGTTTCAAAGATTATGAAGCTGAACTTTCATGAATTTGCACAAAATTACACAGTGGTGCATTTTTGACTTATTTCACTGAGAGAAAGCTTTTTTCGTCTTACTCTTATTTTTGACTTCTTTCACTGAGATCAACACTGGAATTGTTCAAAACACTAAAATATACTGCTTCTCAGTACTTCTAAGCTGTTTCAAAGATTATGAAGCTGAACTTTCATGAATTTGCAGAAAATTTCACAGTGGTGCATATTTGACTTATTTCACTGAGAGAAAGCTTTTTTCGTCTTAGTCTTATTTTCGACTTCTTTCACTGAGATCAACACTGGAATTGTTCAAAACACTAAAATATACTGCTTCTCAGTACTTCTAAGCTGTTTCAAAGATTATGAAGCTGAACTTTCATGAATTTGCAGAAAATTACACAGTGGTGCATTTTTGACTTATTTCACTGAGAGAAAGCTTTTTTCGTCTTAGTCTTACTTTTTGACTTCTTTCACTGAGATCAACACTGGAATTGTTCAAAACACTAAAATATACTACTTCTCAGTACTTCTAAGCTGTTTCAAAGATTATGAAGCTGAACTTTCATGAATTTGCAGAAAATTACACTGTGGTGCATTTTTGACTTATTTCACTGAGAGAAAGCTTTTTTCGTCTTAGTCTTATTTTTGACTTCTTTCACTGAGATCAACACTGGAATTGTTCAAAACACTAAAATATACTGCTTCTCAGTACTTCTAAGCTGTTTCAAAGATTATGAAGCTGAACTTTCATGAATTTGCACAAAATTACACTGTGGTGCATTTTTGACTTATTTCACTGAGAGAAAGCTTTTTCGTCTTACTCTTATTTTGACTTCTTTCACTGAGATCAACACTGGAATTGTTCAAAACACTAAAATATACTGCTTCTCAGTACTTCTAAGCTGTTTCAAAGATTATGAAGCTGAACTTTCATGAATTTGCAGAAAATTTCACAGTGGTGCATTTTTGACTTATTTCACTGAGAGAAAGCTCTTTTCGTCTTAGTCTTATTATTTACTTCTTTCACTGAGATCAACACTGGAATTGTTCAAACACTAAAATATACTGCTTCTCAGTACTTCTAAGCTGTTTCAAAGATTATGAAGCTGAACTTTCATGAATTTGCAGAAAATTACACAGTGGTGCATTTTTGACTTATTTCACTGAGAGAAAGCTTTTTTCGTCTTAGTCTTACTTTTGACTTCTTTCACTGAGATCAACACTGGAATTGTTCAAAACACTAAAATATACTGCTTCTCAGTACTTCTAAGCTGTTTCAAAGATTATGAAGCTGAACTTTCATGAATTTGCAGAAAATTACACAGTGGTGCATTTTTGACTTATTTCACTGAGAGAAAGCTTTTTTCGTCTTAGTCTTATTTTTGACTTCTTTCACTGAGATCAACACTGGAATTGTTCAAAACACTAAAATATACTGCTTCTCAGTACTTCTAAGCTGTTTCAAAGATTATGAAGCTGAACTTTCATGAATTTGCAGAAAATTACACTGTGGTGCATTTTTGACTTATTTCACTGAGAGAAAGCTTTTTTCGTCTTAGTCTTATTTTTGACTTCTTTCACTGAGATCAACACTGGAATTGTTCAAAACACTAAAATACTGCTTCTCAGTACTTCTAAGCTGTTTCAAAGATTATGAAGCTGAACTTTCATGAATTTGCAGAAAATTACACAGTGGTGCATTTTTGACTTATTTCACTGAGAGAAAGCTCTTTCGTCTTAGTCTTATTTTTGACTTCTTTCACTGAGATCAACACTGGAATTGTTCAAAACACTAAAATATACTGCTTCTCAGTACTTCTAAGCTGTTTCAAAGATTATGAAGCTGAACTTTCATGAATTTGCAGAAAATTTCACAGTGGTGCATTTTTGACTTATTTCACTGAGAGAAAGCTCTTTTCGTCTTAGTCTTATTTTTTACTTCTTTCACTGAGATCAACACTGGAATTGTTCAAAACACTAAAATATACTGCTTCTCAGTACTTCTAAGCTGTTTCAAAGATTATGAAGCTGAACTTTCATGAATTTGCAGAAAATTACACAGTGGTGCATTTTTGACTTATTTCACTGAGAGAAAGCTTTTTTCGTCTTAGTCTTACTTTTTGACTTCTTTCACTGAGATCAACACTGGAATTGTTCAAAACACTAAAATATACTGCTTCTCAGTACTTCTAAGCTGTTTCAAAGATTATGAAGCTGAACTTTCATGAATTTGCAGAAAATTACACAGTGGTGCATTTTTGACTTATTTCACTGAGAGAAAGCTTTTTTCGTCTTAGTCTTATTTTCGACTTCTTTCACTGAGATCAACACTGGAATTGTTCTAAACACTAAAATATACTGCTTCTCAGTACTTCTAAGCTGTTTCAAAGATTATGAAGCTGAACTTTCATGAATTTGCAGAAAATTACACAGTGGTGCATTTTTGACTTATTTCACTGAGAGAAAGAAGCTTTTTTCGTCTTACTCTTATTTTTGACTTCTTTCACTGAGATCAACACTGGAATTGTTCAAAACACTAAAATACTGCTTCTCAGTACTTCTAAGCTGTTTCAAAGATTATGAAGCTGAACTTTCATGAATTTGCAGAAAATTACACAGTGGTGCATTTTTGACTTATTTCACTGAGAGAAAGCTTTTTCGTCTTAGTCTTACTTTTTGACTTCTTTCACTGAGATCAACACTGGAATTGTTCAAAACACTAAAATATACTGCTTCTCAGTACTTCTAAGCTGTTTCAAAGATTATGAAGCTGAACTTTCATGAATTTGCAGAAAATTTCACAGTGGTGCATTTTTGACTTATTTCACTGAGAGAAAGCTTTTTTCGTCTTAGTCTTATTTTTGACTTCTTTCACTGAGATCAACACTGGAATTGTTCAAAACACTAAAATATACTGCTTCTCAGTACTTCTAAGCTGTTTCAAAGATTATGAAGCTGAACTTTCATGAATTTGCAGAAAATTTCACAGTGGTGCATTTTTGACTTATTTCACTGAGAGAAGTCTAGTCTTATTTTTGACTTCTTTCACTGAGATCAACACTGGAATTGTTCAAAACACTAAAATATACTGCTTCTCAGTACTTCTAAGCTGTTTCAAAGATTATGAAGCTGAACTTTCATGAATTTGCAGAAAATTTCACAGTGGTGCATTTTTGACTTATTTCACTGAGAGAAAGCTCTTTTCGTCTTAGTCTTATTTTTTACTTCTTTCACTGAGATCAACACTGGAATTGTTCAAAACACTAAAATATACTGCTTCTCAGTACTTCTAAGCTGTTTCAAAGATTATGAAGCTGAACTTTCATGAATTTGCAGAAAATTACACAGTGGTGCATTTTTGACTTATTTCACTGAGAGAAAGCTTTTTCGTCTTAGTCTTACTTTTTGACTTCTTTCACTGAGATCAACACTGGAATTGTTCAAAACACTAAAATATACTGCTTCTCAGTACTTCTAAGCTGTTTCAAAGATTATGAAGCTGAACTTTCATGAATTTGCAGAAAATTACACAGTGGTGCATTTTTGACTTATTTCACTGAGAGAAAGCTTTTTTCGTCTTAGTCTTATTTTCGACTTCTTTCACTGAGATCAACACTGGAATTGTTCAAACACTAAAATATACTGCTTCTCAGTACTTCTAAGCTGTTTCAAAGATTATGAAGCTGAACTTTCATGAATTTGCAGAAAATTACACAGTGGTGCATTTTTGACTTATTTCACTGAGAGAAAGCTTTTTTCGTCTTACTCTTATTTTTGACTTCTTTCACTGAGATCAACACTGGAATTGTTCAAAACACTAAAATATACTGCTTCTCAGTACTTCTAAGCTGTTTCAAAGATTATGAAGCTGAACTTTCATGAATTTGCAGAAAATTTCACAGTGGTGCATTTTTGACTTATTTCACTGAGAGAAAGCTCTTTCGTCTTAGTCTTATTATTTACTTCTTTCACTGAGATCAACACTGGAATTGTTCAAAACACTAAAATATACTGCTTCTCAGTACTTCTAAGCTGTTTCAAAGATTATGAAGCTGAACTTTCATGAATTTGCAGAAAATTACACAGTGGTGCATTTTTGACTTATTTCACTGAGAGAAAGCTTTTTTCGTCTTAGTCTTATTTTCGACTTCTTTCACTGAGATCAACACTGGAATTGTTCAAAACACTAAAATATACTGCTTCTCAGTACTTCTAAGCTGTTTCAAAGATTATGAAGCTGAACTTTCATGAATTTGCAGAAAATTACACAGTGGTGCATTTTTGACTTATTCACTGAGAGAAAGCTTTTTCGTCTTAGTCTTACTTTTTGACTTCTTTCACTGAGATCAACACTGGAATTGTTCAAAACACTCAAATATACTGCTTCTCAGTACTTCTAAGCTGTTTCAAAGATTATGAAGCTGAACTTTCATGAATTTTGCACAAAATTACACTGTGGTGCATTTTTGACTTATTTCACTGAGAGAAAGCTTTTTTCGTCTTACTCTTATTTTGACTTCTTTCACTGAGATCACACTGGAATTGTTCAAAACACTAAAATATACTGCTTCTCAGTACTTCTAAGCTGTTTTCAAAGATTATGAAGCTGAACTTTCATGAATTTGCAGAAAATTACACTGTGGTGCATTTTTGACTTATTTCACTGAGAGAAAGCTTTTTTCGTCTTACTCTTATTTTTGACTTCTTTCACTGAGATCAACACTGGAATTGTTCAAAACACTAAAATATACTGCTTCTCAGTACTTCTAAGCTGTTTCAAAGATTATGAAGCTGAACTTTCATGAATTTGCAGAAAATTTCACAGTGGTGCATTTTGACTTATTTCACTGAGAGAAAGCTCTTTTCGTCTTAGTCTTATTATTTACTTCTTTCACTGAGATCAACACTGGAATTGTTCAAAACACTAAAATATACTGCTTCTCAGTACTTCTAAGCTGTTTCAAAGATTATGAAGCTGAACTTTCATGAATTTGCAGAAAATTACACAGTGGTGCATTTTTGACTTATTTCACTGAGAAAGCTTTTTTCGTCTTAGTCTTACTTTTTGACTTCTTTCACTGAGATCAACACTGGAATTGTTCAAAACACTAAAATATACTGCTTCTCAGTACTTCTAAGCTGTTTCAAAGATTATGAAGCTGAACTTTCATGAATTTGCAGAAAATTTCACAGTGGTGCATTTTTGACTTATTTCACTGAGAGAAAGCTTTTTTCGTCTTAGTCTTATTTTTGACTTCTTTCACTGAGATCAACACTGGAATTGTTCAAAACACTAAAATATACTGCTTCTCAGTACTTCTAAGCTGTTTCAAAGATTATGAAGCTGAACTTTCATGAATTTGCAGAAAATTTCACAGTGGTGCATTTTTGACTTATTTCACTGAGAGAAAGCTCTTTTCGTCTTAGTCTTATTTTTGACTTCTTTCACTGAGATCAACACTGGAATTGTTCAAAACACTAAAATATACTGCTTCTCAGTACTTCTAAGCTGTTTCAAAGATTATGAAGCTGAACTTTCATGAATTTGCAGAAAATTTCACAGTGGTGCATTTTTGACTTATTTCACTGAGAGAAAGCTCTTTTCGTCTTAGTCTTATTTTTTACTTCTTTCACTGAGATCAACACTGAATTGTTCAAAACACTAAAATATACTGCTTCTCAGTACTTCTAAGCTGTTTCAAAGATTATGAAGCTGAACTTTCATGAATTTGCAGAAAATTACACAGCGGTGCATTTTTGACTTATTTCACTGAGAGAAAGCTTTTTTCGTCTTAGTCTTACTTTTTGACTTCTTTCACTGAGATCAACACTGGAATTGTTCGAAACACTAAAATATACTGCTTCTCAGTACTTCTAAGCTGTTTCAAAGATTATGAAGCTGAACTTTCATGAATTTGCAGAAAATTACACAGTGGTGCATTTTTGACTTATTTCACTGAGAGAAAGCTTTTTTCGTCTTAGTCTTATTTTCGACTTCTTTCACTGAGATCAACACTGGAATTGTTCTAAACACTAAAATATACTGCTTCTCAGTACTTCTAAGCTGTTTCAAAGATTATGAAGCTGAACTTTCATGAATTTGCAGAAAATTACACAGTGGTGCATTTTGACTTATTTCACTGAGAGAAAGCTTTTTTCGTCTTAGTCTTATTTTGACTTCTTTCACTGAGATCAACACTGGAATTGTTCAAAACACTAAAATATACTGCTTCTCAGTACTTCTAAGCTGTTTCAAAGATTATGAAGCTGAACTTTCATGAATTTGCACAAAATTACACTGTGGTGCATTTTTGACTTATTTCACTGAGAGAAAGCTTTTTTCGTCTTACTCTTATTTTTGACTTCTTTCACTGAGATCAACACTGGAATTGTTCAAAACACTAAAATATACTGCTTCTCAGTACTTCTAAGCTGTTTCAAAGATTATGAAGCTGAACTTTCATGAATTTGCAGAAAATTTCACAGTGGTGCATTTTTGACTTATTTCACTGAGAGAAAGCTCTTTTCGTCTTAGTCTTATTATTTACTTCTTTCACTGAGATCAACACTGGAATTGTTCAAAACACTAAAATATACTGCTTCTCAGTACTTCTAAGCTGTTTCAAAGATTATGAAGCTGAACTTTCATGAATTGCAGAAAATTACACAGTGGTGCATTTTTGACTTATTTCACTGAGAGAAAGCTTTTTTCGTCTTAGTCTTATTTTCGACTTCTTTCACTGAGATCAACACTGGAATTGTTCAAAACACTAAAATATACTGCTTCTCAGTACTTCTAAGCTGTTTCAAAGATTATGAAGCTGAACTTTCATGAATTTGCAGAAAATTACACAGTGGTGCATTTTTGACTTATTTCACTGAAAGAAAGCTTTTTTCGTCTTAGTCTTACTTTTTGACTTCTTTCACTGAGATCAACACTGGAATTGTTCAAAACACTAAAATATACTGCTTCTCAGTACTTCTAAGCTGTTTCAAAGATTATGAAGCTGAACTTTCATGAATTTCCAGAAAATTACACTGTGGTGCATTTTTGACTTATTTCACTGAGAGAAAGCTTTTTTCGTCTTAGTCTTATTTTTGACTTCTTTCACTGAGATCAACACTGGAATTGTTCAAAACACTAAAATATACTGCTTCTCAGTACTTCTAAGCTGTTTCAAAGATTATGAAGCTGAACTTTCATGAATTTGCACAAAATTACACTGTGGTGCATTTTTGACTTATTTCACTGAGAGAAAGCTTTTTTCGTCTTACTCTTATTTTTGACTTCTTTCACTGAGATCAACACTGGAATTGTTCAAAACACTAAAATATACTGCTTCTCAGTACTTCTAAGCTGTTTCAAAGATTATGAAGCTGAACTTTCATGAATTTGCAGAAAATTACACAGTGGTGCATTTTTGACTTATTTCACTGAGAGAAAGCTTTTTTCGTCTTAGTCTTATTTTCGACTTCTTTCACTGAGATCAACACTGGAATTGTTCTAAACACTAAAATATACTGCTTCTCAGTACTTCTAAGCTGTTTCAAAGATTATGAAGCTGAACTTTCATGAATTTGCAGAAAATTACACAGTGGTGCATTTTTGACTTATTTCACTGAGAGAAAGCTTTTTTCGTCTTAGTCTTATTTTTGACTTCTTTCACTGAGATCAACACTGGAATTGTTCAAAACACTAAAATATACTGCTTCTCAGTACTTCTAAGCTGTTTCAAAGATTATGAAGCTGAACTTTCATGAATTTGCACAAAATTACACAGTGGTGCATTTTTGACTTATTTCACTGAGAGAAAGCTCTTTTCGTCTTAGTCTTATTTTTGACTTCTTTCACTGAGATCAACACTGGAATTGTTCAAAACACTAAAATATACTGCTTCTCAGTACTTCTAAGCTGTTTCAAAGATTATGAAGCTGAACTTTCATGAATTTGCAGAAAATTTCACAGTGGTGCATTTTTGACTTATTTCACTGAGAGAAAGCTCTTTTCGTCTTAGTCTTATTTTTTACTTCTTTCACTGAGATCAACACTGGAATTGTTCAAAACACTAAAATATACTGCTTCTCAGTACTTCTAAGCTGTTTCAAAGATTATGAAGCTGAACTTTCATGAATTTGCAGAAAATTACACAGTGGTGCATTTTTGACTTATTTCACTGAGAGAAAGCTTTTTTCGTCTTAGTCTTACTTTTTGACTTCTTTCACTGAGATCAACACTGGAATTGTTCAAAACACTAAAATATACTGCTTCTCAGTACTTCTAAGCTGTTTCAAAGATTATGAAGCTGAACTTTCATGAATTTGCAGAAAATTACACAGTGGTGCATTTTTGACTTATTTCACTGAGAGAAAGCTTTTTTCGTCTTAGTCTTATTTTCGACTCTTTCACTGAGATCAACACTGGAATTGTTCAAAACACTAAAATATACTGCTTCTCAGTACTTCTAAGCTGTTTCAAAGATTATGAAGCTGAACTTTCATGAATTTGCAGAAAATTACACAGTGGTGCATTTTTGACTTATTTCACTGAGAGAAAGCTTTTTTCGTCTTAGTCTTATTTTTGACTTCTTTCACTGAGATCAACACTGGAATTGTTCAAAACACTAAAATATACTGCTTCTCAGTACTTCTAAGCTGTTTCAAAGATTATGAAGCTGAACTTTCATGAATTTGCAGAAAATTACACAGTGGTGCATTTTTGACTTATTTCACTGAGAGAAAGCTTTTTTCGTCTTAGTCTTACTTTTTGACTTCTTTCACTGAGATCAACACTGGAATTGTTCAAAACACTAAAATATACTGCTTCTCAGTACTTCTAAGCTGTTTCAAAGATTATGAAGCTGAACTTTCATGAATTTGCAGAAAATTACACAGTGGTGCATTTTTGACTTATTTCACTGAGAGAAAGCTTTTTTCGTCTTAGTCTTATTTTCGACTTCTTTCACTGAGATCAACACTGGAATTGTTCAAAACACTAAAATATACTGCTTCTCAGTACTTCTAAGCTGTTTCAAAGATTATGAAGCTGAACTTTCATGAATTTGCAGAAAATTACACAGTGGTGCATTTTTGACTTATTTCACTGAGAGAAAGCTTTTTTCGTCTTAGTCTTATTTTTGACTTCTTTCACTGAGATCAACACTGGAATTGTTCAAAACACTAAAATATACTGCTTCTCAGTACTTCTAAGCTGTTTCAAAGATTATGAAGCTGAACTTTCATGAATTTGCAGAAAATTACACAGTGGTGCATTTTTGACTTATTTCACTGAGAGAAAGCTTTTTTCGTCTTACTCTTATTTTTGACTTCTTTCACTGAGATCAACACTGGAATTGTTCAAAACACTAAAATATACTGCTTCTCAGTACTTCTAAGCTGTTTCAAAGATTATGAAGCTGAACTTTCATGAATTTGCAGAAAATTACACTGTGGTGCATTTTTGACTTATTTCACTGAGAGAAAGCTTTTTTCGTCTTAGTCTTATTTTTGACTTCTTTCACTGAGATCAAAACTGGAATTGTTCAAAACACTCAAATATACTGCTTCTCAGTACTTCTAAGCTGTTTCAAAGATTATGAAGCTGAACTTTCATGAATTTGCAAAATTACACTGTGGTGCATTTTTGACTTATTTCACTGAGAGAAAGCTTTTTTCGTCTTACTCTTATTTTTGACTTCTTTCACTGAGATCAACACTGGAATTGTTCAAAACACTAAAATATACTGCTTCTCAGTACTTCTAAGCTGTTTCAAAGATTATGAAGCTGAACTTTCATGAATTTGCAGAAAATTACACTGTGGTGCATTTTTGACTTATTTCACTGAGAGAAAGCTTTTTTCGTCTTAGTCTTATTTTTTGACATCTTTCACTGAGATCAACACTTGAATTGTTCAAAACACTCAAATATACTGCTTCTCAGTACTTCAAAGCTGTTTCAAAGATTATGAAGCTGAACTTTCATGAATTTGCAGAAAATTACACAGTGGTGCATTTTTGACTTATTTCACTGAGAGAAAGCTTTTTCGTCTTAGTCTTACTTTTTGACTTCTTTCACTGATATCAACACTGGAATTGTTCAAAACACTAAAATATACTGCTTCTCAGTACTTCTAAGCTGTTTCAAAGATTATGAAGCTGAACTTTCATAAATTTGCAGAAAATTACACAGTGGTGCATTTTTGACTTATTTCACTGAGAGAAAGCTTTTTTCGTCTTAGTCTTATTTTTGACTTCTTTCACTGAGATCAACACTGGAATTGTTCAAAACACTCAAATATACTGCTTCTCAGTACTTCTAAGCTGTTTCAAAGATTATGAAGCTGAACTTTCATGAATTTGCAAAATTACACTGTGGTGCATTTTTGACTTATTTCACTGAGAGAAAGCTTTTTTCGTCTTACTCTTATTTTTGACTTCTTTCACTGAGATCAACACTGGAATTGTTCAAAACACTAAAATATACTGCTTCTCAGTACTTCTAAGCTGTTTCAAAGATTATGAAGCTGAACTTTCATGAATTTGCAGAAAATTACACTGTGGTGCATTTTTGACTTATTTCACTGAGAGAAAGCTTTTTTCGTCTTAGTCTTATTTTTGACTTCTTTCACTGAGATCAACACTTGAATTGTTCAAAACACTCAAATATACTGCTTCTCAGTACTTCAAAGCTGTTTCAAAGATTATGAAGCTGAACTTTCATGAATTTGCAGAAAATTACACAGTGGTGCATTTTTGACTTATTTCACTGAGAGAAAGCTTTTTTCGTCTTAGTCTTACTTTTTGACTTCTTTCACTGATATCAACACTGGAATTGTTCAAAACACTAAAATATACTGCTTCTCAGTACTTCTAAGCTGTTTCAAAGATTATGAAGCTGAACTTTCATAAATTTGCAGAAAATTACACAGTGGTGCATTTTTGACTTATTTCACTGAGAGAAAGCTTTTTTCGTCTTAGTCTTATTTTTGACTTCTTTCACTGAGATCAACACTGGAATTGTTCAAAACACTAAAATATACTGCTTCTCAGTACTTCTAAGCTGTTTCAAAGATTATGAAGCTGAACTTTCATGAATTTGCAGAAAATTACACAGTGGTGCATTTTTGACTTATTTCACTGAGAGAAAGCTTTTTTCGTCTTAGTCTTATTTTTGACTTCTTTCACTGAGATCAACATTGGAATTGTTCAAAAACACTAAAATATACTGCTTCTCAGTACTTCTAAGCTGTTTCAAAGATTATGAAGCTGAACTTTCATAAATTTGCAGAAAATTACACAGTGGTGCATTTTTGACTTATTTCACTGAGAGAAAGCTTTTTTCGTCTTAGTCTTATTTTTGACTTCTTTCACTGAGATCAACACTGGAATTGTTCAAAACACTAAAATATACTGCTTCTCAGTACTTCTAAGCTGTTTCAAAGATTATGAAGCTGAACTTTCATGAATTTGCAGAAAATTACACAGTGGTGCATTTTTGACTTATTTCACTGAGAGAAAGCTTTTTTCGTCTTAGTCTTATTTTTGACTTCTTTCACTGAGATCAACACTGGAATTGTTCAAAACACTAAAATATACTGCTTCTCAGTACTTCTAAGCTGTTTCAAAGATTATGAAGCTGAACTTTCATGAATTTGCAGAAAATTTCACAGTGGTGCATTTTTGACTTATTTCACTGAGAGAAAGCTCTTTTCGTCTTAGTCTTATTTTTGACTTCTTTCACTGAGATCAACACTGGAATTGTTCAAAACACTAAAATATACTGCTTCTCAGTACTTCTAAGCTGTTTCAAAGATTATGAAGCTGAACTTTCATGAATTTGCAGAAAATTTCACAGTGGTGCATTTTTGACTTATTTCACTGAGAGAAAGCTTTTCGTCTTAGTCTTATTTTTACTTCTTTCACTGAGATCAACACTGGAATTGTTCAAAACACTAAAATATACTGCTTCTCAGTACTTCTAAGCTGTTTCAAAGATTATGAAGCTGAACTTTCATGAATTTGCAGAAAATTACACAGCGGTGCATTTTTGACTTATTTCACTGAGAGAAAGCTTTTTTCGTCTTAGTCTTACTTTTTGACTTCTTTCACTGAGATCAACACTGGAATTGTTCGAAACACTAAAATATACTGCTTCTCAGTACTTCTAAGCTGTTTCAAAGATTATGAAGCTGAACTTTCATGAATTTGCAGAAAATTACACAGTGGTGCATTTTGACTTATTTCACTGAGAGAAAGCTTTTTTCGTCTTAGTCTTATTTTTGACTTCTTTCACTGAGATCAACACTGGAATTGTTCAAAACACTAAAATATACTGCTTCTCAGTACTTCTAAGCTGTTTCAAAGATTATGAAGCTGAACTTTCATGAATTTGCACAAAATTACACTGTGGTGCATTTTTGACTTATTTCACTGAGAGAAAGCTTTTTTCGTCTTAGTCTTATTTTTGACTTCTTTCACTGAGATCAACACTGGAATTGTTCAAAACACTAAAATATACTGCTTCTCAGTACTTCTAAGCTGTTTCAAAGATTATGAAGCTGAACTTTCATGAATTTGCACAAAATTACACTGTGGTGCATTTTTGACTTATTTCACTGAGAGAAAGCTTTTTTCGTCTTACTCTTATTTTTGACTTCTTTCACTGAGATCAACACTGGAATTGTTCAAAACACTAAAATATACTGCTTCTCAGTACTTCTAAGCTGTTTCAAAGATTATGAAGCTGAACTTTCATGAATTTGCAGAAAATTTCACAGTGGTGCATTTTTGACTTATTTCACTGAGAGAAAGCTTTTCGTCTTAGTCTTATTATTTACTTCTTTCACTGAGATCAACACTGGAATTGTTCAAAACACTAAAATATACTGCTTCTCAGTACTTCTAAGCTGTTTCAAAGATTATGAAGCTGAACTTTCATGAATTTGCAGAAAATTACACAGTGGTGCATTTTTGACTTATTTCACTGAGAGAAAGCTTTTTTCGTCTTAGTCTTATTTTTGACTTCTTTCACTGAGATCAACACTGGAATTGTTCAAAACACTAAAATATACTGATTCTCAGTACTTTTATGCTGTTTCAAAGATTATAAAGCTGAACTTTCAATAATTTGCAGAATATTACACAGTGGTGCATTTTTGACTTATGAGGCCTAGGCGTAAATTCAATCTGGAAGACTCTTTAGCCCCTCCCGCAGCTTTCAGTAGGCGCTTCCCGCTAATCACTGACGACCTATCATCGAAAGACTTAGCCATGTCGCAGCCAATCACCGACCACGCCTCAGTTCATAAGGACGTCCATCCAAAGTGCCTCCCGTTTCGCTGCTGCGCTCAACACGTTCAGTCGCACGTCCCAGCTTCCCAGCAAACCATCCCAGCGGATCCCTTTCTTGGTGATTCCTTGCGTACAGCTGCTTTGCCGTGTCCTCGACCCTTCCTTCCCCATCAGACGCTCCCGAGTCTGCGCTCAGCCCACCTCCACCCCTTCTCCACCTCCATCGTCCAGGCTCCCAGGCATACTCATTCACTGACCTCCACCACCAGGCCGGGTCCCGGGGGGGATGTCATTCCTATCAGCTTCGGGAATGCTCATCCGAGCTTATCGCGTCAGCTCGATGTCCTTAGCCGGGGCCCGAGCGCCAAAGACTTAACTAACTTTTCTAATCGCTTTCATTCTCATCTGAGTCTCTCCCGATTGAAATTTCACTGAGAGAAAGCTTTTTTCGTCTTAGTCTTATTTTTGACTTCTTTCACTGAGATCAACACTGGAATTGTTCAAAACACTAAAATATACTGCTTCTCAGTACTTCTAAGCTGTTTCAAAGATTATGAAGCTGAACTTTCATGAATTTCCAGAAAATTACACTGTGGTGCATTTTTGACTTATTTCACTGAGAGAAAGCTTTTTTCGTCTTAGTCTTATTTTTGACTTCTTTCACTGAGATCAACACTGGAATTGTTCTAAACACTAAAATATACTGCTTCTCAGTACTTCTAAGCTGTTTTCAAAGATTATGAAGCTGAACTTTCATGAATTTGCAGAAAATTACACAGTGGTGCATTTTTGACTTATTTCACTGAGAGAAAGCTTTTTTCGTCTTAGTCTTATTTTTGACTTCTTTCACTGAGATCAACACTGGAATTGTTCAAAACACTAAAATATACTGCTTCTCAGTACTTCTAAGCTGTTTCAAAGATTATGAAGCTGAACTTTCATGAATTTGCAGAAAATTACACAGTGGTGCATTTTTGACTTATTTCACTGAGAGAAAGCTCTTTTCGTCTTAGTCTTATTTTTGACTTCTTTCACTGAGATCAACACTGGAATTGTTCAAAACACTAAAATATACTGCTTCTCAGTACTTCTAAGCTGTTTCAAAGATTATGAAGCTGAACTTTCATGAATTTGCAGAAAATTACACAGTGGTGCATTTTTGACTTATTTCACTGAGAGAAAGCTTTTTTCGTCTTAGTCTTACTTTTTGACTTCTTTCACTGAGATCAACACTGGAATTGTTCAAAACACTAAAATATACTGCTTCTCAGTACTTCTAAGCTGTTTCAAAGATTATGAAGCTGAACTTTCATGAATTTGCAGAAAATTACACAGTGGTGCATTTTTGACTTATTTCACTGAGAGAAAGCTTTTTTCGTCTTAGTCTTATTTTGACTTCTTTCACTGAGATCAACACTGGAATTGTTCAAAACACTAAAATATACTGCTTCTCAGTACTTCTAAGCTGTTTCAAAGATTATGAAGCTGAACTTTCATGAATTTGCAGAAAATTACACAGTGGTGCATTTTTGACTTATTTCACTGAGAGAAAGCTTTTTTCGTCTTAGTCTTATTTTGACTTCTTTCACTGAGATCAACACTGGAATTGTTCAAAACACTAAAATATACTGCTTCTCAGTACTTCTAAGCTGTTTCAAAGATTATGAAGCTGAACTTTCATGAATTTGCAGAAAATTACACAGTGGTGCATTTTTGACTTATTTCACTGAGAGAAAGCTTTTTTCGTCTTAGTCTTACTTTTTGACTTCTTTCACTGAGATCAACACTGGAATTGTTCAAAACACTAAAATATACTGCTTCTCAGTACTTCTAAGCTGTTTCAAAGATTATGAAGCTGAACTTTCATGAATTTGCAGAAAATTACACAGTGGTGCATTTTTGACTTATTTCACTGAGAGAAAGCTTTTTCGTCTTAGTCTTAGTCTTATTTTGACTTCTTTCACTGAGATCAACACTGGAATTGTTCAAAACACTAAAATATACTGCTTCTCAGTACTTCTAAGCTGTTTCAAAGATTATGAAGCTGAACTTTCATGAATTTGCAGAAAATTACACAGTGGTGCATTTTTGACTTATTTCACTGAGAGAAAGCTTTTTTCGTCTTAGTCTTTTTTGACTTCTTTCACTGAGATCAACACTGGAATTGTTCAAAACACTAAAATATACTGCTTCTCAGTACTTCTAAGCTGTTTCAAAGATTATGAAGCTGAACTTTCATGAATTTGCAGAAAATTACACAGTGGTGCATTTTGACTTATTTCACTGAGAGAAAGCTTTTTTCGTCTTAGTCTTATTTTTGACTTCTTTCACTGAGATCAACACTGGAATTGTTCAAAACACTAAAATATACTGCTTCTCAGTACTTCTAAGCTGTTTCAAAGATTATGAAGCTGAACTTTCATGAATTTGCACAAAATTACACTGTGGTGCATTTTTGACTTATTTCACTGAGAGAAAGCTTTTTTCGTCTTACTCTTATTTTTGACTTCTTTCACTGAGATCAACACTGGAATTGTTCAAAACACTAAATATACTGCTTCTCAGTACTTCTAAGCTGTTTCAAAGATTATGAAGCTGAACTTTCATGAATTTGCAGAAAATTACACTGTGGTGCATTTTTGACTTATTTCACTGAGAGAAAGCTTTTTTCGTCTTAGTCTTATTTTTGACTTCTTTCACTGAGATCAAAACTGGAATTGTTCAAAACACTCAAATATACTGCTTCTCAGTACTTCTAAGCTGTTTCAAAGATTATGAAGCTGAACTTTCATGAATTTGCAAAATTACACTGTGGTGCATTTTTGACTTATTTCACTGAGAGAAAGCTTTTTTCGTCTTACTCTTATTTTTGACTTCTTTCACTGAGATCAACACTGGAATTGTTCAAAACACTAAAATATACTGCTTCTCAGTACTTCTAAGCTGTTTCAAAGATTATGAAGCTGAACTTTCATGAATTTGCAGAAAATTACACTGTGGTGCATTTTTGACTTATTTCACTGAGAGAAAGCTTTTTTCGTCTTAGTCTTATTTTTGACTTCTTTCACTGAGATCAACACTGAATTGTTCAAACACTAAAATATACTGCTTCTCAGTACTTCAAAGCTGTTTCAAAGATTATGAAGCTGAACTTTCATGAATTTGCAGAAAATTACACAGTGGTGCATTTTTGACTTATTTCACTGAGAGAAAGCTTTTTTCGTCTTAGTCTTACTTTTTGACTTCTTTCACTGATATCAACACTGGAATTGTTCAAAACACTAAAATATACTGCTTCTCAGTACTTCTAAGCTGTTTCAAAGATTATGAAGCTGAACTTTCATAAATTTGCAGAAAATTACACAGTGGTGCATTTTTGACTTATTTCACTGAGAGAAAGCTTTTTTCGTCTTAGTCTTATTTTTGACTTCTTTCACTGAGATCAACACTGGAATTGTTCAAAACACTCAAATATACTGCTTCTCAGTACTTCTAAGCTGTTTCAAAGATTATGAAGCTGAACTTTCATGAATTTGCACAAAATTACACTGTGGTGCATTTTTGACTTATTTCACTGAGAGAAAGCTTTTTTCGTCTTACTCTTATTTTTGACTTCTTTCACTGAGATCAACACTGGAATTGTTCAAAACACTAAATATACTGCTTCTCAGTACTTCTAAGCTGTTTCAAAGATTATGAAGCTGAACTTTCATGAATTTGCAGAAAATTACACTGTGGTGCATTTTTGACTTATTTCACTGAGAGAAAGCTTTTTTCGTCTTAGTCTTATTTTTGACTTCTTTCACTGAGATCAACACTGAATTGTTCAAAACACTCAAATATACTGCTTCTCAGTACTTCAAAGCTGTTTCAAAGATTATGAAGCTGAACTTTCATGAATTTGCAGAAAATTACACAGTGGTGCATTTTTGACTTATTTCACTGAGAGAAAGCTTTTTTCGTCTTAGTCTTACTTTTTGACTTCTTTCACTGATCAACACTGGAATTGTTCAAAACACTAAAATATACTGCTTCTCAGTACTTCTAAGCTGTTTCAAAGATTATGAAGCTGAACTTTCATGAATTTGCAGAAAATTACACAGTGGTGCATTTTTGACTTATTTCACTGAGAGAAAGCTTTTTTCGTCTTAGTCTTATTTTTGACTTCTTTCACTGAGATCAACACTGGAATTGTTCAAAACACTAAAATATACTGCTTCTCAGTACTTCTAAGCTGTTTCAAAGATTATGAAGCTGAACTTTCATGAATTTGCAGAAAATTACACAGTGGTGCATTTTTGACTTATTTCACTGAGAGAAAGCTTTTTTCGTCTTAGTCTTATTTTTGACTTCTTTCACTGAGATCAACATTGGAATTGTTCAAAACACTAAAATATACTGCTTCTCAGTACTTCTAAGCTGTTTCAAAGATTATGAAGCTGAACTTTCATAAATTTGCAGAAAATTACACAGTGGTGCATTTTTGACTTATTTCACTGTGAGAAAGCTTTTTTCGTCTTAGTCTTATTTTTGACTTCTTTCACTGAGATCAACACTGGAATTGTTCAAAACACTAAAATATACTGCTTCTCAGTACTTCTAAGCTGTTTCAAAGATTATGAAGCTGAACTTTCATGAATTTGCAGAAAATTACACAGTGGTGCATTTTTGACTTATTTCACTGAGAGAAAGCTTTTTTCGTCTTAGTCTTATTTTTGACTTCTTTCACTGAGATCAACACTGGAATTGTTCAAAACACTAAAATATACTGCTTCTCAGTACTTCTAAGCTGTTTCAAAGATTATGAAGCTGAACTTTCATGAATTTGCAGAAAATTTCACAGTGGTGCATTTTTGACTTATTTCACTGAGAGAAAGCTTTTTCGTCTTAGTCTTATTTTTGACTTCTTTCACTGAGATCAACACTGGAATTGTTCAAAACACTAAAATATACTGCTTCTCAGTACTTCTAAGCTGTTTCAAAGATTATGAAGCTGAACTTTCATGAATTTGCAGAAAATTCACAGTGGTGCATTTTTGACTTATTTCACTGAGAGAAAGCTCTTTTCGTCTTAGTCTTATTTTGACTTCTTTCACTGAGATCAACACTGGAATTGTTCAAAACACTAAAATATACTGCTTCTCAGTACTTCTAAGCTGTTTCAAAGATTATGAAGCTGAACTTTCATGAATTTGCAGAAAATTACACAGCGGTGCATTTTGACTTATTTCACTGAGAGAAAGCTTTTTTCGTCTTAGTCTTACTTTTTGACTTCTTTCACTGAGATCAACACTGGAATTGTTCAAAACACTAAAATATACTGCTTCTCAGTACTTCTAAGCTGTTTCAAAGATTATGAAGCTGAACTTTCATGAATTTGCAGAAAATTACACAGTGGTGCATTTTTGACTTATTTCACTGAGAGAAAGCTTTTTTCGTCTTAGTCTTATTTTTGACTTCTTTCACTGAGATCAACACTGGAATTGTTCAAAACACTAAAATATACTGCTTCTCAGTACTTCTAAGCTGTTTCAAAGATTATGAAGCTGAACTTTCATGAATTTGCAGAAAATTACACAGTGGTGCATTTTTGACTTATTTCACTGAGAGAAAGCTTTTTTCGTCTTAGTCTTATTTTTGACTTCTTTCACTGAGATCAACACTGGAATTGTTCAAAACACTAAAATATACTGCTTCTCAGTACTTCTAAGCTGTTTCAAAGATTATGAAGCTGAACTTTCATGAATTTGCACAAAATTACACTGTGGTGCATTTTTGACTTATTTCACTGAGAGAAAGCTTTTTTCGTCTTAGTCTTATTTTTGACTTCTTTCACTGAGATCAACACTGGAATTGTTCAAAACACTAAAATATACTGCTTCTCAGTACTTCTAAGCTGTTTCAAAGATTATGAAGCTGAACTTTCATGAATTTGCACAAAATTACACTGTGGTGCATTTTTGACTTATTTCACTGAGAGAAAGCTTTTTTCGTCTTAGTCTTATTTTTGACTTCTTTCACTGAGATCAACACTGGAATTGTTCAAAACACTAAAATATACTGCTTCTCAGTACTTCTAAGCTGTTTCAAAGATTATGAAGCTGAACTTTCATGAATTTGCAGAAAATTTCACAGTGGTGCATTTTTGACTTATTTCACTGAGAGAAAGCTTTTCGTCTTAGTCTTATTTTACTTCTTTCACTGAGATCAACACTGGAATTGTTCAAAACACTAAAATATACTGCTTCTCAGTACTTCTAAGCTGTTTCAAAGATTATGAAGCTGAACTTTCATGAATTTGCAGAAAATTACACAGTGGTGCATTTTTGACTTATTTCACTGAGAGAAAGCTTTTTTCGTCTTAGTCTTATTTTGACTTCTTTCACTGAGATCAACACTGGAATTGTTCAAAACACTAAAATATACTGCTTCTCAGTACTTCTAAGCTGTTTCAAAGATTATGAAGCTGAACTTTCATGAATTTGCAGAAAATTACACAGTGGTGCATTTTTGACTTATTTCACTGAGAGAAAGCTTTTTTCGTCTTAGTCTTATTTTTGACTTCTTTCACTGAGATCAACACTGGAATTGTTCAAAACACTAAAATATACTGCTTCTCAGTACTTCTAAGCTGTTTCAAAGATTATGAAGCTGAACTTTCATGAATTTGCAGAAAATTACACTGTGGTGCATTTTTGACTTATTTCACTGAGAGAAAGCTTTTTTCGTCTTAGTCTTATTTTTGACTTCTTTCACTGAGATCAACACTGGAATTGTTCAAAACACTAAAATATACTGCTTCTCAGTACTTCTAAGCTGTTTCAAAGATTATGAAGCTGAACTTTCATGAATTTGCAGAAAATTTCACAGTGGTGCATTTTTGACTTATTTCACTGAGAGAAAGCTCTTTTCGTCTTAGTCTTATTTTTACTTCTTTCACTGAGATCAACACTGGAATTGTTCAAAACACTAAAATATACTGCTTCTCAGTACTTCTAAGCTGTTTCAAAGATTATGAAGCTGAACTTTCATGAATTTGCAGAAAATTACACAGTGGTGCATTTTTGACTTATTTCACTGAGAGAAAGCTTTTTTCGTCTTAGTCTTACTTTTTGACTTCTTTCACTGAGATCAACACTGGAATTGTTCAAAACACTAAAATATACTGCTTCTCAGTACTTCTAAGCTGTTTCAAAGATTATGAAGCTGAACTTTCATGAATTTGCAGAAAATTTCACAGTGGTGCATTTTTGACTTATTTCACTGAGAGAAAGCTTTTTTCGTCTTAGTCTTATTTTTGACTTCTTTCACTGAGATCAACACTGGAATTGTTCAAAACACTAAAATATACTGCTTCTCAGTACTTCTAAGCTGTTTCAAAGATTATGAAGCTGAACTTTCATGAATTTGCAGAAAATTCACAGTGGTGCATTTTTGACTTATTTCACTGAGAGAAAGCTCTTTTCGTCTTAGTCTTATTTTTGACTTCTTTCACTGAGATCAACACTGGAATTGTTCAAAACACTAAAATATACTGCTTCTCAGTACTTCTAAGCTGTTTCAAAGATTATGAAGCTGAACTTTCATGAATTTGCAGAAAATTTCACAGTGGTGCATTTTTGACTTATTTCACTGAGAGAAAGCTTTTTTCGTCTTAGTCTTATTTTTTACTTCTTTCACTGAGATCAACACTGGAATTGTTCAAAACACTAAAATATACTGCTTCTCAGTACTTCTAAGCTGTTTCAAAGATTATGAAGCTGAACTTTCATGAATTTGCAGAAAATTACACAGTGGTGCATTTTTGACTTATTTCACTGAGAGAAAGCTTTTTTCGTCTTAGTCTTACTTTTTGACTTCTTTCACTGAGATCAACACTGGAATTGTTCAAAACACTAAAATATGCTGCTTCTCAGTACTTCTAAGCTGTTTCAAAGATTATGAAGCTGAACTTTCATGAATTTGCAGAAAATTACACAGTGGTGCATTTTTGACTTATTTCACTGAGAGAAAGCTTTTTTCGTCTTAGTCTTATTTTGACTTCTTTCACTGAGATCAACACTGGAATTGTTAAACACTAAAATATACTGCTTCTCAGTACTTCTAAGCTGTTTCAAAGATTATGAAGCTGAACTTTCATGAATTTGCAGAAAATTACACAGTGGTGCATTTTTGACTTATTTCACTGAGAGAAAGCTTTTTTCGTCTTAGTCTTATTTTTGACTTCTTTCACTGAGATCAACACTGGAATTGTTCAAAACACTAAAATATACTGCTTCTCAGTACTTCTAAGCTGTTTCAAAGATTATGAAGCTGAACTTTCATGAATTTGCAGAAAATTACACTGTGGTGCATTTTTGACTTATTTCACTGAGAGAAAGCTTTTTTCGTCTTAGTCTTATTTTTGACTTCTTTCACTGAGATCAACACTGGAATTGTTCAAAACACTAAAATATACTGCTTCTCAGTACTTCTAAGCTGTTTCAAAGATTATGAAGCTGAACTTTCATGAATTTGCACAAAATTACACTGTGGTGCATTTTTGACTTATTTCACTGAGAGAAAGCTTTTTTCGTCTTAGTCTTATTTTTGACTTCTTTCACTGAGATCAACACTGGAATTGTTCAAAACACTAAAATATACTGCTTCTCAGTACTTCTAAGCTGTTTCAAAGATTATGAAGCTGAACTTTCATGAATTTGCAGAAAATTTCACAGTGGTGCATTTTTGACTTATTTCACTGAGAGACAGCTCTTTTCGTCTTAGTCTTATTTTTACTTCTTTCACTGAGATCAACACTGGAATTGTTCAAAACACTAAAATATACTGCTTCTCAGTACTTCTAAGCTGTTTCAAAGATTATGAAGCTGAACTTTCATGAATTTGCAGAAAATTACACAGTGGTGCATTTTGACTTATTTCACTGAGAGAAAGCTTTTTTCGTCTTAGTCTTATTTTGACTTCTTTCACTGAGATCAACACTGGAATTGTTCAAAACACTAAAATATACTGCTTCTCAGTACTTCTAAGCTGTTTCAAAGATTATGAAGCTGAACTTTCATGAATTTGCAGAAAATTACACAGTGGTGCATTTTTGACTTATTTCACTGAGAGAAAGCTTTTTTCGTCTTAGTCTTATTTTTGACTTCTTTCACTGAGATCAACACTGGAATTGTTCAAAACACTAAAATATACTGCTTCTCAGTACTTCTAAGCTGTTTCAAAGATTATGAAGCTGAACTTTCATGAATTTCCAGAAAATTACAGTGGTGCATTTTTGACTTATTTCACTGAGAGAAAGCTTTTTTCGTCTTAGTCTTATTTTTGACTTCTTTCACTGAGATCAACACTGGAATTGTTCAAAACACTAAAATATACTGCTTCTCAGTACTTCTAAGCTGTTTCAAAGATTATGAAGCTGAACTTTCATGAATTTGCACAAAATTACACTGTGGTGCATTTTTGACTTATTTCACTGAGAGAAAGCTTTTTTCGTCTTAGTCTTATTTTTGACTTCTTTCACTGAGATCAACACTGGAATTGTTCAAAACACTAAAATATACTGCTTCTCAGTACTTCTAAGCTGTTTCAAAGATTATGAAGCTGAACTTTCATGAATTTGCAGAAAATTTCACAGTGGTGCATTTTTGACTTATTTCACTGAGAGAAAGCTTTTTCGTCTTAGTCTTATTTTTACTTCTTTCACTGAGATCAACACTGGAATTGTTCAAAACACTAAAATATACTGCTTCTCAGTACTTCTAAGCTGTTTCAAAGATTATGAAGCTGAACTTTCATGAATTTGCAGAAAATTACACAGTGGTGCATTTTTGACTTATTTCACTGAGAGAAAGCTTTTTTCGTCTTAGTCTTACTTTTTGACTTTTCACTGAGATCAACACTGGAATTGTTCAAAACACTAAAATATACTGCTTCTCAGTACTTCTAAGCTGTTTCAAAGATTATGAAGCTGAACTTTCATGAATTTGCAGAAAATTTCACAGTGGTGCATTTTTGACTTATTTCACTGAGAGAAAGCTTTTTCGTCTTAGTCTTATTTTTGACTTCTTTCACTGAGATCAACACTGGAATTGTTCAAAACACTAAAATATACTGCTTCTCAGTACTTCTAAGCTGTTTCAAAGATTATGAAGCTGAACTTTCATGAATTTGCAGAAAATTTCACAGTGGTGCATTTTTGACTTATTTCACTGAGAGAAAGCTCTTTTCGTCTTAGTCTTATTTTGACTTCTTTCACTGAGATCAACACTGGAATTGTTCAAAACACTAAAATATACTGCTTCTCAGTACTTCTAAGCTGTTTCAAAGATTATGAAGCTGAACTTTCATGAATTTGCAGAAAATTCACAGTGGTGCATTTTTGACTTATTTCACTGAGAGAAAGCTTTTCGTCTTAGTCTTATTTTTGACTTCTTTCACTGAGATCAACACTGGAATTGTTCAAAACACTAAAATATACTGCTTCTCAGTACTTCTAAGCTGTTTCAAAGATTATGAAGCTGAACTTTCATGAATTTGCAGAAAATTACACAGTGGTGCATTTTTTACTTATTTCACTGAGATCAACACTGGAATTGTTCAAAACACTAAAATATACTGCTTCTCAGTACTTCTAAGCTGTTTCAAAGATTATGAAGCTGAACTTTCATGAATTTGCACAAAATTACACTGGTGCATTTTTGACTTATTTCACTGAGAGAAAGCTTTTTTCGTCTTAGTCTTATTTTTGACTTCTTTCACTGAGATCAACACTGGAATTGTTCAAAACACTAAAATATACTGCTTCTCAGTACTTCTAAGCTGTTTCAAAGATTATGAAGCTGAACTTTCATGAATTTGCAGAAAATTCACAGTGGTGCATTTTTGACTTATTTCACTGAGAGAAAGCTCTTTTCGTCTTAGTCTTATTTTTACTTCTTTCACTGAGATCAACACTGGAATTGTTCAAAACACTAAAATATACTGCTTCTCAGTACTTCTAAGCTGTTTCAAAGATTATGAAGCTGAACTTTCATGAATTTGCAGAAACACAGTGGTGCATTTTTGACTTATTTCACTGAGAGAAAGCTTTTTTCGTCTTAGTCTTATTTTTGACTTCTTTCACTGAGATCAACACTGGAATTGTTCAAAACACTAAAATACTGCTTCTCAGTACTTCTAAGCTGTTTCAAAGATTATGAAGCTGAACTTTCATGAATTTGCAGAAAATTACACAGTGGTGCATTTTTGACTTATTTCACTGAGAGAAAGCTTTTTTCGTCTTAGTCTTACTTTTTGACTTCTTTCACTGAGATCAACACTGGAATTGTTCAAAACACTAAAATATACTGCTTCTCAGTACTTCTAAGCTGTTTCAAAGATTATGAAGCTGAACTTTCATGAATTTGCAGAAAATTACACTGTGGTGCATTTTTGACTTATTTCACTGAGAGAAAGCTTTTTTCGTCTTAGTCTTATTTTTGACTTCTTTCACTGAGATCAACACTGGAATTGTTCAAACACTAAAAATACTGCTTCTCAGTACTTCTAAGCTGTTTCAAAGATTATGAAGCTGAACTTTCATGAATTTGCAAAAATTACACTGTGGTGCATTTTGACTTATTTCACTGAGAGAAAGCTTTTTTCGTCTTAGTCTTATTTTTGACTTCTTTCACTGAGATCAACACTGGAATTGTTCAAAACACTAAAATACTGCTTCTCAGTACTTCTAAGCTGTTTCAAAGATTATGAAGCTGAACTTTCATGAATTTGCAGAAAATTTCACAGTGGTGCATTTTTGACTTATTTCACTGAGAGAAAGCTTTTCGTCTTAGTCTTATATTTTTACTTCTTTCACTGAGATCAAACTGGAATTGTTCAAAACACTAAAATATACTGCTTCTCAGTACTTCTAAGCTGTTTCAAAGATTATGAAGCTGAACTTTCATGAATTTGCAGAAAATTACACAGTGGTGCATTTTTGACTTATTTCACTGAGAGAAAGCTTTTTTCGTCTTAGTCTTATTTTTGACTTCTTTCACTGAGATCAACACTGGAATTGTTCAAAACACTAAAATATACTGCTTCTCAGTACTTCTAAGCTGTTTCAAAGATTATGAAGCTGAACTTTCATGAATTTGCAGAAAATTTCACAGTGGTGCATTTTTGACTTATTTCACTGAGAGAAAGCTTTTTTCGTCTTAGTCTTATTTTTGACTTCTTTCACTGAGATCAACACTGGAATTGTTCAAAACACTAAAATATACTGCTTCTCAGTACTTCTAGCTGTTTCAAAGATTATGAAGCTGAACTTTCATGAATTTGCAGAAAATTCACAGTGGTGCATTTTTGACTTATTTCACTGAGAGAAAGCTTTTTCGTCTTAGTCTTATTTTTGACTTCTTTCACTGAGATCAACACTGGAATTGTTCAAAACACTAAAATATACTGCTTCTCAGTACTTCTAAGCTGTTTCAAAGATTATGAAGCTGAACTTTCATGAATTTGCAGAAAATTTCACAGTGGTGCATTTTTGACTTATTTCACTGAGAGAAAGCTTTTTCGTCTTAGTCTTATTTTTTACTTCTTTCACTGAGATCAACACTGGAATTGTTCAAAACACTAAAATATACTGCTTCTCAGTACTTCTAAGCTGTTTCAAAGATTATGAAGCTGAACTTTCATGAATTTGCAGAAAATTACACAGTGGTGCATTTTTGACTTATTTCACTGAGAGAAAGCTTTTTTCGTCTTAGTCTTATTTTTGACTTCTTTCACTGAGATCAACACTGGAATTGTTCAAAACACTAAAATATACTGCTTCTCAGTACTTCTAAGCTGTTTCAAAGATTATGAAGCTGAACTTTCATGAATTTGCAGAAAATTACACAGTGGTGCATTTTTGACTTATTTCACTGAGAGAAAGCTTTTTTCGTCTTAGTCTTATTTTGACTTCTTTCACTGAGATCAACACTGGAATTGTTTCAAACACTAAAATATACTGCTTCTCAGTACTTCTAAGCTGTTTCAAAGATTATGAAGCTGAACTTTCATGAATTTGCAGAAAATTACACAGTGGTGCATTTTTGACTTATTTCACTGAGAGAAAGCTTTTTTCGTCTTAGTCTTATTTTTGACTTCTTTCACTGAGATCAACACTGGAATTGTTCAAAACACTAAAATATACTGCTTCTCAGTACTTCTAAGCTGTTTCAAAGATTATGAAGCTGAACTTTCATGAATTTGCAGAAAATTACACTGTGGTGCATTTTTGACTTATTTCACTGAGAGAAAGCTTTTTTCGTCTTAGTCTTATTTTTGACTTCTTTCACTGAGATCAACACTGGAATTGTTCAAAACACTAAAATATACTGCTTCTCAGTACTTCTAAGCTGTTTCAAAGATTATGAAGCTGAACTTTCATGAATTTGCACAAAATTACACTGGTGCATTTTGACTTATTTCACTGAGAGAAAGCTTTTTTCGTCTTAGTCTTATTTTTGACTTCTTTCACTGAGATCAACACTGGAATTGTTCAAAACACTAAAATATACTGCTTCTCAGTACTTCTAAGCTGTTTCAAAGATTATGAAGCTGAACTTTCATGAATTTGCAGAAAATTACACAGTGGTGCATTTTTGACTTATTTCACTGAGAGAAAGCTTTTTTCGTCTTAGTACTTTTTTGACTTCTTTCACTGAGATCAACACTGGAATTGTTCAAAACACTAAAATATACTGCTTCTCAGTACTTCTAAGCTGTTTCAAAGATTATGAAGCTGAACTTTCATGAATTTGCAGAAAATTCACAGTGGTGCATTTTTGACTTATTTCACTGAGAGAAAGCTTTTTCGTCTTAGTCTTATTTTTGACTTCTTTCACTGAGATCAACACTGGAATTGTTCAAAACACTAAAATATACTGCTTCTCAGTACTTCTAAGCTGTTTCAAAGATTATGAAGCTGAACTTTCATGAATTTGCAGAAAATTTCACAGTGGTGCATTTTTGACTTATTTCACTGAGAGAAAGCTTTTTTCGTCTTAGTCTTATTTTTGACTTCTTTCACTGAGATCAACACTGGAATTGTTCAAAACACTAAAATATACTGCTTCTCAGTACTTCTAAGCTGTTTCAAAGATTATGAAGCTGAACTTTCATGAATTTGCAGAAAATTTCACAGTGGTGCATTTTTGACTTATTTCACTGAGAGAAAGCTCTTTTCGTCTTAGTCTTATTTTTGACTTCTTTCACTGAGATCAACACTGGAATTGTTCAAAACACTAAAATATACTGCTTCTCAGTACTTCTAAGCTGTTTCAAAGATTATGAAGCTGAACTTTCATGAATTTGCAGAAAATTTCACAGTGGTGCATTTTTGACTTATTTCACTGAGAGAAAGCTTTTTTCGTCTTAGTCTTATTTTTGACTTCTTTCACTGAGATCAACACTGGAATTGTTCAAAACACTAAATATACTGCTTTCTCAGTACTTCTAAGCTGTTTCAAAGATTATGAAGCTGAACTTTCATGAATTTGCAGAAAATTTCACAGTGGTGCATTTTTGACTTATTTCACTGAGAGAAAGCTTTTTTCGTCTTAGTCTTATTTTTGACTTCTTTCACTGAGATCAACACTGGAATTGTTCAAAACACTAAAATATACTGCTTCTCAGTACTTCTAAGCTGTTTCAAAGATTATGAAGCTGAACTTTCATGAATTTGCAGAAAATTACACTGTGGTGCATTTTTGACTTATTTCACTGAGAGAAAGCTTTTTTCGTCTTAGTCTTATTTTTGACTTCTTCACTGAGATCAACACTGGAATTGTTCAAAACACTAAAATATACTGCTTCTCAGTACTTCTAAGCTGTTTCAAAGATTATGAAGCTGAACTTTCATGAATTTGCAGAAAATTACACTGTGGTGCATTTTTGACTTATTTCACTGAGAGAAAGCTTTTTCGTCTTAGTCTTATTTTTGACTTCTTTCACTGAGATCAACACTGGAATTGTTCAAAAACTAAAATATACTGCTTCTCAGTACTTCTAAGCTGTTTCAAAGATTATGAAGCTGAACTTTCATGAATTTGCAGAAAATTCACAGTGGTGCATTTTTGACTTATTTCACTGAGAGAAAGCTTTTTCGTCTTAGTCTTATTTTGACTTCTTTCACTGAGATCAACACTGGAATTGTTCAAAACACTAAAATATACTGCTTCTCAGTACTTCTAAGCTGTTTCAAAGATTATGAAGCTGAACTTTCATGAATTTGCAGAAAATTACACAGTGGTGCATTTTGACTTATTTCACTGAGAGAAAGCTTTTTTCGTCTTAGTCTTACTTTTTGACTTCTTTCACTGAGATCAACACTGGAATTGTTCAAAACACTAAAATATACTGCTTCTCAGTACTTCTAAGCTGTTTCAAAGATTATGAAGCTGAACTTTCATGAATTTGCAGAAAATTTCACAGTGGTGCATTTTTGACTTATTTCACTGAGAGAAAGCTTTTTTCGTCTTAGTCTTATTTTTGACTTCTTTCACTGAGATCAACACTGGAATTGTTCAAAACACTAAAATATGCTTCTCAGTACTTCTAAGCTGTTTCAAAGATTATGAAGCTGAACTTTCATGAATTTGCAGAAAATTCACAGTGGTGCATTTTGACTTATTTCACTGAGAGAAAGCTCTTTTCGTCTTAGTCTTATTTTTGACTTCTTTCACTGAGATCAACACTGGAATTGTTCAAAACACTAAAATATACTGCTTCTCAGTACTTCTAAGCTGTTTCAAAGATTATGAAGCTGAACTTTCATGAATTTGCAGAAAATTTCACAGTGGTGCATTTTTGACTTATTTCACTGAGAGAAAGCTTTTTCGTCTTAGTCTTATTTTTTACTTCTTTCACTGAGATCAACACTGGAATTGTTCAAAACACTAAAATATACTGCTTCTCAGTACTTCTAAGCTGTTTCAAAGATTATGAAGCTGAACTTTCATGAATTTGCAGAAAATTACACAGTGGTGCATTTTTGACTTATTTCACTGAGATCAACACTGGAATTGTTCAAAACACTAAAATATACTGCTTCTCAGTACTTCTAAGCTGTTTCAAAGATTATGAAGCTGAACTTTCATGAATTTGCACAAAATTACACTGTGGTGCATTTTTGACTTATTTCACTGAGAGAAAGCTTTTTTCGTCTTAGTCTTATTTTTGACTTCTTTCACTGAGATCAACACTGGAATTGTTCAAAACACTAAAATATACTGCTTCTCAGTACTTCTAAGCTGTTTCAAAGATTATGAAGCTGAACTTTCATGAATTTGCAGAAAATTTCACAGTGGTGCATTTTTGACTTATTTCACTGAGAGAAAGCTCTTTTCGTCTTAGTCTTATTATTTACTTCTTTCACTGAGATCAACACTGGAATTGTTCAAAACACTAAAATATACTGCTTCTCAGTACTTCTAAGCTGTTTCAAAGATTATGAAGCTGAACTTTCATGAATTTGCAGAAAATTACACAGTGGTGCATTTTTGACTTATTTCACTGAGAGAAAGCTTTTTTCGTCTTAGTCTTATTTTGACTTCTTTCACTGAGATCAACACTGGAATTGTTCAAAACACTAAAATATACTGCTTCTCAGTACTTCTAAGCTGTTTCAAAGATTATGAAGCTGAACTTTCATGAATTTGCAGAAAATTACACAGTGGTGCATTTTTGACTTATTTCACTGAGAGAAAGCTTTTTTCGTCTTAGTCTTATTTTTGACTTCTTTCACTGAGATCAACACTGGAATTGTTCAAAACACTAAAATATACTGCTTCTCAGTACTTCTAAGCTGTTTCAAAGATTATGAAGCTGAACTTTCATGAATTTCCAGAAAATTACACTGTGGTGCATTTTTGACTTATTTCACTGAGAGAAAGCTTTTTTCGTCTTAGTCTTATTTTTGACTTCTTTCACTGAGATCAACACTGGAATTGTTCAAAACACTAAAATATACTGCTTCTCAGTACTTCTAAGCTGTTTCAAAGATTATGAAGCTGAACTTTCATGAATTTGCACAAAATTACACTGTGGTGCATTTTTGACTTATTTCACTGAGAGAAAGCTTTTTTCGTCTTAGTCTTATTTTTGACTTCTTTCACTGAGATCAACACTGGAATTGTTCAAAACACTAAAATATACTGCTTCTCAGTACTTCTAAGCTGTTTCAAAGATTATGAAGCTGAACTTTCATGAATTTGCAGAAAATTCACAGTGGTGCATTTTTGACTTATTTCACTGAGAGAAAGCTTTTTCGTCTTAGTCTTATTTTTGACTTCTTTCACTGAGATCAACTGGAATTGTTCAAAACACTAAAATACTGCTTCTCAGTACTTCTAAGCTGTTTCAAAGATTATGAAGCTGAACTTTCATGAATTTGCAGAAAATTACACAGTGGTGCATTTTTGACTTATTTCACTGAGAGAAAGCTTTTTTCGTCTTAGTCTTATTTTTGACTTCTTTCACTGAGATCAACACTGGAATTGTTCAAAACACTAAAATATACTGCTTCTCAGTACTTCTAAGCTGTTTCAAAGATTATGAAGCTGAACTTTCATGAATTTGCAGAAAATTTCACAGTGGTGCATTTTTGACTTATTTCACTGAGAGAAAGCTTTTTTCGTCTTAGTCTTATTTTTGACTTCTTTCACTGAGATCAACACTGGAATTGTTCAAAACACTAAAATATACTGCTTCTCAGTACTTCTAAGCTGTTTCAAAGATTATGAAGCTGAACTTTCAGAATTTGCAGAAAATTTCACAGTGGTGCATTTTTGACTTATTTCACTGAGAGAAAGCTTTTTCGTCTTAGTCTTATTTTTGACTTCTTTCACTGAGATCAACACTGGAATTGTTCAAAACACTAAATATACTGCTTTCAGTACTTCTAAGCTGTTTTCAAAGATTATGAAGCTGAACTTTCATGAATTTGCAGAAAATTTCACAGTGGTGCATTTTTGACTTATTTCACTGAGAGAAAGCTTTTTCGTCTTAGTCTTATTTTTGACTTCTTTCACTGAGATCAACACTGGAATTGTTCAAAACACTAAATATACTGCTTCTCAGTACTTCTAAGCTGTTTCAAAGATTATGAAGCTGAACTTTCATGAATTTGCAGAAAATTACACAGTGGTGCATTTTTGACTTATTTCACTGAGAGAAAGCTTTTTTCGTCTTAGTCTTATTTTTGACTTCTTTCACTGAGATCAACACTGGAATTGTTCAAAACACTAAAATATACTGCTTCTCAGTACTTCTAAGCTGTTTCAAAGATTATGAAGCTGAACTTTCATGAATTTGCAGAAAATTACACAGTGGTGCATTTTTGACTTATTTCACTGAGAAAGCTTTTTTCGTCTTAGTCTTATTTTCGACTTCTTTCACTGAGATCAACACTGGAATTGTTTCAAAACACTAAAATATACTGCTTCTCAGTACTTCTAAGCTGTTTCAAAGATTATGAAGCTGAACTTTCATGAATTTGCAGAAAATTACACAGTGGTGCATTTTTGACTTATTTCACTGAGAGAAAGCTTTTTTCGTCTTAGTCTTATTTTTGACTTCTTTCACTGAGATCAACACTGGAATTGTTCAAAACACTAAAATATACTGCTTCTCAGTACTTCTAAGCTGTTTCAAAGATTATGAAGCTGAACTTTCATGAATTTGCAGAAAATTACACTGTGGTGCATTTTTGACTTATTTCACTGAGAGAAAGCTTTTTTCGTCTTAGTCTTATTTTTGACTTCTTTCACTGAGATCAACACTGGAATTGTTCAAAACACTAAAATATACTGCTTCTCAGTACTTCTAAGCTGTTTCAAAGATTATGAAGCTGAACTTTCATGAATTTGCACAAAATTACACTGTGGTGCATTTTTGACTTATTTCACTGAGAGAAAGCTTTTTTCGTCTTACTCTTATTTTTGACTTCTTTCACTGAGATCAACACTGGAATTGTTCAAAACACTAAAATATACTGCTTCTCAGTACTTCTAAGCTGTTTCAAAGATTATGAAGCTGAACTTTCATGAATTTGCAGAAAATTACACAGTGGTGCATTTTTGACTTATTTCACTGAGAGAAAGCTTTTTTCGTCTTAGTCTTATTTTTGACTTCTTTCACTGAGATCAACACTGGAATTGTTCAAAACACTAAAATATACTGCTTCTCAGTACTTCTAAGCTGTTTCAAAGATTATAAGCTGAACTTTCATGAATTTGCAGAAAATTTCACAGTGGTGCATTTTTGACTTATTTCACTGAGAGAAAGCTTTTTTCGTCTTAGTCTTATTTTTGACTTCTTTCACTGAGATCAACACTGGAATTGTTCAAAACACTAAAATATACTGCTTCTCAGTACTTCTAAGCTGTTTCAAAGATTATGAAGCTGAACTTCATGAATTTGCAGAAAATTTCACAGTGGTGCATTTTTGACTTATTTCACTGAGAGAAAGCTTTTTTCGTCTTAGTCTTATTTTTGACTTCTTTCACTGAGATCAACACTGGAATTGTTCAAACACTAAAATATACTGCTTCTCAGTACTTCTAAGCTGTTTCAAAGATTATGAAGCTGAACTTTCATGAATTTGCAGAAAATTTCACAGTGGTGCATTTTTGACTTATTTCACTGAGAGAAAGCTCTTTTCGTCTTAGTCTTATTTTTGACTTCTTTCACTGAGATCAACACTGGAATTGTTCAAAACACTAAAAATACTGCTTCTCAGTACTTCTAAGCTGTTTCAAAGATTATGAAGCTGAACTTTCATGAATTTGCAGAAAATTTCACAGTGGTGCATTTTTGACTTATTTCACTGAGAGAAAGCTCTTTTCGTCTTAGTCTTATTTTTTACTTCTTTCACTGAGATCAACACTGGAATTGTTCAAAACACTAAAATATACTGCTTCTCAGTACTTCTAAGCTGTTTCAAAGATTATGAAGCTGAACTTTCATGAATTTGCAGAAAATTACACAGTGGTGCATTTTTGACTTATTTCACTGAGAGAAAGCTTTTTTCGTCTTAGTCTTACTTTTTGACTTCTTTCACTGAGATCAACACTGGAATTGTTCGAAACACTAAAATATACTGCTTCTCAGTACTTCTAAGCTGTTTCAAAGATTATGAAGCTGAACTTTCATGAATTTGCAGAAAATTACACAGTGGTGCATTTTTGACTTATTTCACTGAGAGAAAGCTTTTTTCGTCTTAGTCTTATTTTTGACTTCTTTCACTGAGATCAACACTGGAATTGTTCAAACACTAAAATATACTGCTTCTCAGTACTTCTAAGCTGTTTCAAAGATTATGAAGCTGAACTTTCATGAATTTGCAGAAAATTACACAGTGGTGCATTTTTGACTTATTTCACTGAGAGAAAGCTTTTTTCGTCTTAGTCTTATTTTTGACTTCTTTCACTGAGATCAACACTGGAATTGTTCAAAACACTAAAATATACTGCTTCTCAGTACTTCTAAGCTGTTTCAAAGATTATGAAGCTGAACTTTCATGAATTTGCAGAAAATTACACTGTGGTGCATTTTTGACTTATTTCACTGAGAGAAAGCTTTTTTCGTCTTAGTCTTATTTTGACTTCTTTCACTGAGATCAACTGGAATTGTTCAAAACACTAAAATATACTGCTTCTCAGTACTTCTAAGCTGTTTCAAAGATTATGAAGCTGAACTTTCATGAATTTGCAGAAAATTACACAGTGGTGCATTTTTGACTTATTTCACTGAGAGAAAGCTTTTTTCGTCTTAGTCTTATTTTTGACTTCTTTCACTGAGATCAACACTGGAATTGTTCAAACACTAAAATATACTGCTTCTCAGTACTTCTAAGCTGTTTCAAAGATTATGAAGCTGAACTTTCATGAATTTTCACAAAATTACACTGTGGTGCATTTTTGACTTATTTCACTGAGAGAAAGCTTTTTTCGTCTTACTCTTATTTTTGACTTCTTTCACTGAGATCAACACTGGAATTGTTCAAAACACTAAAATATACTGCTTCTCAGTACTTCTAAGCTGTTTCAAAGATTATGAAGCTGAACTTTCATGAATTTGCAGAAAATTACACAGTGGTGCATTTTTGACTTATTTCACTGAGAGAAAGCTTTTTCGTCTTAGTCTTACTTTTTGACTTCTTTCACTGAGATCAACACTGGAATTGTTCAAAACACTAAATATACTGCTTCTCAGTACTTCTAAGCTGTTTCAAAGATTATGAAGCTGAACTTTCATGAATTTGCAGAAAATTTCACAGTGGTGCATTTTTGACTTATTTCACTGAGAGAAAGCTTTTTCGTCTTAGTCTTATTTTTGACTTCTTTCACTGAGATCAACACTGGAATTGTTCAAAACACTAAAATATACTGCTTCTCAGTACTTCTAAGCTGTTTCAAAGATTATGAAGCTGAACTTTCATGAATTTGCAGAAAATTTCACAGTGGTGCATTTTTGACTTATTTCACTGAGAGAAAGCTTTTTCGTCTTAGTCTTATTTTTGACTTCTTTCACTGAGATCAACACTGGAATTGTTCAAAACTAAAATATACTGCTTCTCAGTACTTCTAAGCTGTTTCAAAGATTATGAAGCTGAACTTTCATGAATTTGCAGAAAATTTCACAGTGGTGCATTTTTGACTTATTTCACTGAGAGAAAGCTTTCGTCTTAGTCTTATTTTTGACTTCTTTCACTGAGATCAACACTGGAATTGTTCAAAACACTAAAATATACTGCTTCTCAGTACTTCTAAGCTGTTTCAAAGATTATGAAGCTGAACTTTCATGAATTTGCAGAAAATTTCACAGTGGTGCATTTTTGACTTATTTCACTGAGAGAAAGCTCTTTTCGTCTTAGTCTTATTTTTACTTCTTTCACTGAGATCAACACTGGAATTGTTCAAAACACTAAAATATACTGCTTCTCAGTACTTCTAAGCTGTTTCAAAGATTATGAAGCTGAACTTTCATGAATTTGCAGAAAATTACACAGTGGTGCATTTTTGACTTATTTCACTGAGAGAAAGCTTTTTTCGTCTTAGTCTTACTTTTTGACTTCTTTCACTGAGATCAACACTGGAATTGTTCAAACACTAAAATATACTGCTTCTCAGTACTTCTAAGCTGTTTCAAAGATTATGAAGCTGAACTTTCATGAATTTGCAGAAAATTACACAGTGGTGCATTTTTGACTTATTTCACTGAGAGAAAGCTTTTTTCGTCTTAGTCTTATTTTCGACTTCTTTCACTGAGATCAACACTGGAATTGTTCTAAACACTAAAATATACTGCTTCTCAGTACTTCTAAGCTGTTTCAAAGATTATGAAGCTGAACTTTCATGAATTTGCAGAAAATTACACAGTGGTGCATTTTTGACTTATTTCACTGAGAGAAAGCTTTTTTCGTCTTAGTCTTATTTTTGACTTCTTTCACTGAGATCAACACTGGAATTGTTCAAAACACTAAAATATACTGCTTCTCAGTACTTCTAAGCTGTTTCAAAGATTATGAAGCTGAACTTTCATGAATTTGCAGAAAATTACACTGTGGTGCATTTTTGACTTATTTCACTGAGAGAAAGCTTTTTTCGTCTTAGTCTTATTTTTGACTTCTTTCACTGAGATCAACACTGGAATTGTTCAAAACACTAAAATATACTGCTTCTCAGTACTTCTAAGCTGTTTCAAAGATTATGAAGCTGAACTTTCATGAATTTGCACAAAATTACACTGTGGTGCATTTTTGACTTATTTCACTGAGAGAAAGCTTTTTTCGTCTTACTCTTATTTTTGACTTCTTTCACTGAGATCAACACTGGAATTGTTCAAAACACTAAAATATACTGCTTCTCAGTACTTCTAAGCTGTTTCAAAGATTATGAAGCTGAACTTTCATGAATTTGCAGAAAATTCACAGTGGTGCATTTTTGACTTATTTCACTGAGAGAAAGCTCTTTTCGTCTTAGTCTTATTATTTGACTTCTTTCACTGAGATCAACACTGGAATTGTTCAAAAACTAAAATATACTGCTTCTCAGTACTTCTAAGCTGTTTCAAAGATTATGAAGCTGAACTTTCATGAATTTGCAGAAAATTACACAGTGGTGCATTTTTGACTTATTTCACTGAGAGAAAGCTTTTTTCGTCTTAGTCTTATTTTTGACTTCTTTCACTGAGATCAACACTGGAATTGTTCAAAACACTAAATATACTGCTTCTCAGTACTTCTAAGCTGTTTCAAAGATTATGAAGCTGAACTTTCATGAATTTGCAGAAAATTTCACAGTGGTGCATTTTTGACTTATTTCACTGAGAGAAAGCTTTTTTCGTCTTAGTCTTATTTTACTTCTTTCACTGAGATCAACACTGGAATTGTTCAAAACACTAAAATATACTGCTTCTCAGTACTTCTAAGCTGTTTCAAAGATTATGAAGCTGAACTTTCATGAATTTGCAAAAAATTTCACAGTGGTGCATTTTTGACTTATTTCACTGAGAGAAAGCTCTTTTCGTCTTAGTCTTATTTTTTACTTCTTTCACTGAGATCAACACTGGAATTGTTCAAAACACTAAAATATACTGCTTCTCAGTACTTCTAAGCTGTTTCAAAGATTATGAAGCTGAACTTTCATGAATTTGCAGAAAATTACACAGTGGTGCATTTTTGACTTATTTCACTGAGAGAAAGCTTTTTTCGTCTTAGTCTTACTTTTTGACTTCTTTCACTGAGATCAACACTGGAATTGTTCAAAACACTAAAATATACTGCTTCTCAGTACTTCTAAGCTGTTTCAAAGATTATGAAGCTGAACTTTCATGAATTTGCAGAAAATTACACAGTGGTGCATTTTTGACTTATTTCACTGAGAGAAAGCTTTTTTCGTCTTAGTCTTATTTTTGACTTCTTTCACTGAGATCAACACTGGAATTGTTCAAAACACTAAAATATACTGCTTCTCAGTACTTCTAAGCTGTTTCAAAGATTATGAAGCTGAACTTTCATGAATTTGCAGAAAATTACACAGTGGTGCATTTTTGACTTATTTCACTGAGAGAAAGCTTTTTTCGTCTTAGTCTTATTTTCGACTTCTTTCACTGAGATCAACACTGGAATTGTTCAAAACACTAAAATATACTGCTTCTCAGTACTTCTAAGCTGTTTCAAAGATTATGAAGCTGAACTTTCATGAATTTGCAGAAAATTACACAGTGGTGCATTTTTGACTTATTTCACTGAGAGAAAGCTTTTTTCGTCTTAGTCTTATTTTTGACTTCTTTCACTGAGATCAACACTGGAATTGTTCAAAACACTAAAATATACTGCTTCTCAGTACTTCTAAGCTGTTTCAAAGATTATGAAGCTGAACTTTCATGAATTTGCAGAAAATTTCACAGTGGTGCATTTTTGACTTATTTCACTGAGAGAAAGCTTTTTCGTCTTAGTCTTATTTTTGACTTCTTTCACTGAGATCAACACTGGAATTGTTCAAAACACTAAAATATACTGCTTCTCAGTACTTCTAAGCTGTTTCAAAGATTATGAAGCTGAACTTTCATGAATTTGCAGAAAATTACACAGTGGTGCATTTTTGACTTATTTCACTGAGAGAAAGCTTTTTTCGTCTTAGTCTTATTTTTGACTTCTTTCACTGAGATCAACACTGGAATTGTTCAAAACACTAAAATACTGCTTCTCAGTACTTCTAAGCTGTTTCAAAGATTATGAAGCTGAACTTTCATGAATTTGCAGAAAATTACACAGTGGTGCATTTTTGACTTATTTCACTGAGAGAAAGCTTTTTTCGTCTTAGTCTTATTTTTGACTTCTTTCACTGAGATCAACACTGGAATTGTTCAAAACACTAAAATATACTGCTTCTCAGTACTTCTAAGCTGTTTCAAAGATTATGAAGCTGAACTTTCATGAATTTGCAGAAAATTACACAGTGGTGCATTTTTGACTTATTTCACTGAGAGAAAGCTTTTTTCGTCTTAGTCTATTTTGACTTCTTTCACTGAGATCAACACTGGAATTGTTCAAAACACTAAAATATACTGCTTCTCAGTACTTCTAAGCTGTTTCAAAGATTATGAAGCTGAACTTTCATGAATTTGCAGAAAATTTCACAGTGGTGCATTTTTGACTTATTTCACTGAGAGAAAGGTTTTTTCGTCTTAGTCTTATTTTTGACTTCTTTCACTGAGATCAACACTGGAATTGTTCAAAACACTAAAATATACTGCTTCTCAGTACTTCTAAGCTGTTTCAAAGATTATGAAGCTGAACTTTCATGAATTTGCAGAAAATTTCACAGTGGTGCATTTTTGACTTATTTCACTGAGAGAAAGCTTTTTTCGTCTTAGTCTTATTTTTGACTTCTTTCACTGAGATCAACACTGGAATTGTTCAAAACACTAAAATATACTGCTTCTCAGTACTTCTAAGCTGTTTCAAAGATTATGAAGCTGAACTTTCATGAATTTGCAGAAAATTCACAGTGGTGCATTTTTGACTTATTTCACTGAGAGAAAGCTTTTTTCGTCTTAGTCTTACTTTTTGACTTCTTTCACTGAGATCAACACTGGAATTGTTCAAAACACTAAAATATACTGCTTCTCAGTACTTCTAAGCTGTTTCAAAGATTATGAAGCTGAACTTTCATGAATTTGCAGAAAATTTCTCAGTGGTGCATTTTTGACTTATTTCACTGAGAGAAAGCTTTTTTCGTCTTAGTCTTACTTTTTGACTTCTTTCACTGAGATCAACACTGGAATTGTTCAAAACACTAAAATATACTGCTTCTCAGTACTTCTAAGCTGTTTCAAAGATTATGAAGCTGAACTTTCATGAATTTGCAGAAAATTACACAGTGGTGCATTTTTGACTTATTTCACTGAGAGAAAGCTTTTTTCGTCTTAGTCTTACTTTTTGACTTCTTTCACTGAGATCAACACTGGAATTGTTCAAAACACTAAAATATACTGCTTCTCAGTACTTCTAAGCTGTTTCAAAGATTATGAAGCTGAACTTTCATGAATTTGCAGAAAATTACACAGTGGTGCATTTTTGACTTATTTCACTGAGAGAAAGCTTTTTTCGTCTTAGTCTTATTTTTGACTTCTTTCACTGAGATCAACACTGGAATTGTTCAAAACACTAAAATATACTGCTTCTCAGTACTTCTAAGCTGTTTCAAAGATTATGAAGCTGAACTTTCATGAATTTGCAGAAAATTACACAGTGGTGCATTTTTGACTTATTTCACTGAGAGAAAGCTTTTTTCGTCTTAGTCTTATTTTTGACTTCTTTCACTGAGATCAACACTGGAATTGTTCAAAACACTAAATATACTGCTTCTCAGTACTTCTAAGCTGTTTCAAAGATTATGAAGCTGAACTTTCATGAATTTGCAGAAAATTACACAGTGGTGCATTTTGACTTATTTCACTGAGAGAAAGCTTTTTTCGTCTTAGTCTTACTTTTTGACTTCTTTCACTGAGATCAACACTGGAATTGTTCAAAACACTAAAATATACTGCTTCTCAGTACTTCTAAGCTGTTTCAAAGATTATGAAGCTGAACTTTCATGAATTTGCAGAAAATTACACAGTGGTGCATTTTTGACTTATTTCACTGAGAGAAAGCTTTTTTCGTCTTAGTCTTATTTTTGACTTCTTTCACTGAGATCAACACTGGAATTGTTCAAAACACTAAAATATACTGCTTCTCAGTACTTCTAAGCTGTTTCAAAGATTATGAAGCTGAACTTTCATGAATTTGCAGAAAATTACACAGTGGTGCATTTTTGACTTATTTCACTGAGAGAAAGCTTTTTTCGTCTTAGTCTTATTTTTGACTTCTTTCACTGAGATCAACACTGGAATGTTCAAAACACTAAAATATACTGCTTCTCAGTACTTCTAAGCTGTTTCAAAGATTATGAAGCTGAACTTTCATGAATTTGCAGAAAATTTCACAGTGGTGCATTTTTGACTTATTTCACTGAGAAAGCTTTTTCGTCTTAGTCTTACTTTTTGACTTCTTTCACTGAGATCAACACTGGAATTGTTCAAAACACTAAAATATACTGCTTCTCAGTACTTCTAAGCTGTTTCAAAGATTATGAAGCTGAACTTTCATGAATTTGCAGAAAATTACACAGTGGTGCATTTTTGACTTATTTCACTGAGAGAAAGCTTTTTTCGTCTTAGTCTTACTTTTTGACTTCTTTCACTGAGATCAACACTGGAATTGTTCAAAACACTAAAATATACTGCTTCTCAGTACTTCTAAGCTGTTTCAAAGATTATGAAGCTGAACTTTCATGAATTTGCCGAAAATTTCACAGTGGTGCATTTTTGACTTATTTCACTGAGAGAAAGCTTTTTTCGTCTTAGTCTTACTTTTTGACTTCTTTCACTGAGATCAACACTAGAATTGTTCAAAACACTAAAATATACTGCTTCTCAGTACTTCTAAGCTGTTTCAAAGATTATGAAGCTGAACTTTCATGAATTTGCAGAAAATTTACACAGTGGTGCATTTTTGACTTATTTCACTGAGAGAAAGCTTTTTTCGTCTTAGTCTTACTTTTTGACTTCTTTCACTGAGATCAACACTGGAATTGTTCAAAACACTAAAATATACTGCTTCTCAGTACTTCTAAGCTGTTTCAAAGATTATGAAGCTGAACTTTCATGAATTTGCAGAAAATTTCACAGTGGTGCATTTTTGACTTATTTCACTGAGAGAAAGCTTTTTTCGTCTTAGTCTTATTTTTGACTTCTTTCACTGAGATCAACACTGGAATTGTTCAAAACACTAAAATATACTGCTTCTCAGTACTTCTAAGCTGTTTCAAAGATTATGAAGCTGAACTTTCATGAATTTGCAGAAAATTACACAGTGGTGCATTTTTGACCTATTTCACTGAGAGAAAGCTTTTTCGTCTTAGTCTTATTTTTGACTTCTTTCACTGAGATCAACACTGGAATTGTTCAAAACACTAAAATACTGCTTCTCAGTACTTCTAAGCTGTTTCAAAGATTATGAAGCTGAACTTTCATAAATTTGCAGAAAATTACACAGTGGTGCATTTTTGACTTATTTCACTGAGAGAAAGCTTTTTTCGTCTTAGTCTTACTTTTTGACTTCTTTCACTGAGATCAACACTGGAAATGTTCAAAACACTAAAATATACTGCTTCTCAGTACTTCTAAGCTGTTTCAAAGATTATGAAGCTGAACTTTCATGAATTTGCAGAAAATTTCACAGTGGTGCATTTTTGACTTATTTCACTGAGAGAAAGCTTTTTTCGTCTTAGTCTTATTTTTGACTTCTTTCACTGAGATCAACACTGGAATTTTTCAAAACACTAAAATATACTGCTTCTCAGTACTTCTAAGCTGTTTCAAAGATTATGAAGCTGAACTTTCATGAATTTGCAGAAAATTACACAGTGGTGCATTTTTGACTTATTTCACTGAGAGAAAGCTTTTTTCGTCTTAGTCTTATTTTTGACTTCTTTCACTGAGATCAACACTGGAATTGTTCAAAACTGTAAAATATACTACTTCACAGTACTTCTAAGCTGTTTCAAAGATTATGAAGCTGAACTTTCATGAATTTGCAGAAAATTACACAGTGGTGCATTTTTGACTTATTTCACTGAGAGAAAGCTTTTTCGTCTTAGTCTTATTTTTGACTTCTTTCACTGAGATCAACACTGGAATTGTTCAAAACACTAAAATATACTGCTTCTCAGTACTTCTAAGCTGTTTCAAAGATTATGAAGCTGAACTTTCATGAATTTGCAGAAAATTACACAGAGGTGCATTTTTGACTTATTTCACTGAGAGAAAGCTTTTTTCGTCTTAGTCTTATTTTGACTTCTTTCACTGAGATCAACACTGGAATTGTTCAAAACACTAAAATATACTGCTTCTCAGTACTTCTAAGCTGTTTCAAAGATTATGCTGAACTTTCATGAATTTGCAGAAAATTACACAGTGGTGCATTTTTGACTTATTTCACTGAGAGAAAGCTTTTTTCGTCTTAGTCTTATTTTTGACTTCTTTCACTGAGATCAACACTGGAAATGTTCAAAACACTAAAATATACTGCTTCTCAGTACTTCTAAGCTGTTTCAAAGATTATGAAGCTGAACTTTCATGAATTTGCAGAAAATTTCTCAGTGGTGCATTTTTGACTTATTTCACTGAGAGAAAGCTTTTTTCGTCTTAGTCTTACTTTTGACTTCTTTCACTGAGATCAACACTGGAATTGTTCAAAACACTAAAATATACTGCTTCTCAGTACTTCTAAGCTGTTTCAAAGATTATGAAGCTGAACTTTCATGAATTTGCAGAAAATTACACAGTGGTGCATTTTTGACTTATTTCACTGAGAGAAAGCTTTTTTCGTCTTAGTCTTACTTTTTGACTTCTTTCACTGAGATAACACTGGAATTGTTCAAAACACTAAAATATACTGCTTCTCAGTACTTCTAAGCTGTTTCAAAGATTATGAAGCTGAACTTTCATGAATTTGCCAGAAAATTTCACAGTGGTGCATTTTTGACTTATTTCACTGAGAGAAAGCTTTTTTCGTCTTAGTCTTACTTTTGACTTCTTTCACTGAGATCAACACTAGAATTGTTCAAAACACTAAAATACTGCTTCTCAGTACTTCTAAGCTGTTTCAAAGATTATGAAGCTGAACTTTCATGAATTTGCAGAAAATTTACACAGTGGTGCATTTTTGACTTATTTCACTGAGAGAAAGCTTTTTGTCTAGTCTTACTTTTTTGACTTCTTTCACTGAGATCAACACTGGAATTGTTCAAAACACTAAATATACTGCTTCTCAGTACTTCTAAGCTGTTTCAAAGATTATGAAGCTGAACTTTCATGAATTTGCAGAAAATTTCACAGTGGTGCATTTTTGACTTATTTCACTGAGAGAAAGCTTTTTTCGTCTTAGTCTTTTTTTGACTTCTTTCACTGAGATCAACACTGGAATTGTTCAAAACACTAAAATATACTGCTTCTCAGTACTTCTAAGCTGCTTCAAAGATTATGAAGCTGAACTTTCATGAATTTGCAGAAAATTACAGTGGTGCATTTTTGACTATTTCACTGAGAGAAGCTTTTTCGTCTTAGTCTATTTTTGACTTCTTTCACTGAGATCAACACTGGAATTGTTCAAACACTAAAATGTACTGCTTCTCAGTACTTCTAAGCTGTTTCAAAGATTATGAAGCTGAACTTTCATGAATTTGCAGAAAATTACACAGTGGTGCATTTTTGACTTATTTCACTGAGAGAAAGCTTTTTTCGTCTTAGTCTTACTTTTTGACTTCTTTCACTGAGATCAACACTGGAATGTTCAAAACACTAAAATATACTGCTTCTCAGTACTTCTAAGCTGTTTCAAAGATTATGAAGCTGAACTTTCATGAATTTGCAGAAAATTTCACAGTGGTGCATTTTTGACTTATTTCACTGAGAGAAAGCTTTTTTCGTCTTAGTCTTACTTTTTGACTTCTTTCACTGAGATCAACACTGGAATTTTTCAAAACACTAAATATACTGCTTCTCAGTACTTCTAAGCTGTTTCAAGATTATGAAGCTGAACTTTCATGAATTTGCAGAAAATTACACAGTGGTGCATTTTTGACTTATTTCACTGAGAGAAAGCTTTTTCGTCTTAGTCTTATTTTTGACTTCTTTCACTGAGATCAACACTGGAAATGTTCAAAACAAAATATACTGCTTCTCAGTACTTCTAAGCTGTTTCAAAGATTATGAAGCTGAACTTTCATGAATTTGCAGAAAATTTCTCAGTGGTGCATTTTTGACTTATTTCACTGAGAGAAAGCTTTTTTCGTCTTAGTCTTACTTTTTGACTTCTTTCACTGAGATCAACACTGGAATTGTTCAAAACACTAAAATATACTGCTTCTCAGTACTTCTAAGCTGTTTCAAAGATTATGAAGCTGAACTTTCATGAATTTGCAGAAAATTACACAGTGGTGCATTTTTGACTTATTTCACTGAGAGAAAGCTTTTTTCGTCTTAGTCTTACTTTTTGACTTCTTTCACTGAGATCAACACTGGAATTGTTCAAAACACTAAAATATACTGCTTCTCAGTACTTCTAAGCTGTTTCAAAGATTATGAAGCTGAACTTTCATGAATTTGCAGAAAATTTCACAGTGGTGCATTTTTGACTTATTTCACTGAGAGAAAGCTTTTTTCGTCTTAGTCTTACTTTTTGACTTCTTTCACTGAGATCAACACTAGAATTGTTCAAAACACTAAAATATACTGCTTCTCAGTACTTCTAAGCTGTTTCAAAGATTATGAAGCTGAACTTTCATGAATTTGCAGAAAATTACACAGTGGTGCATTTTTGACTTATTTCACTGAGAGAAAGCTTTTTTCGTCTTAGTCTTACTTTTTTGACTTCTTTCACTGAGATGAACACTGAATTGTTCAAAACACTAAATATACTGCTTCTCAGTACTTCTAAGCTGTTTCAAAGATTATGAAGCTGAACTTTCATGAATTTGCAGAAAATTTCACAGTGGTGCATTTTTGACTTATTTCACTGAGAGAAAGCTTTTTTTCGTCTTAGTCTTACTTTTTGATTCTTTCACTGAGATCAACACTGGAATTGTTCAAAACACTAAAATATACTGCTTCTCAGTACTTCTAAGCTGTTTCAAAGATTATGAAGCTGAACTTTCATGAATTTGCAGAAAATTTCACAGTGGTGCATTTTTGACTTATTTCACTGAGAGAAAGCTTTTTTCGTCTTAGTCTTATTTTGACTTCTTTCACTGAGATCAACACTGGAATTGTCAAAACACTAAATATACTGCTTCTCAGTACTTCTAAGCTGTTTCAAAGATTATGAAGCTGAACTTTCATGAATTTGCAGAAAATTACACAGTGGTGCATTTTTGACTTATTTCACTGAGAGAAAGCTTTTTTCGTCTTAGTCTTATTTTTGACTTCTTTCACTGAGATCAACACTGGAATGTTCAAAACACTAAATATACTGCTTCTCAGTACTTCTAAGCTGTTTCAAAGATTATGAAGCTGAACTTTCATGAATTTGCAGAAAATTCACAGTGGTGCATTTTGACTATTTCACTGAGAGAAAGCTTTTTTCGTCTTAGTCTTACTTTTTGACTTCTTTCACTGAGATCAACACTGGAAATTGTTCAAAACACTAAAATATACTGCTTCTCAGTACTTCTAAGCTGTTTCAAAGATTATGAAGCTGAACTTTCATGAATTTGCAGAAAATTACACAGTGGTGCATTTTTTGACTTATTCACTGAGAGAAAGCTTTTTTCGTATTAGTCTT